>NC_043961.1:5042213-5372213 GCF_902148855.1 Sphaeramia orbicularis | reverse complement strand
TTTTGACACTTTACTTTTATTCCCTACATTTCAACACAAATATCTGCACTTTCTTCTCCTTACATTTTCAATAATGGGAAAATTAATTTAGTTTCACTGCATTTCAGGTAAATTACACTGGGTTACAAAAAAATGTTTTTTGCAAGTTTTCTAGGTTTTTTCAACTGAATTAGGACCATTTTGCACCACTAAATCCAAAAATGACATCTGTTTTTCTCAATCAGGTCAGGTTTTTTTTGCTAATTTGATTTTGAAAAATTTGATCTTCTCACAAAATTGATTACATTTTTGTGACTTTATCAGTTGATTTTTTATATAGTTCTCACCCAAAATAGGTTTTAAGAGAAAAAAATAATTTTCTAACAGGATGTATTTATTATTTATTATGTATTCACCGCAGATGTAGCAGAATACGTCAGGCTTACTTTTGCAAGATCTTCTTGTCGAAGCCATTTCATTCACCTGTAATATAAAAAAAAAAACATTAAGCATAAATTGGCAAAAGTAAAATCTTCAGAACTTGTTTATTGCAAGAAATATGAAAGAATTTTGTATCATATGATGTGAAAATGCCCATAAATGTAAGCAAAAATGTTAAAAAGCCGATACGTAGCATAGTTCAGAAAGTTGACCTGATTGAGCAAAATTAATGTGCTTTTTGGATTCAGCACACCAAAATGATCCTAAATCAGCTCAAAAAACTTCAATAATAAATTTGTTGTTGACCAGTGTTATCTGTTCCTTTTGTACATTTTTATCCAGAACAGAAGATTGTTTAGCATATTCATCAGTGTGTGATACTCCCATGAAACCTAATAAGATAAAGTATGTGAAAAAAGGAGACTAAAGGTGTCACAATGATTCAGGAAAATAAATCTTGTACTTAATTTGTACGTGACAGTTGTTTCATAGTCTTTATATTCTCTTACTTTGCACAAATACAATAGTCCTTCATAGTCTTTACTTTAATACTTTAACCGAACCAGTACTTTTTCCATTTTTACGACAATAAATAAGTTGAATTATTTTTTTTTTTGTACAAGTATATGCTCAACTTGAGTCCAACGTAGTAATCCTACTCCGCTTCCTCCCCATTGTTAATATGAAAAATTGGATGTCGGTACAGCTTGATTATTATCTGCCATGCACTTATATTTTATTTAACAAATTCTTTTCTGCACTCCAGGGTCAAAAGTCTCACATTTTTTATAGTTTGTAATGTTTTCTGAGATAACCTCGTGTATTTGGCTCATAAAAACTGACTCGACTTGAAATATAACAGTAAAATATCTATTACTCCGATTATTGATGGTGGAAATCATGCCTCTCTGGGTCAGTGATGGTTCACAGACAGACACGAGAAACATGGAAAACTGCTACACTGCAAAAAAAAATCTAAATCTTACCAAGTGTGTTTTTCTCATTTCTAGTCCAAATATCTCATCACACTTAAAATCAGACATAATCACCTAAAGATGAACTTTTCAGTGAGATATAAGAACTGATTTTTAGACAATAGATCTGGAAAATCTGATTTCAAGAAAGATCATTTTTGCTGGTTCCATTGGCAGATTTTTTTGGCTTGAATTTAACCTTCTAATGCCAAACGTGTCATATTTGATACATGAGTTTTGAAGCCCTCTACATGATCAGTGTGATATTTATTTTCTTGAAAAACCTGATATTTACAATTAGATACATGCAATACACAGATAATCCACCAGGGGGAGGAGTTCATTCACCAGAGGCCTTTCCAGTGACACTACAAGACTGACATTAACGAGGAAGGAGGAAGAACTGGGACCATTTAGAAAAGGAATTAACAGTTTGTTAGACAGGTTTGTGTTATATTATGTTTTTGTTTGTTCGAAAATAATATTTGAGCATTGAGACCCGATGTATCAAATATGATACAAAATTGAAACTCATACGTGGGAAATGATATTTGAAATAAGTTTGTTTTTTTGTTTTTTTTTTTTGGGGGGGGGGGGGGGGTGGGGTGGGGGGGGGGGGGGGGGGGGGTTGTTCAGAAGGACCAATAAAGGCTCCTGCTTCAAAGAACTGGAATTTTCTTTCAATGATTTAATGGTTCAGGCTTTACAGGGTTAAGCAAAAAAATCTTGAATTAAGCCAAAATTCTGCCAAATGAACAAGTGAAAATGATCTTGGTAAGATTTCTTGAAATAAAATTTTCCAGATCTGTTGTCTAAAAATAAGTTCTTATATCTCACTGAAAAGTTACTCTTTAAAAGTTACTCTACCCGGGCAAATTGTTTTCTTTTGTACTCATTTGTGCTCTTGTTGTCTTTTTTTTTTTCCCCTTTTTGTTGTTGTTGTTTTTTTTTGGGGGGGGTCTTTTTTTGTGTGTTTCTGTCTGTTTCTTTCTTGTTTACAGTTACAATTCCACATAAAACTCAATAAAGATTTAAGTTACAAAAAAAAGAAATTAATTTGAGAATTTTTTTGCTTCAAGATTTTTTTTTTTTTTTTTTTTTTTTTGCTTGATTCAGGATGTTTTTCGCTTATTTCAAGATTTTTATTTATTTATTTATTTTTTTGCTTAATTTGAGTTTTTTTTTTTTTTTGCTTAGTTCAAGATTTTGGTTTTTGCTTAATTCAAGATTTTTTTTTATTTTTTATTTTTTTGCTTAATTCAAGATTTTTATGTATGTATGTATTTATTTATTTATTTATTTGTTTGTTTTTTGTAATTCAAGCAAAAAAAAAAATCTGCCAGTTGAACCAGTGAAAAATTATCTAGGTAAGATTTCTTGAAATCAGATTTTCCACATCTATTGTCTAAAAATAAGTTCTTATATCTCACTGAAAAGTTACTCTTTAAAAGTTACTCTACCCGGGCAAATTGTTTTCTTTTGTACTCCTTTGTGCTCTTGTCTGTTTTTTTTTGTTTTTTTTCCCCCTTTTTTGTTGTTGTTGGGGTTTCTTTGTGTGTGTGTGGGGGGGGGGGGTCTTTTTTTTGCTTAATTTGAGGTTTGTTTTTTGTTTTGTGTTTTTTGCTTAGTTCAAGATTTTTTTTTTTTTTTTGCTTAATTCAAGATTTTTTGCTTAATTCATTTTTTTTAATTTTTTTTATTTTTTTTTGGCTTCAAGATTTTTTTTTTTTTTTTTTTTGCTTAATTCAAGGTTATTTATTTATTTATTTATTTATTTATTTATTTATTTATTTATTGTAATTCAAGCAAACCAAATCTGCCAATGGAACCAGTGAAAAAATGATTGTGGTAAGATTTCTTGAAATCAGATTTTCCAGATCTGTTGTCTATAAATCTGTTCTTATATCTCACTGAAAAGTTCCTCTTTAGGTGATTCTGTCTGATTTTAAGTGTGATGAGATATTTGGACTAGAAATGAGAAAAATCCACTTGGTCAGATTTTAATTTTTTGCAGTGTGAAGCCTGGGCTGGGCCTTTTTGTCCCTTCTGTCCTGGACTCTCAAAGCTCCAGAGAATCAGCAGACAGGAAACCTGAGCTTTGTTTTTCCTCTGGGTTCTGGGTGTGCTTTACACACTACCTGCGCAGGACCTCGCCACCTTATCTTTACGTCCAATCACCTGTCTATTTTCCTGAATGCATTGCTTCAGTTAGGAAACTATTCTGCTTGCATTCATCAAGCACATATCTTTATGAGCTTCATGTTGGAATTACTGAGATAAGACACGCTCATATATTGTAAACGTGCATGACTCTGGAGTTTGCACCAAAAACTGCATGCTTCAACAATCCCACTGATAGAGTTCTTAATCACAGTGGAAGGAAGTCTTTTTTTTTTTTACTGAGATGTTGAATGTAGAGACCAAGGTTATAATACAGGGGTGTCAAACTCATTTTAGTTCAGGGGCCACATTTAACTAAATTTAATCTGCAGTGGGCCGAACCTGTAAAATAATAACATAATAATATATAAATAATGTCAACTCCAAACTTTCCTCTATGTTTTAGTGTGAAAAAAGTAAGATTACATTATGAAAACTTTTACGTCTACAAACTATCCTTCAAATCCATGGGAATAACATGAACAAACGGAATAAATAAGTGCAATTTTAACAATTTTATGCTTCAGTTTATTATTTACAGACATAATAGTGTTAAAATTGTACTTCCTTCTCTTAAGACATTTCAGGTTGTTCATATTTGCTCAGGTTATTCACAGTTTTTGTGAAATTATGCTTTGTTTTAGTGTAAATACATGAAAATATTTACATTTACAAAGAGAGAAATTTGAAGTTGTGAGTATTTATAGGTTATTACCGTAGTATTTTACTGATCCAACCCACTGAATGTAGAAACTGAACTAAAATGATTGTTAATATCTTCAGTGTAATTTTTTGCATTTCACACACTCATCCAAAGGGCCGGACTGGACCCTTTGGTGGGCCGGATTTGGCCCCCAGGCTGCATGTTTGACACCTGGGTTATAATAGTTTTGGATTTTTCATTATAGTTTAGTTTTATTTAGTTTTGACTTTTTTTTTTCTCTTAGTCAGTCAGTTTTAATTAGTTTTTAGAGCAGGTTTGCTAGCTTTTATTAGATGTCGTTTTTTCTGAATGCTTAGTTTAAGTTTAGTTTAGTTTCAGTATTAGTTTCACTTTTTTCATATATTTTATCTTCCATCCTATTCAAAGACATAAATGAGGTTACCCTGGACACTTTATTTGGGGGTGGGGTTAGGGCGGCTCTGACTGAGCACAGACACAAACATATGGACAGTACCATGGATACATTCCCTATAGCAGGTTGGGGGGGGTAATTTAGGTGGGGGTGTGATCCATACACAACATCACTTACGTGAAAATGAAACTGAAACTTTCCATACTTTCACTGTTGACCTCCTGACTTCTATACCTCTGTTATACCGCTGATGTGAGACGAAATTTTCACGTTTTATCCTATATCGACACTGACACAGACGAAAACCAAGGGAATTTTTAACCATAATTTTAATAGTTTTAGTTAGTTTTGTAAACACACAATACAGTTTCAGTTAGTTATCGTTTATTTTTCTTTTAACCCTCTGGTATCCCGTCCAGCAAGGCCCCTACTAAGCACCAAGTGTGCCTTTTTGGCACGCTTGTGGAATAATGTCAAAAAAAATTTTCATACAGTTTGTTTTTAATTCTTTTACACTTCTTTCTATTTCATCAACTTGAGCCGTAAATAAAAATACCAAATACTCAATAATTGTCACATTTTTTAACCCTTTAAATGCCGTGTTTGTAATGTAAACAAACTTTTTTTTGGATGCAAAAAACACAAAAAATTATTTTTTTTCCAGTATACTACATAAAAAGTGGATCACATATTATTTGATTTTTTTCATCCTGGCATATGTCAATGATTGACTCCAACATTGGTTAATTTGTATTATTATTTTTGGCACTAGGTTAAATGTTCAAAAATACTAGCATCTGTCACCAAGTGTGCGTAAAATGCACACCTATAAATCAAACTATTAAATATTATATATTGATTTATTCTGCTGTAATTTGATTTTATTTTTGTAAATCCAGGTCAGCCCTAATCATACAGATCAAATGGAAGAAATAGTGCATTTTAGGCACACTTGGCAGACAGATGCTAGTCTTGTAATTTTCTTTTGTTTACAATGTGCACATTTTAGTTGGTGGACAGAATTTTAAAGCTCATGCAAAAATGAACAACTTTCGAATTCTAACCTTATTTAAATTGTGAAAAATAATATGAAGTTTTTTTACACAAAGTGCAAAGTGTGCCTAAAAGGCACACCCGGATACCGGAGGGTTAAATATTATATATTGATTTATTCTGCTGTAATTTGATTTTATTTTTGTAAATCCAGGTCAGCCCTAATCATACATACCAAATGAAAGAAATAGTGCGTTTTAGGCACACTTGGCAGACAGATGCTAGTCTGGTCATTTTCTTTTGTTTACAATGTGCACATTTTAGTTGGTGGCCAGAATTTTAAAGCTCATGCAAAAATGAACAACTTTTGAATTCTAACCTTATTTAAATTGTGAAAAATAATACAAAGTTTTTTAACAGGAAGTGCAAAGTGTGCCTAAAAGGCACACCCGGATACCGGAGGGTTAATTCAAGTTTTTATTTATTTCACTTAACAAAAATGTTTTTACAATTTTAGTTTTTGTCATTTCGTTCGTTTTCATTAATGATAATAACCTTGGTAGAGACTTTCTTTTTTTTTTTTTTCTCCACATTCTGAACCTGCTCTGCATAAAGTCTTTTTGATTTGTCAGTTTTGAGGTTCATGGTAAGGTCACTACAATGGCGCGGTCTTATAAACTGTGGAAACTAGGAGATTAGTATAATAATGATGACTGCGAGGCTTAGTCATTCTCTCTGGCAACATTAGCTCAGGATCGGTGAACTCAGAGTTCTCCGCTGCGTTGCTTTAAAACAACAAGTTTCAACAAGTGACAAGACATGGATTCTGAAAGGAAAAAAAGACCTCAGCTCATTCTGTGCCAAATGTCATGCTTTGGAAGCGGAGGCAGCCTCGACTACTCGTCTGCTTCGTACAGACGTTACTATGGAGTTTCTCTATACAACTGTGTGACACATTAAACCAGGGGTGTCAAACATGTGGCCCGGGGCCCAAATGTGTCCCGCTAAAGGTTCCAGTCCAGCCCCTGGAATGAATTTACAAAGTGTAAAAACTCCACAGTCAGGGCTATGGAACTTATTTTAGTTCAGGTTCCACATCCAGACCAATCTGATCTACAGTCAACTAATAACAGCAGAAGAACCAACAAAAAAGAATGACTGCAGATTTTCTTCTCGGATTGATGTGAAAAAACAAAAATATTACACTATATATGGCTCTAAATAATGACAACTTCAAATTATTGTCTTTGTTTTAATGCAAAAAATAAAATAAAATTATGAAAATATTTACATTTACAAACTATCCTGTAACAATAAAATGTGAATAACCTGAACAAATATGAACAACCTGAAATGTCTAAAGAAAATTCAGCCCAATTTGAACTATTTTCTTCCTGTTCCTCAGTGTTTAGTGTCTTTGTAGATCTGATCCATAATGCACATGTAGGAATGAATTAAGCAAAAAATACTAAATAAAAAAAATTTAAAAAAAAAAAAAAAAAAAAAAAAAAGCTTGAATTAAGTAAAAAAAATGTTGAATTAAGAAAAAAAAAAAGAAAGAAAATAAATCTTCAATTAAGCCAAAAAAAATCTTAAATTTAGCAAAAAATCTTGAATTAAGCAAAAAATCTTGAATTAGCAACTTCAGTTTTTTTCTTGTTTTAGTGCAAAAAATAATATTAAATTCTGAAAATATTTACATTTCCAAACTATCCTGTAACAATAAAATGTGAATAACCTGAACAAATACGATCAACCTGAAATGTCTAAAGAAAATTCAGCCTAATTTGAACTCTTTTCTTCCTGTTCCTCAGTGTTTAGTGTCTTTGTAGATCTGATCCATAATGCACATGGACAAATGATAAGTGGAGGCAGAATATTGTTAAATTGCACTGATTTTTCTTAAGAAATGTCAGTTTTTTTCAGGTTATTCACATCTTTTTTTGTTTGGATAAATTATGAAAATACTTACTTTTATAAACTAACATTATTTTTTTTTGCACTAAAACAAAGACAACAATGTGCAGTTGACATTATTTATAGGTTATTCTGTTATTATTTTACTGGTTTGGCCCACTGGAGATCAAATCAGGCTGAATGTGGAACCTGAAATAAAAATGAGTTTGAGAGCCCTGATCTACAGTAAAATAACAGCAGAATAATCTACAGAATATAATGAGTCCATATTTTCTTCTCGGTTTGATGTGAAAAAAAAAAATAATAATAATAATAATACACTTTGCCTATAAATAATGACAAGTTCAAATTTTTATCTTTGTTTTAGTGCAAAAAAAATTTAATTATGAAAATAGTCACATTTACAAACTATCCTGTAACAATAAAATGTGAATAACCTGAACAAATACGAACAACCTGAAATGTCTAAAGAAAATTCAGCCCAATTTGAACTCTTTTCTTCCTGTTCCTCAGTGTTTAGTGTCTTTGTAGATCTGATCCATAATGCACATGTAGGAATGAATTAAGCATGAAACAGTAAATGAATACATTAAAAAAAATAGCTTGAAATAAGGAAAAAATGTTGAATTAAGCCAAAAAAAATTAAATCTTCTATTAAGCCAAAAAAAATTCTTAAATTTAGCAAAAAATCTTGAATTAAGCAAAAAATCTTGAATAAACAACTTCATTTTTTTTTTCGTTTTAGTGCAAAAAATAAAATAAAATTATGAAAATATTTACATTTACAAACTATCCTGTAACAATAAAATGTGAATAACCTAAACAAATACGAACAACCTGAAATGTCTAAAGAAAATTCAGCCCAATTTGAACTCTTTTCTTCCTGTTCCTCAGTGTTTAGTGTCTTTGTAGATCTGATCCATAATGCACATGTAGGAATGAATTAAGCAAAAAACACTAAATAAAAAAATTTTTTAAAAAAATAGCTTGAATTAAGTAAAAAAAATGTTGAATTAAGAAAAAAAAAAAAAGAAAATAAATCTTCAATTAAGCCAAAAGAAATTCTTAAATTTAGCAAAAAATCTTGAATTAAGCAAAAAATCTTGAATAAACAACTTCATTTTTTTTTTCTTGTTTTAGTGCAAAACATAAAATTAAATTATGAAAACATTTACATTTCCAAACTATCCTGTAACAATAAAATGTGAATAACCTGAACAAATATGAACAACCTGAAATGTCTAAAGAAAATTCAGCCCAATTTGAACTCTTTTCTTCCTGTTCCTCAGTGTTTAGTGTCTTTGTAGATCTGATCCATAATGCACATGTAGGAATGAATTAAGCATGAAACAGTAAATAAATACATAAAAAAAATAGCTTGAAATAAGGAAAAAATGTTGAATTAAGCCAAAAAAAATTAAATCTTCTATTAAGCCCAAAAAAATTCTTAAATTTAGCAAAAAATCTTGAATTAAGCAAAAAATCTTGAATAAACAACTTCATTTTTTTTTTCGTTTTAGTGCAAAAAATAAAATAAAATTATGAAAATATTTACATTTACAAACTATCCTGTAACAATAAAATGTGAATAACCTGAACAAATACGAACAACCTGAAATGTCTAAAGAAAATTCAGCCCAATTTGAACTCTTTTCTTCCTGTTCCTCAGTGTTTAGTGTCTTTGTAGATCTGATCCATAATGCACATGTAGGAATGAATTAAGCAAAAAACACTAAATAAAAAAAAAAAAAATAGCTTGAATTAAGTAAAAAAAATGTTGAATTAAGAAAAAAAAAGAAAATAAATCTTCAATTAAGCCAAAAGAAATTCTTAAATTTAGCAAAAAATCTTGAATTAAGCAAAAAATCTTGAATAAACAACTTCATTTTTTTTTTCTTGTTTTAGTGCAAAACATAAAATTAAATTATGAAAACATTTACATTTCCAAACTATCCTGTAACAATAAAATGTGAATAACCTGAACAAATACGAACAACCTGAAATGTCTAAAGAAAATTCAGCCCAATTTGAACTCTTTTCTTCCTGTTCCTCAGTGTTTAGTGTCTTTGTAGATCTGATCCATAATGCACATGTAGGAATGAATTAAGCATGAAACAGTAAATAAATACATAAAAAAAATAGCTTGAAATAAGGAAAAAATGTTGAATTAAGCCAAAAAAAATTAAATCTTCTATTAAGCCAAAAAAAAATTCTTAAATTTAGCAAAAAATCTTGAATTAAGCAAAAAATCTTGAATAAACAACTTCTTTTTTTTTTTTCGTTTTAGTGCAAAAAATAAAATAAAATTATGAAAATATTTACATTTACAAACTATCCTGTAACAATAAAATGTGAATAACCTGAACAAATACGAACAACCTGAAATGTCTAAAGAAAATTCAGCCCAATTTGAACTCTTTTCTTCCTGTTCCTCAGTGTTTAGTGTCTTTGTAGATCTGATCCATAATGCACATGTAGGAATGAATTAAGCAAAAAACACTAAATAAAAAAAATAAAAAAAAAAATAGCTTGAATTAAGTAAAAAAAATGTTGAATTAAGAAAAAAAACAAAAGAAAATAAATCTTCAATTAAGCCAAAAGAAATTCTTAAATTTAGCAAAAAATCTTGAATTAAGCAAAAAATCTTGAATAAACAACTTCTTTTTTTTTTTCTTGTTTTAGTGCAAAACATAAAATTAAATTATGAAAATATTTACATTTCCAAACTATCCTGTAACAATAAAATATGAATAACCTGAACAAATATGAACAACCTGAAATGTCTAAAGAAAATTCAGCACAATTTGAACTATTTCCTTCCTGTTCCTCAGTGTTTAGTGTCTTTGTAGATCTGATCCATAATGCACATGGACAAATGATAAGTGGAGGCAGAATATTGTTCAAATTGCACTGATTTTTCTTGAGAAATGTCAGTTTTTTTCAAGTTATTCACATCTTTTTTGTTTGGATAGTTGATAAAAGTAAGTATTTTCATAATCTAATGGTGTTTTTTTGCACTAAAACAAAGACAACAATTTGGAGTTGTCATTATTTCTAGGTTATTCTGTTATTATTTTTCTGGTCCGGTCCACTGCAGATCAAATACAGCTGAATGTGGAACCTGAAAGAACAGGCGTTTCAGAGCCCTGCCTTAAACGGTGGATTCCATGTCAGCTGCCTCGGTAATGATACTGCAGATAAAAACAATAGAGACAACGCTGTGGGTTTGGTGACCTTTCATCTCGCTGCAGCCTCTGATGTTCAGACAAAGTCTGGCAGAAGTAAAAAGGGACACAGATCAAAACCTTTTGAAGACTAAAACGCAATTCTACTCCCAAACTTTTGTCAGACTGAAAGATTCTCATGTCGGTTGTATGGGCTTCTGTCCTCGGTGGTGGTGGAAGGGATGGGTGCTCTGTTTGTTTTTGTTGAAGGAGCAATTACATAAATCTTTTAAGTAGAGCAGGAAGCTGGGACACTTTCACTGCAGAACCCACCGACGGGGGTTTTCAGCCAGTATCTGCCAGTATCTTCTTTAAACGCCGACTGTTGAGTCCGGTTGAATTGCGCTCTGGTTCATTTTCTGCTGATTAGTTTGGGCAGATGTGAACGCTGTAATCATACTTGGGTACGAACCAAAACAACTGCAACGACCGTTTGGATGAAGTGATCCGGGTCCAGTTACAGGCCGAATGTGGGGTGGTTTGATGTCGTAGGAATGTGAATTACTCTGGTCCAACCCAACGAAAAGGCACTGGAGTTACATGGTTTCTCCAGTCAGATCAATGCTCTGTTAACCCTCTGTTCACAAACACAGACCTGAGAGCTTTTCACACCTGCAGGTCTGATCCAGGTCTGGGTTTTAGATCCAGGACGTGAATTTGATCCAGTTCGTTTTGGGTTTACCTTTCAGCTTGACTTACGTATGTCCTGCTGACTCGTGACCCCATTTCATATCACACATTTCTGGCAACCCCAGACTTTTTTTTTTTTTTTTTTTTGCTAAAATTAATTTGCAAAAAAGAAAAAAAAGTGTTTTGTTTATAAAAGTAAGTATTTTCATAATTTAATTTTTTTTTTTTTTTTTTGCTAAAATTCATTTGGCTCTGGAGTTTGCACCAAAAACTGCATGCTTCAACAATCCCACTGATAGAGTTCTTAATTACAGTGGAAGGAAGTCTTTTTTTTTTTTTTTTTTTTTTACTGAGATGTTGAATGTAGAGACCAAGGTTATAATACAGGGGTGTCAAACTCATTTTAGTTCAGGGGCCACATTTAACTAAATTTAATCTGCAGTGGGCCGAACCTGTAAAATAATAACATAATAATATATAAATAATGTCAAATCCAAACTTTCCTCTATGTTTTAGTGTGAAAAAAGTAAGATTACGTTATGAAAATGTTTACATCTACAAACTATCCTTCAAATCCATGTGAATAACATGAACAAACAAAATAAATAAGTGCAATTTTAACAATTTTATGCTTCAGTTTATTATTTACAGACATAACGTTGGTAAAATTGTACTTCCTTCTCTTAAGACATGTCAGGTTGTTCATATTTGCTCAGGTTAGTCACAGTTTTTGCGAAATTATACTTTGTTTTAGTGTAAATACATGAAAATATTTACATTTACAAAGAGAAAAATTTGAAGTTGTGAGTATTTATAGATTATTATCGTAGTATTTTACTGATCCGACCCACTGAATGTAGAAACTGAACTGAATGTAGAAACTGAACTAAAATGATTACCTCCGCCAAGGAGGTTATGTTTTTGCCGGGGTTTGTTTGTTTGTTTGTTTGTTTGTTTGTTTGTCTGTTTGTTTGTCTGTCCGTTAGTGTGCAACATAACTCAAAAAGTTATGGACAGATTTGGATGAAATTTTCAGGGTTTGTTGGAAATGGGATAAGGAAGAAATGATTAAATTTTGGTGGTGATCGGGGGTGGGGGGGCCCACGGGGGGGCCCACTGATCAGCCTTGGCGGAGGTCTGCGCTCTCCGAGTGCTTCTAGTTGTTAATATCTTCAGTGTGGTGCAGTGGTTAGCACTCGTGCCTCACAGTAAGAAGGTCCTGGGTTTGATTCCAACACCAGTCGACGGGGGGTGGGACCTTTCTGTGTGGCGTTTGCATGTTCTCCCCGTGTCTGCGTGGGTTCTCTCCGGGTACTCCGGCTTCCTCCCACCATCCAAACACATGCACTGATAGGTTAATTGGTTAATCTAAATTGCCCATAGGTGTGAATGTGAGAGTGATTGTTTGTCTCTATATGTTCAGCCCTGAGATGAACTGGTGACTTGTCCAGGGTGTACCCCGCCTTCGCCCCTATGTAGCTGGGATAGGCTCCAAGAGACCCCCGTGACCCTAGTGAGGATAAAGCGGGTTCAGAAAATGAATGAATGAATGAATAAAATAAATTTTTTTTTTGATCGTGTAATAGTTTGCTCTACTATGTTGCAAATAAACGTTAATTTTAGAGGACATTTAGTCTATATAATGTATATTATTGTGGACGGAGGCAGTAAATCCAGGTGTAGATTACTGCACAAAGGGAGAATTGGATTTTCCTTGGTCAGGATCTGTACAGTCAGTCCAGCTTGGATTTACAAGGAGGACAATTAATACTGAACAAACAAGGACTTACGGTGGCACTGAAGCGAATGGCAGCATAAAAAATCTGCTCCCAACCGGTTAGCTATTTAATCCCTTTCAAAAGACATTAAAATTAAAAAGCTGTACTGAGACTTAACATGGAAGGGGATAAACCAAAAAAGGCTACATGTAAACTTGGCTCAAGACGTGATAAAGGAGACGCTGTCGAAGAAACACGCAACGAGGAGGAAAGCTATGATAACAATGGCGACGCTAGCGACGGATTGGCTAACCCCGTCATGCAGGCCATCTACAACGAGATTCGTGTGCTCAGGTCGGATCTTAAAAGTGAATTGAGTGAATTCCGACTTTCCTTTCGTAACGACATGAAGAAAGAATTTAATGACTTTAGAAAAGAAATCAACCAAAAACTCCAGGAAGCTACAGGTGAGCTACAGGCCACCATAGCAAGAGTGGCGGAGGCAGAACAGCGCATATCTGACATCGAAGAATGGGACACGGCAGCAAAGGAGGCTCTGACCCAGGCACTAGAGAACCAAGAGGCTCTGCAGGCTAAGCTAACCGAGCTAGAAGCACGCTCACGCCGGAACAATCTCCGTATATACGGAGTACCGGAGGAATCAGAGGGGTCCAACCTATTGAACTTTGTAACAAAAATTAATTTGTTTTTGATCATGTAATAGTTTGCTATACTATGTTGCAAATAAATGTTAATTTTAGAGGACATTTACAGGGTGGGGAAGCAAAATTTACAATATTTTGAGGCAGGGATTGAAAGACAGTGTATGACCAGTTAGTTTATTGAAAGTCATGAGAATTTATTTGCCACAAGAAAATGTACATAATAGAAAATGTTTTTATTCTATGTGTCCTCCTTCTTTCTCAATAACTGCCTTCACACGCTTCCTGAAACTTGCGCAAGTGTTCCTCAGATATTGGGGTGACAACTTCTCCCATTCTTCTTTAATAGTATCTTCCAGACTTTCTGGTAATAGTTTTGCTCATAGTCATTCTCTTCTTTCCATTATAAACAGTCTTTATGGACACTCCAACTATTTTTGAAATCTCCTTTGGTGTGACGAGTGCATTCAGCAAATCACACACTCTTTGACGTTTGCTTTCCTGATTACTCATATGGGCAAAAGTTTCTGAAAAGGTATGGATAATAGTGTTAGGTATGATTATGACATCAATATAGGTTTGGTTTCAAAACAATTGACGTAGTGCCTGCTGAGAAAAAACAACTAAATGTTCATTGTAAATTTTGCTTCCCCACCCTGTAGTCTATATAATGTATATTATTGTGAACGGAGGCAGTAAATCCAGGTGTAGATTACTGCACAAAGGGAGAGTTTTATTTTCCTCAGTCAGGATCTGTCCAGTCAGTCCAGCTGTGATTTACAAGGAGGACAATTAATACTGAACAAACAAGAACTGAAACTATGAATTATGAAAGAGCTGCAGCATCTGAAACTGACCACAATGAACATTTGACAGATAAACAGAACCACAGTGCTGCAGTTTCACAACCACAGTTTGTCTGATATGTAATGGGATTGTCTCTGTCAACTCCTCATGTATTTTTTATTAGTAAGTGTTTTTTTTTTTTTTTTTTTCATCAATTACGAGAAATTTCAGGTGACCCCATTTGAATTCCAGGTGACCCCATGTGGGGTCCCTACCCCAAGGTTGAAAAACACTGTTGTAATCTGTGTAGGCTGCATGTCAGATAGAAAAGTGACCCCCATTGATCAGTGACACATGGGTCAGTTTTCTATTCGAGAATTCTGACCCCTCTTATGGAAAAGTGACCCACCCCCAATAAAACACCAAATTTGTAGAAAGAAAAAAAAAAAAGTTTATTTAAGGTATGTATACACATAAAACATGTTATGAAAAGCACAAAAATGTATTAACAATCATACACTGCACAAATGTACAAGCAGATGATATTCCAAATATATGTGTGAATCTCTGATTAACACCTCTTATTTACTTAAAAAAAAAAAAAAATATGTATATATATATATATATATATATATATATATATATATATATATATATGGTTTTTGTTTTTTTTTATTCAAATCCTATAACCTTTACTGCAATCGCTGCAAAAATCTAAATCTTACCAAGTGTATTTTTTCATTTCTTGTCAAAATATCTCATCACACTTAAAATAAGACAGAATCACCTAAAGAGGAACTTTTCAGTGAGATATAAGAACTGATTTATAGACAATAGATCTGGAAAATCGGATTTCAAGAAATCTTACCAAGATAATTTTCACTTGTTCCATTGGCAGATTTTTTTGCTTGAATTAAGCAAATAAATAAATAAAAATAAAAATCTGTGATGAGATATTTTGACTAGAAATAGAAAAATACACTTGGTAATATTTAGATTTTTGCAGTGATCTGTTTTCACCCATTCAGCATTACATAGTTTTTGCTATTATTTTGCTATTATTAAATTAATATATACGTATATTAGAAAATAAAAAACATAAAACCTATTTTGTTTTCACAACTTTTTAGTAATTCAGGGTAGATTTCATGTCTGTGACATCCATCAACTCTAAAATGAACACAGGTTATTAACTTCAATGGCTATAGGAATGAATGAATTTAGTACTTTCGGGTGAAATTTTCAAATTATACACATATATTTAAGCTAATTATGATATAGAAATGTATCAGAGCATTTTTATTAACATACAGTACAAATTCATATAAGGGTAAAAATTCTATGGGGTGGGTCAGTTTTCCATAGTAGAAAACTGACACAAATTGTCACAATTCTATTTAGAAAAGTGACTCAGGGGTCAGAATTCTATATGACACCGGTTCTTGTCATTGTTTGGTTCGTAGACAGGTCTGCGTCTGATTTTGGCATATGGTGTTGGCTCAAAACACGGCATTTGAAATCTCTCTGACAGCACATTTTACAGACAATTTGACAGATTAGTGTTGCTAAATGACCCACATTTTTACTTTTAAATTCATTTTTACTTCAGTTGGACCATAACGGATTATCCAAAACAAGGAGCTACTTTATATTGAACTAAATGTTGGAACTGCAGTCAATTAAAGTTTGCTCTCCGATGCGACATTACTGTGTTTTGACCCTGTTCTGTTTGGTCGGAAGCATTTTAGTGGATGGAGAAAAAAAAAAAAAATCAATTCAGACTTCAACTCCCTCCAAATGCTTTTCTCCTAATGTTTTATTTCTTTTACTTCATGGCAGCCATTATCCTAAAATACGTTCCTGTAGTTTCATCCAGACTAATACCCCTTCTTTTTCTTCTCTTGGGTCCAGACCATGCTCCAGGGGAGGCTTCACACCTACACTTTTGGTTCTGTCCAAACCAACTGAGTCCAAAAGTCCAGATGAAACAAATCAGGTGCTTTTATACGTTGGAAAAGTGGCAGCGGCTGTAGTTCACTGTAAATGGGACCTGATGCTCTCTGCTAAGTACAGTAATTCAATTCCCAGCGGAGCAGTAAACCAGACAGGACCCACTTCAGCTTATTTGGATTCAGTAACTAAAGCCAAATGTTATTATCCCACTCCAATACATGAAACATGAAAATGAAATGAAGGAAAAGCTGACGGTGACAGAGCCTGACGTCATCTCTGCAGCATTAACATGGTTCAACACGTACCATAAGTTAAAATAAAGACCTTTAAAAAGTTCTAAGAGTCTGACTTCAACCAAAAACTGTCAAATCACAACGTGATATCATGAAATCACATAAATATACACGCCGTGTTTAACTGGCATGTTATCTGTGATCTGTACGCATTATAAGATTTCCACGTGTATGTTCACGCTGCGTCAAATACAACGCACTGAGGGTTAGGGCTAGGGGTTTAAGGTTAGGGGTTTAAGGTTAGGGGTTAGGGTTTAGGGTTAAGGGTTTGGGTTAGGGGTTTAAGGTTAGGGGTTTAAGGTTAGGGGTTAGGGTTTAGGGTTAAGGGTTTGGGTTAGGGGTTAGGGGTTTAAGGGTTAGGGGTTTAAGGTTTAGGGTTGGGGTTCGAGGTTTAGAGTTAGGGTTAGGGGTTTGGGTTTAGGGTTAGGGGTTTAGGGTTTAGGGTCAGGGGTTTGGGTTAGGGTTAGGGGTTTAAGGTTTAGGGTTAGGGGTTTGGGTTTAGGGTTAGAGGTTTAGGGTTTAGGGTCAGGGGTTTGGGTTAGGGTTAGGGGTTTAAGGTTTAGGGTTAGGGGTTTGGGTTTGGGTTTAGGGTTAGGGGTTTGGGTTTAGGGTTAGAGGTTTAGGGTCAGGGGTTTGGGTTAGGGTTAGGGGTTCGGGTTTAGGGGTTTAGAGTTAGGGGTTTAAGGTTTAGGGTTAGGGGCTTGGGTTTAGAGTTAGGGGTCTGGGATATGTAAACCGGAGATCTTGGCGTAAATTAACACATGATCAAATGGCGTTGAAAAACACACGAAAGGATGAAAATGTGTGCGTATAAGACATAAGCATTGGTGTGACATACAACAGGATTTCATGAGCTCAGTCTGTAAATCAGAGTCAAGTATAAAGTTGAAATCCCCGACACACCTGCACAGAAACAGTTAGAGAGCAGCATCAGCTTTGGAACAGACGAGAGGCTTCAGGTCCACCACGTCTGCAAAGTGTATCAGCATTTTCTTTGAGCAGACAGAGCTTTTATCTGGACTTTCTTCCTCTGTTTACCCTCTTGGATGGTGTCCTGTCCGTCCCCCCCAATCACAATCAAAATTTAATCATTTGTTCCTTGTGCCAGTATCAGTATTTCCTCAAAATTTCATCCAAATCCATCCATAACTTTTTGAGTTATCTTGCTAACTAACCAACAAACAAACAAACAAGTGTTCAGAGAACACAAACCTCCGCCAAGCACCCCGAACGGTGTGCATGTGTGGATCGACTATTTCTTTTTAAATTAAACAGTTTCCAGGTTGTTCCATACAGCAGAAAAAGTTGAAGCTTGGTACCAGTCATGTGTATGTCAAATTATATTCAATTCCAATCAATATTTGTTGAGTTCTAATGAAAAATGTGTGGCAAATGGGATTTTCAGTGTTAAATGGAAATGTCCACAGAGTCCACATTCCACAGTGGATGTGGACAATTTTGTGCCAGATACAAGATATTGTTCTAAGCTACGGGTGGATCCAATTGGAGGCTAATCGGAGTCGTTTTGAATTTTTTATGAATTTTGGAAAATTGCTCAATGATAAGAGATAGGAAAAGTGTAGATTTTATGACCTTGCTGTGACCTTGAACTTTGGCCTACTTGGCCCAAAATTTAATGGGTTGTCTGGGATTTATTTGAATATGACAGAGAAGAAGAGAAAGATATTTTTAAAAAAAACTAAAACTAAACAAAAACTAAGCATTTAGAAAATAACACAAACTAATAAAAACTAGCAAACCTGCTCTAAAAACTAATTCAAACTCACTGAATTAGAGAAAAAAAAGTCCAAACTATATAAAACTAAAAAATAATGAAAAATCCAAAACTATTAGAACCTTGATTCTCATGTCATTACTCTGAAATAGGGTTGAAGATGGACCTGTGGAGTTGAATGAATGACGAATTCAGACCCAAGCAGAGCATTTACAGTTTATGGAGACCACAGGGAAATGTGGGAAAATGAAGAATTCCATTTAAAACAAAGCTTAATATCACTCCTTTAATTAAACTTCAGGTGTCGGTGTACCTGTATTATTGACAGGAGGACGTCTACATACTTTTTTTTTTCAGCCTGTCGTTACATGCTCTTGCAGCTGTCTGTTAATTCTCCATGATGTCTACATGTGCTTTGAGGATATGTAAATAATATAAATATACTGCATAGGTGAAGACCTGCACCTGGTGAGATTAGTTCAAGAAAACACATGTAAGAAGTAAGTTCCTATTTCTCGGCATAAGACAAATAAAGGCTATTTCTTGCCTCTGCTGCGTGAGCTGTGTACTCTCCTTTCCCATGGTTGCCTCATGTTGCTTGTTGCTGTCCCCCCTCTATCATTGTTTAGACAGCTTGAGGCCTCCTCAAGAAGGGAAAGTTGATATTTATGTTGAGGCTTTCGGACTGACCACAAGCAGGAGGAGCTTTAGCCCGGGCTCAGGCAGCTGCCGCCGACACAAACTGTTCCTTCTGAAGTCTTTGGGAAAAAGCAGACAGGTTCAGACAGTGGCCCTGGGGTTCAGCAGGTGAGGCTTTTCTCTGCCGTTTGGATCCCACAAGCACCGGCAGGCTTCATCAGTTACCGCTCCACTTACACACATTTTCCACAGAAACTCCTCTGGATGCTGCTCTTTTTTTTTTTCCGATTAATCTGGAAAGATGTTCCGTCTCAATTTAGCCCTTGAGTGTGTTCCAGTGATAGCCGACTGCGGGAGCCCACGCCTGATTGGCTGAGAGTTTAGTTCAGCGTGAGGTCAGAGGTGTCTGTCAGTGTCATCCTCCGCCCAGAAAAACACAGCTGGCCAGAGCAGTGATGTCAGATCGAGGATGGTAATTAAATAAGTGATGTGGGCCGGGCTGATTGACACAGAGCTAATGTACAGTAAGGACACGAAGGATGAGCGTAAAAAGGTGCGACGTACTGCAGAGTGACAACTACAGGGGTTGGACAAAATAATGGAAACACCTTAAAAAATCAACAAAATATAATTTAATATGGTGTAGGTCCGCCTTTTGCGGCAATTACAGCCTCAATTCTCCAAGGTATTGATTCATACAACTTGTGAATTGTTTCCAAAGGAATTTTAAGCCATTCTTCAGTTAGAATACCCTCCAACTCTTTTAGAGACGATGGCGGTGGACATCGACGTCTTACTTGAATCTCTAAAACTGACCATAAATGCTCAATAATGTTGAGGTCTGGGGACTGTGCCGGCCATACGAGATGCTCAACTTCATTAGAATGTTCCTCATGCCATTCTTTAACAATTCTAGCTGTATGGATTGGGGCATTATCATCTTGAGGTGAAGGTGTTTCCATTATTTTGTCCAACCCCTGTAGAGCTGCACAATATATCGTTTGAGCGTCGTCATCATGATGTTCGTGTGTGCAATAGTCACATCGCAGGTCCTGCAATGTAGGAGGCCATTGAACTCAACGTGTTCTCATCTAATTTCAAGGGAACCTGACATACACTGCGGACAATGATCCACCAAGCACAACAGTTCTGAATCAGTTTGGAGTGAGTCACTGGTAACAATATAGAAAAATAGGACCAATGGCCCTGTAGCTTACCGGCCAAATAAAAGCTTCGGGAAATGTATCCAGATGCCATTTATTCTCACCCAGTTCTATGTATTTATTCTATTACAGAAATAGCCCATGTTTTGGTCATATTCCAATCAGATGTGTAAAAAATTCAAATTCCAACTTGATATCATTGATACTGGTTTATTGGATCAATCCACTTCCTATCTGTTATTATGGGAAAATTTTTCAAAGTCGCACCAAATCCAGAATCAGATCTGAATGGAAATAATTGCAATCCCTTGTGTTGACATCATCATACAGAAGCTGTATACCAAGTTTGAAGTCAATCAGAACTGGAGTTTGGGAGAAAAAGATGATTGAAATGTTTTCCCCATAAGAGCCCATGTTAAATTTTCCGTAAGTTCCCGGATCCAGAAGAAGATCCTGATCAGCATGTGGACATTATGTTTTGGTCATCTCCCCATCAGGGCTGGACTGTAGAAATTTACACTTGATATAATTTATATTTACTGAGTTATTGCATTGATCCACTTCCTATCTATTATAATGGGGAAATTTTTCAAAGTGGCACCAAATCCAGAATCAGATCCGGATCTGAATAATTTCACTAACTTTTGTTGACATCATCATCAAGAAGCTGTATACCAAGTTTGAAGTCAATTGGAATTGTAGTTTCGGAGAAGAAGACGATTGAAATTTTTGTAACGGACGACAGACAACGACACTGGATGCGATGACGACAGTAGCTTACAGCCTTGGGGCCGGTTAGCTAAAAATGAGCAACAAACAAGAGAAAATCACTGTAAATGAAGACTTGGTGCCAAAAAGAAAAGCAACATCAGTTATCTGGAATTATTTCGGCTACAAGAATGATAGTGAAACATTCTGTGTTGATAGTACCTTGCACCTGTGGCCACTACAAGAGGAAACACAACGAATTTATGCTGGCACCACATAGTTATTATATCCTCCTGAGTATTTTTTCATATTGCAATATCTATCTATCTATCTATCTATCTATCTATCTATCTATCTATCTATCTATCTATCTATCTATCTATCTATCTATCTATCTATCTATCTATCTATCTATCTATCTATCTATCTATCTCACAGGGTTAAAAAATTGTAATTTAAGTTTTTTCCAATATCGTGCAGCCCTATAGTGAGAGCTGAACCAAAGATCAATGATGACAGTATTCTGTTAGATCAGCTATTGTGACTATAAATGGAAAATTCATACTGGTTTTTATTTTATTTATTTTAACTTTAACAGGTAAGTAAGGCTACGTTCTGACTGCAGGTAAATGTGTCCCAGATCCGATTTTTTTTGCCCTTATGTGACCTGTATCTGATCTGTTAAAGACAGCTTAAACAGCACAAATCTGACCCAGACCACTTTCATATGTGGTCCTAAATCTGATACATATCTGATATTTTCCAATGCAACTTCAGTCTGAACAGTCATGTCACAATCCATATTTACTTCCATAAACATAGTGCGACATCACTTCAGGACTGTAGATTGTTCACATATGAGCCTGAGGGCATCGTATTTGAATTATAATGTGAACAAGCGCGCAAAAAAACTGGATTTCAGCAAAGTCAATTAAAAAAAAAAAAAAAAAAATCCAGAATTAATTTTAGCCTCATCTGTTTTACTTGGAACCTGTAGGTGATCTGATGGTGCTTTTCCTTTTCCTTGAAGGTGTTTATGTCATGTCAAGCTCACTATCCTGTCAGACATTTGGTTTACTCAATAAAGTGCGTTTTTCCTGACACCTAGGGCTATAGTTGTGGTTTTCAGGTTCCACTAACAAGGCAGTAAAATGACTTTGTTCCACAGTCTTTGATGAAGTTTATTCTTCCAGCGTTAGTAAACTAGCATGTAGCATTAGCTAACCTCTGACCCCTAGAGCTCCCATAGTTTCACCTCTTTTACCCAAATATGGTCACTTCTGGCTCCTGAAACCCAACACGGTTACAGACAAATGACAAACTCCTGGCTTCAAAATGGCTTTTCAGAAACCAGTCTATGACATTACGTTTCCATCCACTAAGTACAACCCGTCTACAGGCGATACTCAGCCTTCAAGTCTTCAAACCGATGGGTTACATAACCTTAGCTGCGTCAGTTTCTCTGATAAAGCATGAATACTTTGCCAGGAGGACTGAGGTGTTAAGAAAAATAAATATATAGAATTCACAAAGTCAGATCTGTGGTTTATTTAACACGACTCTCCTCCAACAGCAACACTCCAACCTCTTCTACTGGTTGAAGCAACTTCTCCCACCAATTGAACTTTGTCTATAAAATGGTGATAATATACATTTTTGAGTAACAATGAATCAAATGATAAAGTGAAAACAACGTGCCAGGTTTCACAAGAGACTTATCAGCAGTTCCCCTCAGCTTTGCACAGCTTTATATCAACTTTCAGCTCATTGTTTGGCCGTCTGACCTGAATCTTGCTGTTTCAGTTCTCTTTCATTGCTCTCATTGTGTCTTTATGGGCTGTAACTGCAGCTGTTCTCTGAGAAATGGCTGGAAAACTCCACCGAAGTTACTCGGCTCCAAACAGCGAGGAGGTGCATTTAATGAATAGTCGGTGAATATTGAAAGAATTTGGCAGAGACCAAAAACAGAGCTCAAACTCACATCTTAAAGTCCATGTTCTTGTCACAGTGTTATTTTGTTTTCGTTTTGGTTATAGATTGGTCGGACATACATCTTAAAGCAGCATACAACTTTCATCACAAAATTTGTTTTCAGATGTGTGATATCCTAATTATCACTAATTGTTAAGGGTTAGTGATTTTTGATTCTGTGATGAGTTGTGTCATTTGTGATTCTGCTATATTCTTGTAGTTTTTCTGTTCTCTTCTGTGTGTGGGTGTGTGTTCTGTCCGTCCCTCCAACAGATAGTGGTTAATGGAGGATGAGCTGCAGGTGTGGGACTGGTCTGCTGGCTGCTTCTGACTGGTGCCTTAGAGATGAGCTGGGAAATTTAAAAGCCAGATCACCCTTCCTCCCAGGAGACTCCTCTCGTCCCACTTCCTTCTGTTGTGACCAGCGTTCTGTAATTTTTGTTGGAACTTTGTAAAATCAAATACAAAAGGAGGGAATCTTTTTCTTTAAGTTTTTTTTTCCTGTTTTTCCATTAGGCAAGGCAAGGCAGCTTTATTTCTATAGCACATTTCATGTACAAGACAATTCAAAGTGCTTTACATAAAACATTAAAAGCATTACAGCAGAAGGCATAAGAAAAATAAACAAACAAAAATCAGATAAATAGGTAAAACAGATAAACAGACTAGAAAAGCACTCGGAGAGCGCCAAGCGCAAAAATTCCCCACATAATCGGTGATACAAATCCTTCATTTATTTTTTAAAATAAAATCCGCCTTCTGGATCAGATCCGGATCAGCCTTTGAAATGTGATAGAGGACCCCATTGTCAATTCCTGAGTTAAATTTCATGAGTTTTGGTCAATAATTAAGCGAGATATTGGGAAACGAAAATTTTGGCCCCATTTACCACAATGTTAACGAAAATTTCAAAGTGATCCAGAATCCAGGATTTCTTCCGGATCACCCCCAAAAGTTAATCATTTCTTCCTTATCCCATTTCCAACAAACCCTGAAAATTTCATCAAAATCTGTCCATAACTTTTTGAGTTATGTTGCACACTAACGGACAGACAAACAAACAGACAAACAGACAAACAAACCCTGGCAAAAACATAACCTCCTTGGCGGAGGTAATAAAAGAGACAAGCAGATCAAACAGATAAAAACTTTTGGCTTAAAAGGAACAGTGCAGATCTGAACTGATGAATCTAAACTCTGTTCAAATGCAGCTGTGAACAGGTGGGTCTTTAACCTGGATTTAAATAAACTGTGTGTTTTCAGCTGATCTGAGATTTTCTGGAAGTTTGTTCCAGACATGTGGAGCATAGAAGCTGAACGCAGCTTCTCTGTGTCTGGTTCTGACTCTGGGAACTGACAACAGACCGGATCCAAATGACCTGAGGGGTCTGGTGGGTTCATACTGGGTCAGGAGGTCGCTGATGGATTTTGGTCCTAAACCATTCAGAGCTTTATAGACCAGCAGCAGAACTTTAAAGTCTGTCCTCTGACAGACAGGCAGCCAGTGGAAGGACCTCAGAGTTGGACTAATGTGGTCCAGTGTAAGGACCTCAGAGTTGGACTAATGTGGTCCAGTGTAAGGACCTCAGAGTTGGACTAATGTGGTCCACTTTTCTGGTCTTAGTGAGGACTCTAGCAGCAGAGTTCTGAATGAGCTGCAGTTGTCTAATGGATTTTTTTAAGTCAACCTGTGAAGACACTGTTACAATAATCGAGCCGACTGAAGATGAATGCATGGACTAGTTTTTCCAGGTCCTGCTGAGACATCAGATCTTTTATCCTTGAGATGTTCTTAAGGTGATAGTAGGCTGATTTTGTGACTGCCTTGATGTGTTTTTCAAAATTTAAATTAGAGTATAGGTAAGATTACACATTAAACATTAGATTAAACATTAGAGTATAGGTAAGATTGATGTATTCTGGTTTCCTTAGTTTGTGGTTGTCGATCAGCTGAGTGAGCTTGAAATATGACTCTGTTTGTTACTTTGACTCCCTACCTGATTTAATTTTCTTTTTTTTGTTAATAAATATTTCAACTTGCAGTTGTGTGACTGCTGGTCATTTGTATTTTTTTTAGCTTGCTCCTATTTGTTAAGGGACATGGAGGGAGGGGAGTCTCACACCATGTTGCGTCTCAGCAACCCCCAGACCGAGCGTAACACTAATCCATTAGTGTTTCGGTGATTACGCACCTGAATCACTTCCCTCACAGTGAATGACTTTGAAGATGACTTCATCCGCTTTTTCAGACTGATCTCATGAAATTACATTGTATGTCACGCCAGTTCTTATGGCATTTGGTGTGCTATATGTACGCATTTTCATCCTTTCGTGTGTTATTCAATGGCATTTGATCGCGTGTCAATGTACGCCAAGATTTCTGGTTAGCACATCCATGACCGCTAATCCGAACCGCTAATCACACGGTATTTGACATGGCATGAACATACACGCGGAAAGTTTATTTTGCGTACAGATAACATGCCAATTAAAGTGGCACGTTATCTGTACGCAGTTCATGATATCACGTTGGCTTCTTTACAAAAGAAACCAAAATGTCACTTGGACCTTTTCGGAAATTTTGTGGCAAAGTGCATTGTGGGAAGCAAAAGCGGTTTCTCACAGAATTTGAAAATGAGCCAGATCGCTACAACGTAAACTTCTTCAGTCCACCAGCGTGGTTTTCCAGAATGAGTCTATTCAGTGGGTGGAGGTAAAGGACACATTTGGGTTCAACACTCATCAAGAGACAGACGAACTGCTGCTGCGTGGAATTCCCATTCCCACAATGCACTTCATGAAAACATTTCCGAAAAAGCCTGAGGGACATTTCGGTTTGTTATGTAAACAAGCGAACTGTGTTTATGATGGCGTCATCTACGAAGTCGTTCACCATGAGGAAAGTGATTCGGGCACAGAAATGGATTTGTGATAATTAGGATCTGACTGGAGTTGGACACATTTGAACAAAAAATTGTGATGAAAGTCATACACCGCTTTGAGTCAGCATGTTGTCAGTTTGGTTGTCCATATTCTACCCTGAAAATATTATCAAGTGCAACAGTCGACTTCATGTGTTTATTTTCATGTGTTTTTTCAAGTTGACTTTTCTTTCTTTGTTGGACTCCATTTCTATCATCATTAACCCCTCTTTTTTTTTTTCTTTGTGGTTCTGGTTTGTCTTTTGCATTGACATCCATAACCTCTTGTGATTGTTCTGAAAGGCTGAACCACTCAAAGAAGTCCGTTCACTTGAAACAAAACAGACTACAGTTCAGTTTGATCCATACTGAGACCACTTCTTTTCATCTGACCAAAGTTTGGCCATTTGATCCAGACCATGATCCAGGGGAGGTTTCACACCTGTAATTTTGGTTTGGATCAAAACTCAAAGCCTGAAAAGTCTAAAAAAAAAAAAAAAAAAAAAAAAAAAAGGTTATGTGTGAAAATGCCCTTCGTCGATGTCTTTTTCATCTACAAGCTAGTATCTAAGACTGATGTAGTTCTGCTTCTAGTCAGTGGTGTCATACAATTAAAATTTTTAATCAAATTAATCGCAAGGTTGCTGTGGATTAATTTTGATTAATCACAATTGAATATCATTCATTCTTAATCTATATTAATTCAGTTTCATTTTGCATGAACAGACTCAAGAAAGATATGTACTTAGCGTGTTTGTCTCAAGCTGGGCGACATGTTAGCCAAAGTGCTAGCAGAATCCCAGAGTAATGTATGCTTCGCGTTAATGTGGTATTTTAAGCAGGAAGTGCTTCGGTGAAAAGAAAACTTCTTCCTGCAGAGTGTGTATAATACTTTATGTGGGTCGACTCTTCCATCTTTTTTGTCTTCTTTTTTGTCCATCTTTTGCTTTTTTGTCCTCATCTTTCCATCCAGAGGACCAATGTGCTGTTTAGCGTCTTCCAACTTTATCGACGCTAACTCTACATGGACAAACTGCCTGAAATGCAGATACGTTCAGAGTCTTTCTGCGATGTAGATGGGTTAATTGCATTAAAATTTTTAGTCAGATTAATCATGATGATGGACTACTCTGCATTAACACGTTAATTTTGACAGCCCTACTTCTATTACACAAGTATTGGAGAAATGAAGACAATCTTTTATATGGTCATCATGTTGAAAACGTACTCTATGCTGATTCAAGCCATTATGTATTAACAGTAAATTAATTTAATACCTCATAAACTTCAGAAGTGTGTTGCATTCACATGGAAAAATAAAAATCAGCTCTGTTTTTCTGAATTGAGATAATTATCTCGTAAAAATAGAGCCAATTTTTTTTTTTGTTTTTTTTTTATACAACCGTTTCTCGTAATTACAAGATAATTATCCTGTTAATTCAGAAAAACAGCCGATTTGGATGTTTTCATAGTCTGTGTGATCATAATGTGTTTGTTCTGTGAGGTGTAACACTTTTTAATATGAAAACTGCATTTCCTACATTTACTATCAACAACAGTGCTCATATTCTTTGCAACAGTGCTATATATATATATATATATATATATATATATATATATATATATATATATATATATATATATATATATTTTTTTTTTTTTTTTTTTTTTTTTTTTTTTTTTTTGTTAATGCTGTTTTTAACAGATTTTAACTTGTCTTTGTTTTTATGTTTGTATTGTGTTGTTCTTAGCCCACTTAACACCCTGTGTTTTCACTAGTTTTATTTACTTATTTAATTCCTTGTTTTATGTTTGGTGTACGGCACTTTGGCCAGCTGTAAAGTTCTTAAAGTGCTTTATAAATAAAGTTGGTATGGTATGGTATATTCGGAAGAGGCAATGGATTATTTTGCTGCCGAATTAATGAGATAATTATCTCATAATTACGAGAACCAGCTTTATGAAAAAATAAGATATCGGCTCTGTTTTTACGAGATAATTGTCTCGTTAATTCAGAAAGAGCTGATTTTTATTTTTCCATGTGAATGCAATACACTTCCGCACAAATATGAGCCTGTTGTTGACAGTAAATGTAGGAAATTCAGTTTCCATATTAAAAAGTGTTACACCTCACAGAACAAACACACTATGATCACACAGACTATGAAAAAATAAAAAATCGGCTCTATTTTTCTGAATTAATGAGTTAATTATCTCATAATTACGAGAAATGGTTTTATGAAAAGATAAAAAATCAGCTCTGTTTTTACAAGATAATTATCTCGTTAATTCAGAAAAAGAGAGCCGATTTTTATTTTTCCACATGAATGCAATATATTTCCGTAGATAGGTTTATGAGGTGTTGAATTAATTTACTATTAATACATAATGACTTGAATCAACACAGAGTACATTTTCAACATGATGACCATATAACAGATTGTCTTTATTTCTCTAATACTTATGTAATAGAAGTCAGGTTGTCAAAATTAATGCGTTAACCTGTTTAACCCTGACCATATATTCAGGGAAAAACGCCTAAACAGACATACCCAAAGTAAATGACGAATTCCTTCACAATAATAAGGTTCATATGGATGTTCTTGGTGTCTGTGGACATTTACAGACCTCACAGAATCTATTCCCATTGTTTAAAATATTGTATCTATTACTATGCCTGAGTAAACTGGAACAAACTAAAAGAGAAATTGGAATTTTTTATCCTCGCTTGTTTTTTTTCGGCTGGATTGACGATGATATGCATAAATTAATTGTTCATGTCGGAGATTTTTAATAGCGTATATTTCACCCCACAAAGATTAAAAATCATGTTTGAACATTAAAGTTTGCAGTAAAATACACTTTTGATGTACTTTTATTAACATTAGGGTCTAAACTTTGAGCAAAAGTTGAAAAAAACATCCATTGTCCTGATTTATTATATTTTTTACAGTAGATGAATATTAATATAATTTTTTTCGGCCCACGGGCGGGCTGACAGGGCTAAAGGGGTTTAATGCAGATTAATCTGTCATCATGATTAATCTGATTGAGAATTTTAACCCAATAAATCCATCTACATCGCAGAATGACTCTGAACGTATCTGCATTTCAGGCAGTTTGTCTGAGTAGAGTTAGCGTCGATAAAGATGGAAGACACTAAACTGGATGGAAATATGAGGACAAAAAAACCCACGATGGAACAGTCTTCTGACGTAAAGTATTATGAGAAACACTTGATGAAAAAATAAAAAATCAGCTGTTTTTACGAGATAATTAGCTCATTAATTCAGAAAAACAGCACCGATTTTTATTTTTCCATGTGAATGCAATACACTTCC
Organism: Sphaeramia orbicularis; assembly: GCF_902148855.1. NCBI lineage: Eukaryota > Metazoa > Chordata > Actinopteri > Kurtiformes > Apogonidae > Sphaeramia > Sphaeramia orbicularis. Next base: position 5,342,929 of record NC_043961.1, on the reverse strand, counting down.
GTACCTATCCTGTTTACTGGTTCTCGAACAAAGACTGCTGTGGAAGATCAAAACACCGGTGTGCAGACGTACAGTAGAGACCAAAGTTTTACACCTGAAACACTGTACTCCCATTGAGCTGCTTACTTGAAAGCGAAAATCAGATCCAATCTAGCTATTTACACACTTGTCCTTAATTTCTGTCCACATGATAGGCCGGCCCGGCGGAGACACAATGGACGGTCCTCCCCCTGGAATAATGTAGCACTCCTGTGGAATGCTTCGCAGGTTCCTGGAGGCCATTCCCCATTCAGCAAACGATCACTGCCAGGTAATAAAAGAAGCGTTTGTGTGATATGTCAGTAGTGTGCACGAGGCTTAAAAGCACAGAGATGTTGTGGCAAGATTGCATTCACGTTCTGTCCCAGAGGGGAAAGCTAGACTATTATTACCAGTAGCCATTGACACAGCTACAGTACTTCTTTGAAATAAAATGTGGCAGAGGCACCGTCAGATGATACTTGTGCGATCATAGCCACCATAAATTGCAGTTCCTGAGGTCCAATAATCTCCAGTTACAGCTGTAGGTACAACAAAGGCTTGTTCCCGGTCTAAGTCCTTCATGTGTCTAACAGGGAAAAAGACACAAATATGACACAACCCCAGTGTAATCTTACCTGATGCTTACAGCCATCAATCTTTCACACAGCGTCTGGAAAGTTTACTTTGGAAATGTAACCGTTTACAGACTCCTAGTTAACCTGTTAAGTCCGTAATAAGTAATTTAATTGCTTCAAAGTATTGTATCTTATTACGTTTTATTGCTTTTCGAACAAAAATGGAAATTAGAATTAAATTTATAGCTTACTAGATGGGAGCTGAGGTGAATTCCATCCTGAACACATCAAAAAAACAGTATGAGAATGAGGTCATTCATTCTGTGACTGATCAGCTGCAGTTGCTTTATTAACCTGAAGATGTTTTCCCCTGTGTTTGATGATGGCTTTACACAGTACAGTAATGTTAAAGGAGTGATATTTTGCTTTTTTAGCTTACCGGGAGACAGGCTGTAAGCTAGTGTCGTCATGCGGCGTCTGTCGTCCATTACAAAAATTTCAATCGTCATCTTCTCCGAAACTACAATCCCGATTGACTTCAAACTTGGTATACAGCTTCTTTATGATGATGTCAACAAAAGTTAGTGAAATTATTTGGATCTGGATCTGATTCTGGATTTGGTGCCACTTTGAAAAATTTCCCCATTATAAGAGATAGGAAGTGGATGGATGCAAGAACTCAGTAAATATAAATGATATTCAGTGGAAATTTCAACAGTCCAGCCCTGATGAGGAGATGACCAAAACATAATGGACACATGCTGATCAGGATCTTCTTCTGGATCCGGGAACTTACGGAAAATTTAACATGGACTCTTACGGGGAAAAAATTTCAATCGTCTTTTTCTCCGAAACTCCAGTTCTGATTGACTTCAAACTTGGTATACAGCTTCTGTATGATGATGTCAACACAAGATATTGAAATTATTTCGATCCGAATCTGATTCTGGATTTGGTGCGACTTTGAAAAATTTTCCCATTATAACAGATAGGAAGTGGATTGATACAATAAATCAGTATCAATGATATCAAGTTGAAATTTGAATTTTTTTACAGATCTGATTGGAATATGACCAAAACATGGGCTATTTCTGTAATAGAATAAATACACAGAACTGGGTGAGAATAAATGGCATCTGGATACATTTCCCAAAGCTTTTAATTTGGCCGGTAAGCTAAGGGGCCATTTGTCCGATTTTTTAGCTTACCGTCCAACAGGCCGTAAGGTATTGTCGTCATTTGGCGTCCGGCGGCGGCGTCTGTCGTCGTCTGTCGTCGTCTGTCGTCCGTTACAAAAATTTCAATCGTCTTCTCTGAAACTACAGTTCTGATTGACTTCAAACTTGGTATACAGCTTCTTTATGATGATGTCAACAAAAGTTAGTGAAATTATTTGGATCTGGATCTGATTCTGGATTTGGTGCCACTTTGAAAAATGTCCCCATTGTAAGAGATAGGAAGTGGATGGATGCAATAACTCAGTAAATATAAATGATATCCAGTGGAAATTTCTCCAGTCCAGCCCTGATGGGGAGATGACCAAAACATAATGTCCACATGCTGATCAGGATCTTCTTCTGGATCCGGGAACTTACGGAAAATTTAACATGGGCTCTTATGGGGAAAATATTTCAATCGTCTTCTTCTCCGAAACTACAGTTCTGAAATCTGACCAAGATAATTTTCCCTTGTTCCACTGGCGGATTTTTTTATTTTATTTTTTTTTTCTTCCTTAAATTAAGAAAAAAACAAAACAAAAACAAATTAAGAAAAAAAAATCTGCCAATGGAACAAGTGAAAATTATCTTGGTCAGATTTCTTGAAATCGGATTTTCCAGATCTATTGTCTAAACATCAGTTCTTATATCTCACTGAAAAGTTAGTCTTTAGGTGATTCTGTCTTATTTTAAGTGTGATGAGATATTTGGACTAGAAATGAGGAAAAATACACTTGGTAAGTTTTAGATTTTTTCCAGTGGATTGCAAAACATCAGCTATATATCAGATTTAGAACCACATATTAACCCATAAAGACCCGCTGATGCTTTTGTGGCATTTCACAAATCGGTGTTTCTCTCTATTTAACCTCTCTTAAGTTATATGTCACCATTTATTGCAATATTATCTTCTGTATTTTGTTGCTTTTTCTGAGAAAATCAGGTATTTTCCTATATTTAATTCACTGATCATCTAGATGTTCACAAAAGGTCAGATTAAAGTGACTTTTTCAACAAAATCTATCAATAACTGGTTGTAAAAACAAGCATCTCCATCCACTGTCATTGGTCCAACTCCATGGGTTTTACTGGTGAATTAATGTTGTAGAAGATGACAGTGTTTCCATGGTAACTACAGAGCCTCTGAACATCCAAATATGGTAATATGTGATGACCATGAAAAGATGAAGAACTGTATTTTACTCCAATTATTTACATGTATTCATAGGATTAGTGGATCAACAGGTATTAAACAGTTTAGATCAGTAGATGGTTTAGGTTAAAGGCAGATGTTTGGTCTTTATGGGTTAATATCCTTCCTGTATCTTCATTTTGTTACATTTTTTACAGAGTAGAATAGTGCTCTATTAACTCTATCATTGAGGAACATTGGAAAACAACACGGAAACTGATTAATAGGTACTATAACCATCATTTTTAAGCAGAATCGTTGTTTGTGCAAAGACGCTGCTTGTCATTCATCATCCGAAACATTTGGAGCAGGTTGGATTGTTTTGGAAGTATTGATATAGTATTAATCTGTCATCATGCTGTTCATTACTCAAACTTATTTTAGCATGACTGTCACTACTTTTTTCTCTTCCAGCCGCCCGCTCCGCCGTCGGATGATCCACCACATTCCTCAGCGCAAATCAACTGTGAATGGTGCGAGGTGATGAAACCATCAAGAATGAGCGAATTCTGCTCAGGAATCTGTGTCGCTCAAAGGTTAGGTATCTGTGCAGGAGATGGAAGCTGCTGCTAGGATCCTATCAGAGGCTTTTTTTAGGCGGCAAATCGAAACCGGATGCAGGATTTGTAAGGTCGAATCAGCCTCTCCACCGCTTCAGGCCTCAGACCAAGGTTCTGATAGTTTTGGATTTGTCATTATAGTTTACTTTTATTTAGTTTTGACTTTTTTTCTCTAATTCAGTTAGTTTTAATTAGTTTTTAGAGCAGGTTTGCTAGTTTTATTAGTTTTCATTATTACCTCCACCAAGCAGGTTATGTTTGTTTGTTTATTTGTTTGTTGGTTACTCAGCAAGATAACTCAAAAAGTTTTGGATGGATTTTCATGCAATTTTCAGGAAATGTTGATACTGGCACAAGGAACAAATAATTAAATTTTGGTGGAGATCGGGGGGACGGACAGATCTACCTTGGCAGAGGTCTGCACTCTCCAAGTGCTTTTCTAATTTTCTAGACGCTGGTTTAGTTTTAGTTTTTGTAGATCTTTTCTCTTCTTCTCTGTCATCGTATTCAAATAAATCCCAGACAGGACTCTGCGGCTTTCTCCCAACTTTAGTCTCCATGTTTCCAGGTAGAGTCGGGACCAGAAGACAACTGGAAACCACAAGTGTACACAAGTGATGGACCCTTAAATATCATATGGTGATAGCAGCTAAAATTGCTTGAGAGAAATAAATCGATTTTATATCAATCCTACACTGACAAAGATGAAAATGAAGGGAATCTTATCCATGATTTTCATACGTTTTATTACCTCCGCCAGGAGGTATTGTGATCACTTTGCTCTGTGTTTGTTTGTTTGTTTGTTTGTTTGTTTGTTAGCAATTTTACAGGAAAACTATTCCAACCATCTTTCCCAAATCTTCCCCACAGATAGGCCTAGGCCCTGGGACCAACCCATTAAATTTTGGGCCAAGTAGGTCAAAGTTCAAGGTCACAGCAAGGTCACAAAATCTACAGTTTTTCTATCTCTCATCATTGAGCAATTTTTGAAAATTCATAAAAAATTCAAAATGACTCCAATTAGCCTCCAATTGGATCCACCCGTAGCTTAGAACAATATCTTGTATCTGGCACAAAATTGTCCACATCCACTGTGGAATGTGGACTCTGTGGACATTTACATTCAACACTGAAAATCCCATTTGCCACACATTTTTCATTAGAACTCAATAAATATTGATTGGAATTTAATATAATTTGGCATTCACATGACTGGTACCAAGCTTCAACTTCTTCTGCTGTATGGAACAACCTGGAAACTGTTTAATTTAAAAAGAAATAGTCGATCCACACATGCACACTGTTCGGGGTACATGGTGGAGGTTTGTGTTCTCTGAACACTTGTTTGTCTGTTAGCAAGATAACTCAAAAAGTTATGGACGGATTTTCATGAAATTTTCAGGAAATATTGATACTGGCACAAGGAACAAATGATTAAATTTTGGTGGTGATTGGGGTGGGGGGGGGCAGATCTACCTTGGCGGAGGTCTGCGCTCTTCGAGTGCTTTTCTAGTTTTCTAAATGCTTAGCTTTTGTTCAGTTTTAGTTTTTTTTTATATCTTTTCTCTTCTTCTCTGTCGTCGTATTCAAATAAATCCCAGACAGGACTCTGCTGCTTTCTCCAACTTTAGTCTCCATGTTTCCAGGTAGAGTGGGGACCAGAAGACGACTGGAAACCACAAGTGACAAGAAGTGATGGGCCCTTAAATGTCATATGGTGCCGCTAGCTAAAATTGCTTGAGGAAAATAAATCAATTTTGTATCAATCCAACATTGACAAAAGTCGAACACTAAGGGAATTTTGTCCATGATTTTTATCCGTTTTAGTTAGTTTTGTAAGCACACAATACAGTTTCAGTTATCTTTTTTCTTTTAATTATAGTTTTTATTTATTTCAGTTAACAAAAATGTTTTTTCAATTCTAGTTTTCGTCATTTCGTTAGTTTTCGTTAACGATAATAACCTTGCCTCAGACATGTCATCATTTAATGGCCCAATAATCTTCAAGAACTTGTTTTACATCCTTTTATTTGGAGAACAAATTATAGCGTGCTGGACGTCAGACAGGAAGACATTTGTGTAGGTCTGATACTAGCTTATTTGGGTTTGATGTTAGCATGGCCACAGGGACATACCTCCCATGTGCTGTCAGTACAGTTCATCCAGTGCACACCATGTGTCATTACTGCATTCTTCACACATTTTTACAGTCAAAGGAGCAGAGGGCGTAGTGTCTGATGCAAACCTTTGTAGGGACAACTCGTAATTTTGTTCCGACTGCGCTGTAAGCTCTAATAACAGTGTCATACTCTTCTATATATTCCACAAATTGGTATGGAACTGCAAGCTAACACAAGCAAGATAATCATTTCTAATCCTTTTCATACGTGGAGTGTAATTTCAGATTCACGCCACACATGTGGTAGAAAGGCCTGCAGCTGAAAAAAAAAAAGTGTAATTAAGTGCATCTTGATGTTACTTCCTTTGGCTTCTCTGGGATTAAGCTTGCTGTCAATCATTTCAGGAAACAAAGGGGACCCGGGACCTCCTGTACGGTTTCATGTCTCAGTGTGTAAACCGCAGCAAAACAACGTGACGCCTCAGTGCCGATGGCGGGAGATTTCGAGCTGCTCCACAGAAGAAGCACATTGATCTCAGCTCGGATTGAGATTGAAAGGGAAGGTATTTGGCATGTCTGCGACATTAGAAACCCGCGTATAAACCCGTATAAGCCTTTAAATCTCACCTTTACTTGGGTAGGATTAGCGCTGAAATTAGAAGTGGAAAGCATCAGTCAGCGAGGACACCAGGGATACCGCAAGCACTGTTGTCACAACTCATTTTCAGTAGAAGTTGCAACAGTTGGTACATTTTTTGGTACAAGTTGCTGAATGATATGATGTCATTATGTAGAATGCGATGTGGTCTCCAGGCAACATGTGCACTGATGCGTTTTTATAGTAATCTTTATCCATAGATATGTAACAGGGTCAATTATTTTGCAGCAATGTGGGTATGTAGAGGAAATTGTGTATTGTTTGTTATAAGTACACAAAATCTGTTAATTTTATTTTCATTTCTTTTGGTTCATACCTGACATTATGGGCCTCGAGTCAAATCCATGTGTCATTCATTCATTCGTTTTTCAATTTAACCTGTTAAACCCTGACCATATTTTCAGGGGGAAAATGCCTAAACAGACATACCCAAAGTAAATGAAGAATTACTTCAAAATAATAAGGTTCATATGGATGTTCTTGGTGTCTATGGACATTTAGAGACCTCACAGAATCTATTACTATGCCTGAGTAAACTGTAACAAACTAAAAGACAAATCAGAATTTTTTATCCTCGCCTGTTTTTTTTCAGCTGGATTGACGATGATATGCATAAATTAATTGTTCGTGTCGGAGATTTTTAATATTTCACCCCACAAAGATAAAAAATTATGTTTGAACATTAAAGTTTGCACTAAAATACACTTTTGATGTACTTTTATTAACATGAGGGTCTAAACTTTGAGCAAAAGTTGAAAAAAACATTCATTGTTCTAATTTATTAAATTTTTATAGTAGATGAACATTAATATAATTTTTTGGCCCACAGGCGGGCTGATGGGGCTAAAGGGGTTACCAAAACTCAAAAAAAAAAAAAAAAAACACTTGTTTTTTTGTTTTTCATTTTCAAAACCACAATGAAAAACGGATAACGGTTCAATCTGTGTATCATTCATTCATTCGTTTTTCAATTTAAAACCAAAAAACATTTTACATTTTCAAAACCAGAATGAAAAACTGATAATGGTTTGTTTTTCTATTTCCCGATTTTGTGCTCAAATGAAAAATGGAAAAAACAGAAAATGACCGTTACATCCGATTTTGCTATTTTCAATATAGTTCAGTTGTCTGACCCGGAAGTAGTCGTTACTAGGGAAAAAATAAACAAACGGAATCATGGCCAGACTGGAGGAATATTTGGCTATAATTAAGCAGCTGTTTGATACGTACGGAAGCATATTGCATTCACACAAAAAATTAATTTGGCTTTGTTTAAACCGAGCCGAAATAAAAAATTTTCAGAAAACAGTATCTCGTTAATTCGGAAAATTCTGTGATCTACAGTAAAAATAACAACACAATAAATCCAGAAATAATGACAACTACACATTTTATTTGTGAAAAATTATATAGAAAAAATTGAAGTGAAAAAAATAACATTACACTGTTAAAATATTTACATTTACAAAACTATTCTTTCACAATAAAATACAAATAAATACATAAATAAAAACAAAGATGAACAACCAGAAATGTGCAATTTGAACAATATTCTGCCTGTTCCTAAATGTTCGGTGCATTTATGGATCCACTGTGATCTGGAGTTGTGTTAATAATAATAATAATAATAATAAGAGATGTAATATTGTAGAAATTGTTCAAATTTTAGTCCCAAACTCCAAAATTTGAACAATATTCTGCCTGTTACCAAATGTTTATGTAACATTGCGTGTAAATTTACACGTATAAATAATAAGTCCAGGCAGAATATTGTTAAAATTGCACTAATTTTTCGAATGAAATTTCTTTTTTTTCAGGTTATTCACATCTTTTTTGTAAAATGTAAATCTTTTCATAATTTAATTGGGTTTTTTGTTGGTTTTTTTGCACTAAAACAAAATGAAAAACTTGGATTTGTCATTATTTACAGGTTATTAAGTCATTATTTTACTGGTCTGGCCCGCTTGAGATCAAATTGGGCTAAATATGGAACTGAACCAAAATGAGTTTGACACTCCTGCTATACAGGGTGAGTCAGAAAAAACGCTCTTTCCATTTAAAGAAATTGTACTGCTAAAACGGAAACACTGATTTTTCTTTTGACCATACAGTCATATTGATGTGGTTATTGAGCATGTCTGGTGATGTAGTCATAGATTTATTGCATTGCATAAGAGAGAGAAGGTCCATTGTTTATTGGGCACTGAAATACCTGCCAACACAATGTATGCCACAGTGAACAAACTTGAAATTGACAACAATTACAGGAGTCGGGGCTTTGCTTTCACACTCAGGACATAGGCCTACATGACAGTGCCCAGGGAGTTTTCATCATGGCAAGACCACAGCGATTGCAGGTATTATTTCCTCATCGAGTTGTCTGTTTGGGTCAGGAGAGAGAGTGGCCACCTAGATCCCCGGACTTGACCCCCCTTGATTTTTTCTTGTGGGGGTATCTTAAAAACCGTGTGTATCAGACTGTTCCACAAACTCTTCAGGAACTCCAAAATCGCATCACGGCTGAAATCCGAGCCCTACGACGAACACGAATGGCGAGAAGAGCTGCGTTAGAGATGCGACAACAAGCACAGATTTGCATCAATCTGAATGGTAGCCAGGTTGAAGGTCGTGCCGGACGACTTCGTTGAGACAAAACATTTTGATGGCGAAAAAACATGCTGTAATGGTTGACAATTTCAATTTCATTCACGGTGGCATAAACTGTGTTGGCAGATATTTCGGTGCACAATAAACAATGGACATTCCCTCTGTTATGCTATGCCATAAATCAATGATTCAATCGCCAGACATGCTCAATAACCACATCAATATGACTGTATAATCAAAAGAAAAATAAGCATTTCCATTTCAGTGGTACAATTTCTTTAAATGAAAAGAGCGTTTTTTCTGACTCACCCTGTAAAGTAAAGGCAAAACATCTTCAAGACCATATCTCAAACCCAAACTGAATCAAAGTTATCTGCACTGCATAATATCCTATAAATAAACTCTGCTGTAATTATGTCTTACCTTTCTGAAGTAAAGCAACGATGCAAACACTTTTATGGAATATGTTTATACAGTAAAGCCACTTTAACTCTGAGGACGTTTCAAGGCACCAGCAGTTTACCTCAAGGCTTAAGATTTTCATTATGTTGTAACGTTAGACTATTTAGACCAACAAATAACTCATCCATTATTCAGTCTCTTCAAGCCAAAATATGATTTATCGCAGACTCAGTCTTCAAAGAATGCGATATGTTTGATTTATGCATCCTTCAATTAAAATCTTTATACCACCCTTTGATTTTCCAAACTATGTGTACCTGGTTTCTGACTCGTTCTTCGACTGGAACGTCATTGTTGGCAGAGAAGATTTCTATTTGGACCCTGATTGGCCCCCACTTTGAAGGTACTGCCATAATGATAGTTCTTAAACAGCCCCTGTCTTAAATAATCAACATGACTAAGAATCTCTTGCATAAGCCAAGCACGACACTTTTCAAGCACCACTTCGAGTGCCAACTTCATGACCCAGAACTAAAAACTGAAGTTCAAAACGAAGCTGGATTAAACTTCAGAGGGTCTTGGAAGCAACTTTTATCAGTGACTTCAGGAACAGATGCAGAAATGATGCAGCTGCAGTAATAACAATAACCACAGATTTGACATAGAACCGTAAATCTGGGACTCTCACGTCGATGCAGGTGTCCACAGGTGCGCTGCAGAAACACTAAAAGGCCAGCATGAGCAGAACCCCTGGAAGATGTAGAAGTTGGAAGTACTGAGATCTGAGCAGTGACGCACCAGTGTTTATTGGAAAAACACTATGAAGAAGTTCATTAGAGCTTCAGCGGTTCCCTTCTGGCTTGTGGTTTTTGACAGAGTCAGGCCTGTGGAGGATGAGTCAGTCTGATTTAAAAGAGCAAATGCTGCTTTGTAGTCCGTTTCTGCTGATCGTATGGAGTTCATGACAAAACGTAATGTACAAACATCATGTGAGACTAAATGTAATGGAAAAAATACTTACTTTTTGTTGCCTTTCTGCTGTGTCTGCGTGTATCTCTTTTCAGTTGAATAAGAACATCAACAAAATGAACTTTTTTATCAATCAATCAAATTTTATGTATTTTGTGCCAAATCGTAATAAAGTTATCTCATGACACTTTATATATAATAAAAAAGTCTCCAAACTGTCTTAGATTATCACTGAGGTGTCAATAAACACTGTCTGAGGTGTTTTATGTGAAGTGTGACTATTTTCTTTGTGTTCTCGTTCGGAATAAAATTTTTAAAAACGAATGGACGAGTGGACATTTTGGACATAAAATTAAAAAGTTTCCAAAGTGTCTTAGATGGTTGCTAAGTCCTCAGTAAACTTTCTGTGAGGTGTTTGGAATGAAGTATGATGATTTTATTTGTGTTCATGCTTGGACCAAAATTAAAAAAAAAAAAAAAAAAACAAAGTCTATACTATGTCGTTCAAAAATGGACATTTTGGACATAAAATAAAAAAGTCTCCAAACTGTCTTAGATTATCACTGAGGTGTCAATAAACCCTCTCTGAGGTGTTTTATGTAAAGTATGACTATTTTCCTGATGTTCATGTTTGGACCAAAATTTTTAAAAATTAAGACTATAATATGTCGTCCAAAAATGGACATTTTGGACATAAAATTCAAAAGTCTCTCAGCTGTCTTAGATGATTGATAAGTCCTCAATAAACACTCTCTGAGGTGTTTGGAATGAAGTATGATGATCTTCTTTGTGGTCATGTTTGGACCAAAATTTAAAACAAAAAAAACTAAGGCTATATTATGTCGTCCAAAATTGGACATTTTGGACATAGAAGAAATAAGTCTCCAAACTGTCTTAGATTATCACTGAGGTGTCAATAAACACTCTCTGAGGTGTTTTATGTAAAGTATGACTATTTTCCTGATGTTCATCTTTGGAACAAAATTTAAAAAAAACTAAGGCTATAGTATGTCGTTCAAAAATGGACATTTCGGACATGGAAGAAAAAAGTGTCCATACTGTCTTAGATTATCACTGAGGTGTCAGTAAACACTCTCTGAGGTGTTTGGAATGAAGTATGATGATTTTCTTTGTGGTCATGTTTGGACCAAAATTTTCAAAAGCTAAGCCTATAGTATGTTGTTCAAAAATGGACATTTTGGACATGGAAGAAAAAAGTGTCCAAACTGTCTTAGATTATCACTGGGGTGTCATTAAACACTCTCTGAGGTGTTTTATGTGAAATGTGACCATTTTCTTTGTGTTCATATTCGGACTAAAATGTTCAAAAACTAAGGTTATAGTATTTCGTCCAAAAATGGACATTTTGGACATACAATCAAAGTCTCCAAACTTTCTTAGATTATCAATGAGGTCTTAATTAACACTCTCTGAGGTGTTTTATGTAAAGTATGACTACTTTCTTTGTGTTCTCATTAGGAACAAAATTTTTCAAAACTAAGGCTATAGTAGGTCGTTCAAAAATGGACATTTTGGACATAAAATCAAAAAGTCTCCAAACTGTCTTAGATTATCACTGAGGTGTCAATAAACCCTCTCTGAGGTGTTTTATGTAAAGTATGACTATTTTCCTGGTGTTCATTTTCTGACCAAAATTTAAAAAAAAACTAAGGCTTTAGTATTTCGTCCAAAAATGGACATTTTGGACATGGAAGAAAAAAGTCTCCAAACTGTCTTAGATTATCACTGGGGTGTCAATAAACACTCGCTGAGGTGTTTTATGTGAAATTTGACCATTTTCTTTGTGTTCATATTCGGACTAAGATGTTCAAAAACTAAGGCTATAGTTTGTCGTTCAAAAATGGACATTTTGGACATAAAATTAAAAAGTCTCCAGACTGTCTTAGATGAGTACTGAGGTCTCAATAAACACTCTCTGAGGTGTTTGGAATGAAGTATGATGATTTTCTTTGTGGTCATATTTGGACCAAAATTTAAAAAAAAAAAAAAAACTAAGGCTTTAGTATGGTGTTCAAAAATAGACATTTTGGACATGTAATAAAAAAAGTCTCCAAACTGTCTTAGATGTTTGCTAAGGCCTTAATAAACACTCTCTGAGGTGTTTTACGTAAAGTATGATGATTTTCCTGGCGTTCATGTTCGGACCAAAATTTAAAAAAAAAACAAAAACTAAGGCTTCAGTATGGTATTCAAAAATGGACATTTTGGACATAAAGTATGACTATTTTCTTTATGTTAGAACCAAAACCTAAATACAACTCATGCAAACATGATGCAGAAGTCCAAGAACCACACAGAGGAGTCTTGGTGTTAGAATTGAACCCACAACCTTCTGACTTTGAGATGACAGTGCTATCCACTGCACCACTGTGCCAGACAGGGTCAGATATGGACATCTTTTCAAACATGTCTCCCAAATGTCTTAGATGGTTGGTAAATCCTCAATAAACATTCTGTGAGGGGTTTGGAATGAAGTATGATGATTTTCTTTGTGTTCATATTCGGACAGAAATTTTCAATAACTAAGGCTATAGTATGTCGTTCAAAAATGGACATTTTGGACATAAAATCAAAAAGTCTCCAAACTGTGTTAGATTATCACTGAGGTGTCAATAAACACTCTCTGAGGTGTTTTATGTAAAGTATGACCATTTTCCTGGTGTTCATATTGGGACCAAAATTTTGAAAAACTAAGGTTATACTATGTCGTCCAAAAATGAACATTTTGGACATGGAAGAAAAAAGTCTGCAAACTGTCTTAGATTGTCACTGAGGTGTCAGTAAACCCTCTCTGAGGTGTTTTATGTGAAATGTGACTGTTTTCTTTGTGTTCATATTCGGACTAAAATGTTCAAAAACTAAGGCTATAGTATGTTGTTCAAAAATGGACATTTTGGACATAAAATCAAAAAGTCTCCAGACTGTCTTAGATGAGTTCTGAGGTCTCAATAAACACTCTCTGAGGTGTTTGGAATGAAGTATGATGATTTTCTTTGTGGTCATGTTTGGACCAAAATTTTAAAAAGCTAAGGCTATATAGTATGTCGTCCAAAAATGGACATTTTGGACATAAAATCAAAAAGTCTCCAGACTGTCTTACATGAGTACTGAGGTCTCAATAAACACTCTCTGAGGTGCTTTATGTAAAGTATGATGATTTTCCTGGCATTCATGTTCAGACCAAAATTTAAAAAAAAAAAAAACTAAGGCTTTAGTATGGTGTTCAAAAATGGACATTTTGGACATAAAATAAAAAAGTCTCCAAACTGTCTTAGATGTTTCCTAAGGCCTGAATAAATCTTCTCTAAAGTGTTCAGCATAAAGTATGACTATTTTCTTTATGGTACAACCAAAACCTAAATACAACTCATGCAAACATGATGCAGAAGTCCAAGCACCACACAGAGGAGTCTTGGTGTTGGAATTGAACCCACAACCTTCTGACTATAAGATGACAGTGCTATCCACTGCACCACTGTGCCAGACAGGGTCAGATATGGACATCTTTTGAAACATGTCTCCCAAATGTCTTAGATGGTTGGTAAATCCTCAATAAACATTCTGTGAGGGGTTTGGAATGAAGTATGATGATTTTCTTTGTGTTCATATTCGGACAGAAATTTTCAATAACTAAGGCTATAGTATGTCGTTCAAAAATGGACATTTCGGACATGGAAGACAAAAGTGTCCATACTGTCTTAGATTATCACTGAGGTGTCAGTAAACACTCTCTGAGGTGTTTGGAATGAAGTGTGATGATTTTCTTTGTGGTCATGTTTGGACCAAAATTTTCAAAAACTAAGGCTATAGTATGTCGTTCAAAAATGGACATTTTGGACATAAAATCAAAAAGTCTCCAAACTGTGTTAGATTATCACTGAGGTGTCAATAAACACTCTCTGAGGTGTTTTATGTGAAATGTGACTGTTTTCTTTGTGTTCATATTCGGGCTAAAATGTTCAAAAACAAAGGCTATAGTATTTCGTCCAAAAATGGACATTTTGGACAAAAAATGAAAAAGTCTCCAGACTGTCTTAGATGAGTACTGAGGTCTCAATAAACACTCTCTGAGGTGTTTTATGTAAAGTATGATGATTTTCCTGGTGTTCATGTTTGGACCAAAATTTTAAAAAAAATAAGGCTATAGTATGTCGTTCAAAAATAGACATTTTGGACATACAATCAAAAAGTCTCCAAACTTTCTTAGATTATCACTGAGGTCTTAATTAACACTCTCTGAGGTGTTTTATGTAAAGTATGACTACTTTCTTTGTGTTCTCATTAGGAAAAAATTTTTTTTCCAAACTATGTCGTTCAAAAATGGAAATTTTGGACATAAAATCAAAAAGTCTCCATACTGTCTTAGATTATCACTGAGGTGTCAATAAACCCTCTCTGAGGTGTTTTATGTAAAGTATGACTATTTTCCTGGTGTTCATTTTAGGACCAAAATTTAAAAAAAAAACTGAGGCTATAGTATGTCATCCAAAAATGGACATTTTGGCCATGGAAGAAAAAAGTCTCCAAACTGTCTTAGATTATCACTGGGGTGTCAATAAACATTCTCTGAGGTGTTTTATGTGAAATTTGACCATTTTCTTTGTGTTCATATTCGGACTAAAATGTTCAAAAACAAAGGCTATAGTATGTCGTTCAAAAATGGACATTTTGGACATAAAATTAAAAAGTCTCCAGACTGTCTTAGATGAGTACTGAGGTCTCAATAAACACTCTCTGAGGTGTTTGGAATGAAGTAAGATAATTTTGTTTGTGGTCATATTTGGACCAAAATTTAAAAAAAAAAACTAAGGCTCTAGTATGGTGTTCAAAAATGGACATTTTGGACATAAAATAAAAAAGTCTCCAAACTGTCTTAGATGTTTCCTAAGGCCTGAATAAATCTTCTCTAAAGTGTTCAGCATAAAGTATGACTATTTTCTTTATGGTAGAACCAAAACCTAAATACAGCTCATGCAGAAGTCCAAGCACCACACAGAGGAGTCTTGGTGTTGGAATTGAACCCACAACCGTCTGACTTTGAGACGACAGTGCTATCCACTGCACCACTGTACCAGACAAGATTAAAGACGGACATCATATCAAATATGTCTCCAAAGTGTCTTAGATGGTTGGTAAGTCCTCAATAAACATTCTGTGAGGGTTTTGGAATGAAGTATGATGATTTTCTTTGTGTTCATGTTTGGACCAAAATTTTCAGAAACTAAGGCTATAGTATGTCGTCCAAAAATGGACATTTTGGCCATAGAAGAAAAAAGTCTCCATACTGTCTTAGATTATCACTGAGGTGTCAATAAACACTCTCTGAGGTGTTTTATGTGAAATGTGACTATTTTCTTTGTGTTCATATTCGGACTAAAATGTTCAAAAACAAAGGCTATAGTATGTCGTTCAAAAATGGACATTTTGGACATAAAATTAAAAAGTCTCCAAAGTGTCTAGATGGTTGCTAAGTCCTCAATAAACATTCTGTGAGGTGTTTGGAATGAAGTATGATGATTTTCTTTGTGGTCATGTTTGGGCCAAAATTTTAAAAAGCTAAGGCTATAGTATGTTGTCCAAAAGTGGACATTTTGGACATAAAATCAAAAAGTCTCCAAACTGTCTTAGATGAGTACAGAGGTCTCAATAAACACTCTCTGAGGTGTTTTATGTAAAGTATGATGATTTTCCTGGCGTTCATGTTTGGACCAAAATTGAAAAAAACTAAGACTATAGTATGGTGTTCAAAAATGGACATTTTGGACATATAATAAAAAAGTCTCCAAACTGTCTTAGATGTTTGCTAAGGCCTTAATAAATCTTCTCTAAGGTGTTCAGAATAAAGTATGACTATTTTCTTTGTGGTAGAACCAAAACCTGAATACCCAAAGAAACAGGATGCAAAAGTCTAAGCACCATACAGAGGAGTCTTGGAATTGAACCCACAACCTTCTGACTATAAGATGACAGCACTATCCACTGCACCACTGTGCCAGACAGGGTCAGATATGGACATCTTTTCAAACATGTCTCCCAAATGTCTTAGATGGTTGGTAAATCCTCAATAAACATTCTGTGAGGGGTTTGGAATGAAGTATGATGATTTTCTTTGTGTTCATATTCGGACAGAAATTTTCAATAACTAAGGCTATAGTATGTCGTTCAAAAATGGACATTTCGGACATGGAAGACAAAAGTGTCCATACTGTCTTAGATTATCACTGAGGTGTCAGTAAACACTCTCTGAGGTGTTTGGAATGAAGTGTGACTATTTTCTTTGTGTTCATATTTGGACCAAAATTTTCAAAAAACTAAGGCTTTAGTATTTCGTCCAAAAATGGACATTTTGGACATGGAAGAAAAAAGTCTCCAAACTGTCTTAGATTATCACTGGGGTGTCAATAAACACTCACTGAGGTGTTTTATGTGAAATTTGACCATTTTCTTTGTGTTCATATTCGGACTAAAATGTTCAAAAACAAAGGCTATAGTATGTCGTTCAAAAATGGACATTTTGGACATAAAATTAAAAAGTCTCCAGACTGTCTTAGATGAGTACTGAGGTCTCAATAAACACTCTCTGAGGTGTTTGGAATGAAGTATGATGATTTTATTTGTGGTCATGTTTAGACCAAAATTAAAAAAAAAAAAAAAAACTAAGGCTTTAGTATGGTGTTCAAAAATAGACATTTTGGACATAAAATAAAAAAGTCTCCAAACTGTCTTAGATATTTGCTAAGGCCTTAATAAACACTCTCTGAGGTGTTGTATGTAAAGTATGATGATTTTCCTGGCGTTCATGTTCAGACCAAAATTAAAAAAAAAAAAAAAAACACTAAGGCTTTAGTATGGTGTTCAAAAATGGACATTTTGGACATAAAATAAAAAAGTCTCCAAACTGTCTTAGATGTTTCCTAAGGCCTGAATAAATCTTCTCTAAAGTGTTCAGCATCAAGTATGACTATTTTCTTTACGGTAGAACCAAAACCTAAATACAACTCATGCAAATATGATGCAGAAGTCCAAGCACCACACAGAGGAGTCTTGGTGTTGGAATTGAACCCACAACCTTCTGACTTTGCAATGAAAGCCCTATCCACTGCACCACTGAACCAGACAAGATTAAATACAGACATCATTTCAAACATGTCTCCCAAATGTCTTAGATGGTTGGTAAGTCCTCAATAAACGTTCTGTGAGGGTTTTGGAATGAAGTATGATGATTTTCTTTGTGTTCATGTTTGGACCAAAATTTTCAAAAACTAAGGCTATAGTATGTCGTCCAAAAATGGACATTTTGGAAATAAAATCAAAAAGTCTCCAAACTGTCTTAGATTATCACTGAGGTGTCAATAAACACTCTCTGAGGTGTTTTATGTAAAGTATGACCATTTTCCTGGTGTTCATATTGGGACCAAAATTTTGAAAAACTAAGGTTATACTATGTCGTCCAAAAATGAACATTTTGGACATGGAAGAAAAAAGTCTTCAAACTGTCTTAGATTGTCACTGAGGTGTCAGTAAATACTCTCTGAGGTGTTTTATGTGAAATGTGACTATTTTCTTTGTGTTCATATTCGGACTAAAATGTTCAAAAACTAAGGCTATAGTATGTCGTCCAAAAATGGACATTTTGGACATAAAATCAAAAAGTCTCCAAACTGTCTTAGATGTTTCCTAAGGCCTGAATAAATCTTCTCTAAAGTGTTCAGAATAAAGTATGACTATTTTCTTTATGGTAGAACCAAAACTAAATACAACTCATGCAAACATGATGCAGAAGTCCAAGCACCACACAGAGGAGTCTTGGAATTGAACCCACAATCTTCTGACTATAAGATGACAGCACTATCCACTGCACCACTGTGCCAGACAGGGTCAGATATGGACATCTTTTCAAACATGTCTCCCAAATGTCTTAGATGGTTGGTAAGTCCTCAATAAACATTCTGTGAGGGGTTTGGAATGAAGTATGATGATTTTCTTTGTGTTCATGTTTGGACCAAAATTTTCAAAAACTAAGGCTATAGAATTTCGTCCAAAAATGGACATTTTGGACATAAAATCAAAAAGTCTCCAGACTGTCTTAGATGAGTACTGAGGTGTCAATAAACCCTCTCTGAAGTGTTTTATGTAAAGTATGACTATTTTCCTGGTGTTCATTTTCGGACCAAAATTTTAAAAAAAACTAAGGCTACAGTATGTCGTTCAAAAATGGACATTTTGGCCATGGAAGAAAAAAGTGTCCATACTGTCTTAGATTATCACTGGGGTGTCAATAAACATTCTCTTAGGTGTTTTATGTGAAATTTGACCATTTTCTTTGTGTTCATATTCGGACTAAAATGTTCAAAAACAAAGGCTATAGTATGTCGTTCAAAAATGGACATTTTGGACATAAAATTAAAAAGTCTCCAGACTGTCTTAGATGAGTACTGAGGTCTCAATAAACACTCTCTGAGGTGTTTGGAATGAAGTAAGATGATTTTCTTTGTGGTCATATTTGGACCAAAATTAAAAAAAAAAAAAAACTAAGGCTTTAGTATGGTGTTCAAAAATGGACATTTTGGACATAAAATAAAAAAGTCTCCAAACTGTCTTAGATGTTTGCTAAGGCCTTAATAAATCTTCTCTACGGTGTTCAGAATAAAGTATGACTATTTTCTTTGTGGTAGAACCAAAACCTGAATACCCAAAGACAACTCATGCAAACATGATGCAGAAGTCCAAGCACCACACAGAGGAGACTTGGTGTTGGAATTGAACCCACAACCTTCTGACTATAAGATGACAGCACTATCCACTGCACCACCGTGCCAGACAGGGTCAGACATGGACATCTTTTGAAACATGTCTCCCAAATGTCTTAGATGGTTGGTAAGTCCTCAATAAACATTCTGTGAGGGGTTTGGAATGAAGTATGATGATTTTCTTTGTGTTCATATTCGGACCAAAATTTTCAAAAACTAAAGTATGTCGTTCAAAAATGTACATCTTGGACATGGAAGAAAAAATTGTCCATACTGTCTTAGATTATCACTGAGGTGTCAGTAAACACTCTCTGAGGTGTTTGGAATGAAGTGTGATGATTTTCTTTGTGGTCATGTTTGGACCAAAATTTATAACAAAAAAAACTAAGGCTATATAGTATGTCGTCCAAAAATGGACATTTTTGACATAAAATCAAAAAGTCTCCATACTGTCTTAGATTAACACTGAGGTGTCAATAAACACTCTCTGAGGTGTTTTATGTGAAATGTGACTATTTTCTTTGTGTTCATATTCGGACTAAAATGTTCAAAAACTAAGGCTATAGTATGTTGTTCAAAAATGGACATTTTGGACATAAAATCAAAAAGTCTCCAGACTGTCTTAGATGAGTACTGAGGTCTCAATAAACACTCTCTGAGGTGTTTGGAATGAAGTATGATGATTTTCTTTGTGGTCATGTTCGGACCAAAATTTTTAAAAGGTAAGGCTATAGTATGTCGTTCAAAAATGGACATTTTGGGCATGAAATAAAAAAGTCTCCAAACCGTCTTAGATGTTTGCTAAGGCCTTAATGAATCTTCTCTAAGGTGTTCAGAATAAAGTATGACTATTTTCTTTGTGGTAGAACCAAAACCTGAATACCCAAAGACAACTCATGCAAACATGATGCAAAAGTCCAAGCACCACACAGAGGAGTCTTGGTGTTGGAATTGAACCCACAACCTTCTGACTATAAGATGACAGCAAAATCCACTGCACCACTGTGTCAGACAGGGTGAAACATGGACATCTTTTCAAACATGTCTCCAAAATTTCTTAGATGGTTGGTAAGTCCTCAATAAACATTCTGTGAGGTGTTTGGAATGAAGTATGATGATTTTCTTTGTGTTCATATTCGGACCAAAATTTTCAAAAACTAAGGCTATAGTATGTCGTTCAAAAATGGACATTTTGGACATAAAATCAAAAAGTCTCCATACTGTCTTAGATTATCACTGAGGTGTCAATAAACCCTCTCTGAGGTGTTTTATGTAAAGTATGACTATTTTCCTGGTGTTCATTTTCGGACCAAAATTTAAAAAAAAACTGAGGCTATAGTATGTCGTTCAAAAATGGACATTTTGGACATAAAATTAAAAAGTCTCCAGACTGTCTTAGATGAGTACTGAGGTCTCAATAAACACTCTCTGAGGTGTTTGGAATGAAGTAAGATAATTTTCTTTGTGGTCATATTTGGACCAAAATTTAAAAAAAAAAACTAAGGCTCTAGTATGGTGTTCAAAAATGGACATTTTGGACATAAAATAAAAAAGTCTCCAAACTGTCTTAGATGTTTCCTAAGGCCTGAATAAATCTTCTCTAAAGTGTTCAGCATAAAGTATGACTATTTTCTTTATGGTACAACCAAAACCTAAATACAGCTCATGCAGAAGTCCAAGCACCACACAGAGGAGTCTTGGTGTTGGAATTGAACCCACAACCGTCTGACTTTGAGACGACAGTGCTATCCACTGCACCACTGTACCAGACAAGATTAAAGACGGACATCATATCAAATATGTCTCCAAAGTGTCTTAGATGGTTGGTAAGTCCTCAATAAACATTCTGTGAGGGTTTTGCAATGAAGTATGATGATTTTCTTTGTGTTCATGTTTGGACCAAAATTTTCAGAAACTAAGGCTATAGTATGTCGTCCAAAAATGGACATTTTGGCCATAGAAGAAAAAAGTCTCCATACTGTCTTAGATTATCACTGAGGTGTCAATAAACACTCTCTGAGGTGTTTTATGTGAAATGTGACTATTTCTTTGTGTTCATATTCGGACTAAAATGTTCAAAAACAAAGGCTATAGTATGTCGTTCAAAAATGGACATTTTGGACATAAAATTAAAAAGTCTCCAAAGTGTCTAGATGGTTGCTAAGTCCTCAATAAACATTCTGTGAGGTGTTTGGAATGAAGTATGATGATTTTCTTTGTGGTCATGTTTGGGCCAAAATTTTAAAAAGCTAAGGCTATAGTATGTTGTCCAAAAGTGGACATTTTGGACATAAAATCAAAAAGTCTCCAAACTGTCTTACATGAGTACTGAGGTCTCAATAAACCCTCTCTGAGGTGTTTTATGTAAAGTATGATGATTTTCCTGGCGTTCATGTTCGGACCAAAATTGAAAAAAACTAAGACTATAGTATGGTGTTCAAAAATGGACATTTTGGACATATAATAAAAAAGTCTCCAAACTGTCTTAGATGTTTGCTAAGGCCTTAATAAATCTTCTCTAAGGTGTTCAGAATAAAGTATGGCTATTTTCTTTGTGGTAGAACCAAAACCTGAATACCCAAAGAAACAGGATGCAAAAGTCTAAGCACCATACAGAAGAGTCTTGGAGTTGGAATTGAACCCACAACCTTCTGACTATAAGATGACAGCACTATCCATTGCACCACTGTGCCAGACAGGGTCAGATATGGACATCTTTTCAAACATGTCTCCCAAATGTCTTAGATGGTTGGTAAATCCTCAATAAACATTCTGTGAGGGGTTTGGAATGAAGTATGATGATTTTCTTTGTGTTCATATTCGGACAGAAATTTTCAATAACTAAGGCTATAGTATGTCATTCAAAAATGGACATTTCGGACATGGAAGACAAAAGTGTCCATACTGTCTTAGATTATCACTGAGGTGTCAGTAAACACTCTCTGAGGTGTTTGGAATGAAGTGTGACTATTTTCTTTGTGTTCATATTTGGACCAAAATTTTCAAAAAACTAAGGCTTTAGTATTTCGTCCAAAAATGGACATTTTGGACATGGAAGAAAAAAGTCTCCAAACTGTCTTAGATTATCACTGGGGTGTCAATAAACACTCGCTGAGGTGTTTTATGTGAAATTTGACCATTTTCTTTGTGTTCATATTCGGACTAAAATGTTCAAAAACTAAGGCTATAGTATGTCGTTCAAAAATGGACATTTTGGACATAAAATTAAAAAGTCTCCAGACTGTCTTAGATGAGTACTGAGGTCTCAATAAACACTCTCTGAGGTGTTTGGAATGAAGTATGATGATTTTATTTGTGGTCATGTTTAGACCAAAATTAAAAAAAAAAAAAAACTAAGGCTTTAGTATGGTGTTCAAAAATAGACATTTTGGACATATAATAAAAAAGTCTCCAAACTGTCTTAGATGTTTGCTAAGGCCTTAATAAACACTCTCTGAGGTGTTGTATGTAAAGTATGATGATTTTCCTGGCGTTCATGTTCAGACCAAAATTTAAAAAAAAAACAAAAAACTAAGGCTTTAGTATGGTGTTCAAAAATGGACATTTTGGACATAAAATAAAGTATGACTATTTTCTTTATGTTAGAACCAAAACCTAAATACAACTCATGCAAACATGATGCAGAAGTCCAAGAACCACACAGAGGAGTCTTGGTGTTAGAATTGAACCCACAACCTTCTGACTTTGAGATGACAGTGCTATCCACTGCACCACTGTGCCAGACAGGGTCAGATATGGACATCTTTTGAAACATGTCTCCCAAATGTCTTAGATGGTTGGTAAGTCCTCAGTAAACATTCTGTGAGGGTTTTGGAATGAAGTATGATGATTTTCTTTGTGTTCATGTTTGGACCAAAATTTGCAAAAACTAAGGCTATAGTATGTCGTTCAAAAATGGACATTTTGGACATAAAATCAAAAACTCTCCAAACTGTCTTAGATTATCACTGAGGTGTCAATGAACACTCTCTGAGGTGTTTTATGGAAATGTGACTGTTTTCTTTGTTTTCATATTCGGACTAAAATGTTCAAAAACAAAGGCTATAGTATGTCGTTCAAAAATGGACATTTTGGACATAAAATTAAAAAGTCTCCAGACTGTCTTAGATGAGTACTGAGGTGTCAATAAACACTCTCTGAGGTGTTGTATGTAAAGTATGATGATTTTCCTGGCGTTCATGTTCGGACCAAAATTGAAAAAAACTAAGACTATAGTATGGTGTTCAAAAATGGACATTTTGGACATATAATAAAAAAGTCTCCAAACTGTCTTAGATGTTTGCTAAGGCCTTAATAAATCTTCTCTAAGGTGTTCAGAATAAAGTATGACTATTTTCTTTGTGGTAGAACCAAAACCTGAATACCCAAAGAAACAGGATGCAAAAATCTAAGCACCATACAGAAGAGTCTTGGAGTTGGAATTGAACCCACAACCTTCTGACTATAAGATGACAGCACTATCCATTGCACCACTGTGCCAGACAGGGTCAGATATGGACATCTTTTCAAACATGTCTCCCAAATGTCTTAGATGGTTGGTAAATCCTCAATAAACATTCTGTGAGGTGTTTGGAATGAAGTATGATGATTTTCTTTGTGTTCATATTCGGACAGAAATTTTCAATAACTAAGGCTATAGTATGTCGTTCAAAAATGGACATTTCGGACATGGAAGACAAAAGTGTCCATACTGTCTTAGATTATCACTGAGGTGTCAGTAAACACTCTCTGAGGTGTTTGGAATGAAGTGTGACTATTTTCTTTGTGTTCATATTTGGACCCAAATTTTCAAAAACTAAGGCTATAGTATGTCGTTCAAAAATGGACATTTTGGACATAAAATCAAAAAGTCTCCATACTGTCTTAGATTATCACTGAGGTGTCAATAAACACTCTCTGAGGTGTTTTATGTGAAATGTGACTGTTTTCTTTGTGTTCATATTCGGACTAAAATGTTCAAAAACTAAGGCTATAGTATGTTGTACAAAAATGGACATTTTGGACATAAAATCAAAAAGTCTCCAGACTGTCTTAGATGAGTACTGAGGTCTCAATAAACACTCTCTGAGGTGTTTGGAATGAAGTATGATGATTTTCTTTGTGGTCATGTTTGGACCAAAATTTTAAAAAGCTAAGGCTATATAGTATGTCGTCCAAAAATGGACATTTTGGACATAAAATCAAAAAGTCTCCAGACTGTCTTACATGAGTACTGAGGTCTCAATAAACACTCTCTGAGGTGTTTTACGTAAAGTATGATGATTTTCCTGGCATTCATGTTCAGACCAAAATTTAAAAAAAAAAAAAACTAAGGCTTTAGTATGGTGTTCAAAAATGGACATTTTGAACATAAAATAAAAAAGTCTCCAAACTTTCTTAGATGTTTCCTAAGGCCTGAATAAATCTTCTCTAAAGTGTTCAGAATAAAGTATGACTATTTTCTTTCTGGTACAACCAAAACCTAAATACAACTCATGCAAACATGATGCAGAAGTCCAAGAACCACACAGAGGAGTCTTGGAATTGAACCCACAACCTTCTGACTATAAGATGACAGCACTATCCACTGCACCACCGTGCCAGACAGGATCAGATATGGACATCTTTTCAAACATGTCTCCCAAATGTCTTAGATGGTTGGTAAGTCCTCAAACATTCTGTGAGGGGTTTGGAATGAAGTATGATGATTTTCTTTGTGTTCATGTTTGGGACAAAATTTTCAAAAACTAAGGCTATATGATATTATATTATATTATATAAGATATATGATTATTTTCCTAGCGTTCATGTTCGGACCAAAATTTTTTTTTAAAAAACTAAGGCTTTAGTATGGTGTTCAAAAATGGACATTTTTGACATAAAATAAAAAAGTCTCCAAACTTTCTTGGATGAGTACTGAGGTCTCAATAAACACTCTCCGACATGTTTTATGTAATGTATGACTACTTTCCTGGTGTTTATTTTCAGACCAAAATTTTAAAAAACTAAGGCTATAGTATATCTTTCAAAAATGGACATTTTGGACACAAAACAAAAAAGTCTCTAAACTGTTTTAGATTATCACTGAGGCCTCAGTGTAGACACTCTGAGGTGTTTTGTATGAAGTTTGACTATTTTCCTTTGTTCATGGTTGGACCAGAGACAACAGAAAGAAAATTGAGGCCATAAACTATTTCAAGTTTTTGGGAACACACGTAGATCCACACGAAACAATCAGACCCACCATTACTTCACGTGAATCAGGCACCACGTACATGCAAAGACACTAGTTATGCATTCACACGGGACGATCTTCACTTATTTTTCATACATGTTTGTATGATCTCAGCCATTATCATCTGCACGAAACCAAACATTCCCATACAATCATTCTGTGAAACAAAAAAACAACAAAAAAAGAAAAAACATGGAAATTGTGACCTTAATCATTGTGACTTTACAACACCAAAGCACATATAAATTGGCAAAATCAGCTTTGTCTGTGAAGGCCTGTTGTCTCTGGAATGCATTATCAACTGGAATCAGACTAATTACAGGCAGCCCGTTCTATCTAATTGTACTGTGTATTCTGCTGCATGGGTTTCATTGTACTTTAATAACTGCAGTCTACTGTGGTCTCATGAATGTAAACTGCACATTCTGTTCATGTACACGCAACTATTTATGTAAAAGCCAATCTAAGGACAGGGTTGAGAATTAGGAATCAGTAGAAACACACTTCAGAGCAGATATCTTCAGCTTGTCATGGAACTATGTTGACTGAGCCGACGCTTCCAAATAAATCAGTTCAGTTCGATATAGATGTGGAGAGGCGATTACTTCTCCACCTGTGATTGCGTCATGAATTTCAAATTTCACAGATTTCCTTGGATCATATCCTCAGAATCGGAGCATGTATCTATGACTGTAAGCCCGGAATTTGTATTTACTGAAATGCTTTAATTACAATGTACTTAAATGATTTAAGTTTTATGATGTTACTATAAAATGTTCAGTATATTCTAATAATTTGCAGACATAGTTGAAAGTACGAAAAAGTTTCAGTTGAATGGAAATCACTCAGTTTTAGTCATGACCACACCTTTGTATCTGTGCATTGCATTGTGGGTATTGGGCATGTTGTTGTAAATGTGTTCTTTTTCTGTGCAGGGGTTCAGCGGGGTTGTGCTGTTAGTGTTAGTTTGGACTGAATGTGTGTATGTCAATGTTTATTGGCCTTTTTGTGTTTGTTTTTGTATTTTTGTAGAGTTGCACCATGAGTCAGAGCCAGAGGAAGAACTATGGCTTTACTGTTCATCTACAATTTTTGTTGAAGCATGTAAAATTTTAATGCCTTGCCAAACTAAATGCACTTCCTGTACTGGTAAATGACATTGAGCTAACTTGCATCTATGCCACAATATATAGAATTAAATAACTACATAAAGCGCTTTATATTGCAAAAGATTTTAACCTGTTCATGCACGAATTATAAGAACCTTAATCAAGATTTTTTTTACCTGAGTATTTTTATTCCTCTTTAAGCATGAAAAAAACAATGTGATTGGCAATTTTTTATGAACCTATTTTTCATGGAGTTACAAAAATATCCACTCAGCTGGATATCACGCATTTACTTTTTGAAGCAAAAAAAAAAACATGCATTTACTGGCATACAGTGTGAAAACTATGACATAAAAACATTTTTAATGTGTTGTCTCACATTTTAACATACTATAATACTAGTTATTAGTCAGATTGTATGAAAAAAAAAGTTCTTGTAAAAAAAAAACCAAAAAAAAAACCAAAAACTGTTAATTCCAGTCTAATAACAATTAGCATTTGATTTACACTCAAATATGTTAGTGCAGATCAGATTTATCAAGAACAGCAACATTACAGTTCATGGTATGAATGTCAGTGTATGAATGATGCACCTCACTGCAAAAATCTAAATCTTACCAAGTGTATTTTTCTCATTTCTAGTCAAAATATCTCATCACACTTAAAATAAGACATAATCACCTAAAGAGGAACTTTTCAGTGAGATATAAGAACTTATTTTTAGACAACAGATCTTGAAAATGTTATTTCAAGAACTCTTACCAAGATCATTTTCACTTGTTCCATTGGCAGATTTTTTTTTGTTTGAATTAAGCAAAAAAAAATCTTGAATTCAGTAAAAAAAAAAAAAAAAAAAAAAAATCTGCCAATGGAACAAGTGAAACAGATTTGAATAGCTGTCCACTGTAGTGACCAATATGCATGAAAGGGTTAATTTAATTCAACTTGGAACTGAGTAAAATGAACTGATGACATAAAGTCTAATAATTATACAGAGCAACTGACATTGTACCAGATTTTAAGTTAAATTATTTTGGCATTTAGTGTGTTTCATGCATGAACTGATCTCTCTGAATGCTTTTAAATCCAAACTCAGAGTGTTAGAGAATATCTCACTGACTTGCATGTGTTTTACATAGGTTGACTGGTCCTGTAAATTACTGTATGTTGTCTCTGTATAATGTAACTGTATGTTGTAACTATGTGTTGTGCTCCCTCTTGGCCAGGACTCCCTTGGAAAAGAGGTTCTTAATCTCAATGGGATTTTCTTCCTGGTTAAATAAAGGTTAAATGAATAAATAAATAAATAAAAATAAATGAAATATGAAAACTATCGTAAAGATTTTTTTTCCTCTTTAGGCATGAAAAAAACTTTGCGATTGAATTTTTGTTTAATTAACCTATTTTTCATGGAGTTACAAAAATGTCCATTCATCTGGACACCATGTGTTTAATTTTTGAAGAAAAGAAACATGCATTTAAAACGCAATATCATAAAGTGATATACGGTGTGAAAACTATGATTTATTTTTTTTCTCTTTTTTTTAAAGGCAAGGCAAGGCAAGTTTATTTGTATAGCACATTTCAGCAACAAGGCAATTCAAGATGCTTCACACAGGACATTGAAATAAAAGAAACAAAAAGAAAAAACATTATAAAAGAAACATATAGAAGGTGATTAAAAACAGCAAGTAAGAAAACAATGCACAGAATCAAAAATAAATAAATAAAATAAAATAAAATAAAATAAAAATAAAAACACACACATATTAAAGAAAAAGTTGCAGTGCAGAGTTTAAAAGAGAATATAAAATTTAAAAAGTCAAAAGCCTTTTAGTCAAAGGCAGCAGTGAACAGGTGAGTCTTTAACCTGGACTTAAAAGAACTCAGACTCTCAGCAGACCTGATATTTTCTGGTAGTTTGTTCCAGATATACGGAGCATAGAAACTGAACGCTGATTCTCCATGTTTAGTTCTGACTTTGGGAACACAGAGCAGACCTGCACCAGATGACCTGAGTGGTCTAAATGCAGCTAATCTGATGTTTTCTCACATTTTATCATACTCTAATACTACCGTACTTTCCGGGTTATAAAGCGCACTGAAATATAAGCCTCACCTGACCACCAGAGGCGGGTAATCCCAGCTCCATAGAGTAAAAGTCCTGCCATGTATTTGTTCCAACCACTCACAGAACCAGCCCAGTTTGATGAGCACAACTCCTCATCCAGGTAGATGAAGGGATAATTAGTGGAATCACCTGTGTTAAGTGAACAGGTAGAACCAATACATGGCAGGACTTTTACTCCATGGAGCTGGGATTACCCACCTCTGCTGACCTTAAGCCACAGGTGTCCACGTTGTGACATGAGATATTTACACAGAAAGATGTTAAATAGAAAGATTATTTAAACATTTATTTCCATCCCTTAACTGCTTTTTTCCAAACAGTGTCTGTACCACGTCAGTAAAACGGCAGGAACACGGCAGGTTAAAAAAAAACCCAGAAAAGTCATTGATCTGTATCTTCATCTTCCTCCTGCTCATTAACCCTTTCATGCATTAATTATGAGAATTTTAGTAAAGATTTTTTTCTTGAGTGTTTTTATTCCTCCATAGGCATGAAAAAACAACGTGATCAAGTTTTTGTTTTTTTTTTCAAGAAGTTACAAAAATGTCCATGCATTTAATTTCTGAAGTAAAGAAATGTGTTTAAAAACCCAATATCAGAAATTGATATTAAAACAATGGAATAAAATCATTTGTTTTCTCACATTTTAACATATTATTTAAAATTATATTAAAATTAAAATTATATTATTTAAAACCAAATTAAAAACATTTTTATTCTCATTAGCCTTTGAAAGGAGATAAAAATGGGGTCACAATTCAGGAACCAGGAATGTGCGGTTTTTATTTTTATTTTTATTTTATTGTATTTCTGTTTTTATTTTTTATTTGATTGTATTTCAAATTTCATCTTATTTCTTGCACTTCAAAAATTCTATGCATAATCAAATATTTTAATGTGCGCTGCTTTTATTTTTATTTTTATTTTATTGTATTTCTCTCAAATTTCATCTTATTTCTTGCACTTCAAAAATTCTATGCATAATCAAATATTTTAATGTGCGCTGTTTTTATATTTATTTTTATTTTATTGTATTTCTAATCAAATCTTAATGTATTTTAATATTGTATTTTTTTTAATCAATGTGAAGCACTTTGGGCTACAATTTCTGTATGAAAGGTGCTATACAAATAAAGTTTATTATTATTATTATTATTATTATTATTATTATTATTATTATTATTATTATTATTATATTCTAATGCTAATTATTACTCTTTTCATGGAGATAATATGCAAAAATAAAAAATAAAAAAAAATAATTTCTAACAAATAACAATTGATTTACGCTGAAACATGTAACTGCAGATCAGGTTTATCAAGAACAGCAAAGTTACAGTAATGGTATGAATTGCAGTGGACTGGATGATACATAAGTGTCCAGTGTGTTGGCTCATATGGAACTAAAACAACAAAACCCATGAACATACAAGAGAACAGCTGGAGAAGAACTGTCCACTAATGACCACTATGCATGAAAGGGTTAAACCACTGCAGTCGTCTTCTTCAGTGTCGGAGTTGAACATCCTCAAAGGCTCCGTCACACTCCTTCTCAGTCTCTCCTCCGTTGTTGCTCAATGGCATTTCCGTGCTGCAGCTCTATTTCCTTCTTCGACAGACACATTGATTGCTTTTTAACTTAAAAGCTGCAAAATGTGCATTTCTTCGTGTGTTTTCCATGATGAGGGTTTGTGCATGACGCAAAATGATTGTTCAAAGTTCAGATTCAAACTTCTCCTCTTCATCACCTCTTCTTCCTGTCTGTCTCACTTTTGCACTTCCTGCTAGAGCGCCCCCTGAAGGACGTTAGCCCGTATAAATCTATACTTGAGCTGCATTGCTGTATAAGCCGCGGGGTTCAAAACAAGAAAAAAGTAGTGGCTTATAGTCCGGAAAGTACGGTAGTTATTACTCACTTCATGGAGATAATATGCAAAAAAAATTTGTTTAAAAAAACTGTCAATTGCAGTCTGTCTAAGAAGGATTAAAGCTCTTGATTCAGCTCTAATTGTGTGGTATTGCACATGCAGGCCGTGATATATGTGTTTTAATGGATGAAGGAAGAGCCGTTAGTGTTTCACTTGTAAGACATTGGTGGATTGGCTCATGTTTGGTGTATTTATAGAATCTTCTTACACCACCTGGATAAATAAGAACCCCATCAGCTGCATGAAACTCAAGTTCGACTCTTTATCGCAGTTCAGATAAACAAAGATGGCCACAGGAAATGGAGTTTGCTCACTTATTTTGGGCAACACAACCGGATGAAAGTTGAGGAAACTCGCAAACAACCAAATCTTTGTTAACCCTTTCATGCGTGACTTACGAGAACCTCAGTCAATATTTGTTTCTTGAGTGACTTTATTCCTCTTTAGGCATGATAAAAACAATGCATTTGATTTTTTTTTTTTTTTTTTTTATGAACCTATTTTTGATGGAGTTACAAAAATGTCCACTCAGCTGGACACCGTGCGTTTAATTTTTAAAGTGAAGAACCATGTATTTAAAACCCATCATCAGAAAGTGATATACTGTGTGAAAACTATGAAAGAAAAACATTTTTAATGC
Organism: Sphaeramia orbicularis; assembly: GCF_902148855.1. Classification (NCBI taxonomy): domain Eukaryota; kingdom Metazoa; phylum Chordata; class Actinopteri; order Kurtiformes; family Apogonidae; genus Sphaeramia; species Sphaeramia orbicularis. The sequence continues at coordinate 5,311,795 of NC_043961.1, read as the reverse complement.
AGCTAATCTGATGTTTTCTCACATTTTAATATACTCTACAGGGTGGGGAAGCCAAATTTACAATGAACATTTAGTTGTTTTTTCTCAGCAGATACTACATCAATTGTTTTGAAACCAAACATATATTGATGTCATAATCATACCTAACACTATTATCCATACCTTTTCAGAAACTTTTGCCCATATGAGTAATCAGGAAAGCAAACGTCAAAGAGTGTGTGATTTGCTGAATGCACTCGTCACACCAAAGGAGATTTCAAAAATAGTTGGAGTGTCCATAAAGACTGTTTATAATGGAAAGAAGAGAATGACTATGAGCAAAACTATTACCAGAAAGTCTGGAAGTGGAGGAAGCAACAAAAAACGTACCAAAGCTTTTACACTGAACAAAAATATAAACGCACCACTTTTGTTTTTGCTCCCATTTTTCAGGAGCTGAACGCAAAGATCTAAAACTTTTTCTATGTACACAAAAGGCCTATTTCTCTCAAATATTGTTCATAAATTTGTCTAAATCTGTGTTGGTGAGCACTTCTCCTTTGTCCTTTGCTGAGATAATCCATCCACCTCACAGGTGTGGCAGATCAAGATGCTGATTAGACAGCAGGATTATTGCACAGGTGTGATTTAGGCTGGCCACAATAAAAGGCCACTCTAAAATGTGCAGTTTTACTGTATTGGGTGGTCCAGGGGGGTCAGAAAACCAGTCAGTATTTGGTGTGACCACCATTTTCCTCGCACAGTCTTCTTCATGAATTCTCTGAAACAGCTTTGGAGATGGCTTATGGTAGAGAAATGAACATTCAATTCACAGGCAAAAGCTCTGGTGGAGATTCCTGAAGTCTGCATACCGATTGCATATTCCCTCAAAACTTGTGACATCTGTGGTATTGTGCTGTGTGATAAAACTGCACATTTTAGAGTGGCCTTTTATTGTGGCCAGCCTAAGGCACACCTGTGCAATAATCATGCTGTCTAATCAGCATCTTGATCTGCCACACCTGTGAGGTGGATGGATTATCTCAGCAAAGAGGAAGTGTTCACTAACACAAATTTAGACAGATTTGTGAACAATATTTGAGAGAAATAAACCTAGTGTGTACACAGAAAAAGTTTTAGATCTTTGAGTTCAGCTCATGAAAAATGGGAGCAAAAACAAAAGTGGGGCATTTATATTTTTGTTCAGTGTTTTAAAGCTCTCAAATCCAAAATCCTAAAGGATCCAACCAAATCCATGAGAAAAATGGCAATTGAACTTGAGGTAGACAACAAGACCGTTAGAAATGCAGTAAAATATGATTTGAAGTTGAAATCTTACACAAGAACACCAAAACACTTGTTGACAACAGCAACAAATCCAACTTTAGCAATTTTTGGGAATCATGTTTATGGCCGCCTTCTAGCCCAGATCTAAACCCTCTGGATTCTGCTATTTGGGCGTTTTTTAGAACGTGCTACCAATAGAACATCACACAGCAATGTCGACTTTCTTAAAGATACAATTAAAGAAGAATGGGAGAAGTAGTCACCCGAATATTTGAGGAACACTTGCACAAGTTTCAGGAAGCGTGTGAAGGCAGTTATTGAGAAAGAAGGAGGACACATAGAATAAAAACATTTTCTATTATGGAAATTTTCTTGTGGCAAATAAATTCTCTTTAATATACTCTAATACTAGTTATTACTCACTATCACTCAGATAACATGCAAAAAAAAACACTAATTTTTGTCTAAGAAAACTGTTAATTACAGTCTAATAACAATTAGCAATTGATTTCCACTCAGACATGTTACTGCAGATTTATCAACAGCAAAGTTACAGTAATGGAATGAATTGCAATATATGGGATGGTGCATAAGTGTCCAGTGTGTTGGCTGATATGGAACTAAAACAACAAAACCCATGAATATACAAGAGAACAGCTGGAGAAGAACTGTCCACTGGAGTGACCAGTATGCATGAAAGGGTTAAAATAGCAGTTCCATTCAGATCAAGCATTTAAGTTTAATACACTCAAGTTTTCATTACTCATTACTTAAATTTTTTAAAGCAACACGTTACCCGAGATTTTTTTTAATAAACTCAAGTCATCCGGTCTTACAGTGTACCCAGCTCAGATAATGTTGTGACTTTCAGTGACAGAGCGTCGGCATTAGTCGAACCGAGGCTGTTTGGCCAGCTGCCTTTTGAAAGCGTCACTCTATTGAAGCAAAGTTTAGCCGAGGAATGTGTTTGTTGCGTCGATTATTCCGGGGAGTTAAGACCTTTTTCTGTTGCGCAGATTGAAATCCTTCTTGACATCATCCCCTCGCCTCATCATTGTAAAGCCCCCTTCCCTTTGCTTTCTTCCCATTTGCCATTTCCACAAAATAAATAGCGTCCAAATTTTATCTGGCTTTTGCATGGTTACCATTTTGTTAATGGGCTAGTCTGGCCTCTCGATGAGACGGGGAGCATTTTTGGGGGGCACAGTGTGGTTGTTGTAGCAACGCTGCCGAGGAGTGAATGAAGCAGATGTCAGAGTAATCCATCAGCCGGCAGCTCCAAACTCCCACTGCTCATCGAGAAGCAACACCCTCTGCACCACAAGCCTCAATCACACCTACCTCACTCCCATGAAAAAACAAAAAGAGGGAATAAACAGATAAAGATAGATGCTTTTCTGCTCGATTTATTAACTAAAAGAGAATGAAAAGGCAGTGTGTTGTTTACAGAAAATGGGGCGACGATAGATTCTGACGTCAGACCATTTGGGTGAAACAATCTTCTCAGTTTAATCAGATACAAGAGCAAATTTCTGAGGACTTCAAATCTGAACTGACTGGCACTTAAACAGAAACTCAAATTATAGTTGGATGTATAAACCACCCCCGTGCTGTCAAATCATGAGTGTTGGAGCAAAGACTGGAGCGTCAACCTTTAATCCTGACGTATTACTGTTTTTTTAAGTATTGAAAAAATGTCAAAGTACGTATTAGTTGTTCGATAAATTTGTTTTATTGGATATTTCTTCCGTTCATGATGATTGCCTTATTCTTTATTAATCCTAATTACTGATTAAGGTATTATCAACAAACATCTACGAGGCTTAAAAAAATGCAAAAACCGCATGTTTGTGGATAGAGTTTGAGAGCTTCAGTGAAACCATCGCTGTCAAGGTTCTGAAATATGTTGTAATGTTGTTTAACTGAATTAAAGTGACTTTTTAGAAATGGAAAAAAGTATGACTTTTCTGTAGCTAGTGGTTAGCTAATAACGCCTCACAGGACACATTTAATCCAGTGGAAAAATCCTCAATGACAGGGGTGTCAAACATGCGGCCCGGGGGCCAAATGCAGCCCACCAAAGGGTCCAGTTCGGCCGCTGGGATGTTTTTGCCAAGTGCAAAAATTCCACAGTTTTGAATTGAATTAAGCAAAAAAAAATTTAGCTTGAATTTAGGAAAAAATCTTCAATTAAGCCAAAAAAAAAAAAAAAAAATCTTCAATTAAGTAAGAAAATCTTCAAAAAAGCCAAAAAAAAAAAAGTCAAATTTAGCAAAAAAAAAAAAAATCTTGAATTAAGCCAAAAAAAAAAAAATCTTCAATTAAGTAAAAAAAAAAATCTGGAATTAAGCAAAAAAAAAAAAAAATCTAGAATTAACAACTTAATTTTTTAAATTTGTTTTAGTGCAATAAATAACATTAAATTATGAAAATATTTACAGTTACAAACTATCCTGTAGCAATAAAATGTGAATAACCTGAACAAATATGAATAACCTGAAATGTCTAAAGAAAATTAAGCACAATTTTAACAATTTTTCTGCCTGTTCCTCGGTGTTTAGTGTCTTTGTAGATCTGATCCATAATGCACATGGAGAAATGAGAAGTTGAGGAATAATATTGTTAAAATTGCACAAAATTTTCTTACGTTTTTTTAAATTTAAATTTCAGTTTTTCAGGGTTTTTTTTTTTTTTTTTGTGGATAGTTTATAAAAGTAGGTATTTTCATAATTTAATGGGTTTTTTTCCACTAAAACAAAGAAAAAAATTTGGAGTCGTCATTATTTATAGTTTATTATGTTATTATTTTTCTGGTCTGGCCCACTTCAGATCAAATTTAGCTGAATATGGAACTGAACTAAAATGAGTTTGACACCCCTGCTCTATGACATGTTAACAATAGAAAATGTAAAGATTTCTTTTTGCCTTTTGTCAGATGCTACAACTTTTTTTCATCTGTCTGACAAAAAAGAAAAAGAAATTTGTATAACTTCAGTAGACAGTATGAACCTAATCGGACTATTAGAAAATGTAGCTGCTGTGATGTTACCCATTTGGGGGTTTAAGTCGAAATGGTTTTAAGTTCTGCCATAGTGACCAGAACTATGTGATGCTAGTTTGTCAGTGTGTGTTAGTTTAGTAGCCTGGAGCTCATTCGTTAAGGCAAAAGTCCAGTTATTTATGGCTTGTGTAGCTAAAACACCGACCACGTCAACTAATCTAGATCAAGACTGATTTCTTAGCAGGAACTCTCAGTAAATCACAAAAAGTCAAGGGAATTTAGTGGCAGCAGTTAGCACTGTTGCCTCACAGATGGAAAATTCACAGTTGAATTTAGGGACTTTACTGTAGCCTATGGAGTTTACATGTTTTCTAAGTCTTGTGGTTTAAATTTGTATGCTAGGTTAGTTCTCCGGTCATCACCCTTGACCAATATAGACCATAAAAATCTACTTTCATTTTCAGGGCTAGCTCAAAGTGCTGCTAAAGCTCACTACTACTTTTCTGATCACCACATTTGTCCAAGGTAGAAAAACTCCCTGATTTACAACGTAGATCAGTTTTTACAGTGTTTAAAACTGTAGCCGCTTTGATTTCTGTCCTATCTTGTTGAAGGTTTCACTTCGCTTTTTTTGCCAAGTGGTGATGAGTGACACTTGCTAAGCTAATACTCATGCTAACATTCTGAAAGTAGTCGCTTTTCCATTGGACGTATGTGCAAAACTTTACTGATATTTACTAAATGTTGAAAAATCAGAAGTGCGTAATAACGGTTTTTCCATTAAATCACAAATACGATGATTTGTTTATCTATTATTGTGGGATGACACGAGAAGTCATTCCATAAACATGGCGATGAACGTAAATATGGTGTTGATTTACAGATATATTCGTTATTATTATTATTATTATATATTACCCCTCTATCTTGTACTAAATTAAAAAAAGATTGCGTTTCCTGGTGTGTCCACACATACCGTGCCAAGTTGTTGTAATGTCCGTCAACATCCATTTTTAAAATTTTTTATTCATGTGACTCTAGTTGCGGAAAAAGGTCTTTCCATTGCAGTTTTGCGTGATATACCATTTGCACTACACCCAAAAAACCACCAGCGCAAAAACTTATAATCTAAAAATGAGAGTTTTGGCGAAACTGTTGTTTTTCCATTAGGTACATTTTTTATGCGCAAGTTATATTTGCGCAATTTGAGGGTCAATGGAAAAGCGACTACTACTGACACAATAGGATTAAGAATGTGTTTATGTTTTGAAGCTCTGATTTCACTTTGGCTCTCTACAAATATCAATACAAGGTGAAATTGTTTCCTGAACTGGATTATTGATCCCAATATTTAACTTTTTATTATTACTGTTTTCTATGACCAAAGAACAAGGCACATTTGCCAAGCAGTGTTCGCTAACCTCAGTAACAGAAGTCCTAAGAAGGGAATCTTACATAAAGTGATAGAAAATAAATAAAAAAATATATAAAAATAATCTCTTACAAAATATATTCTATCAGCCAACATTAAGGGGAATTTATGTCTGGAAGCTCGTGTTCGTCCTGGTGATGGCAACTGACTGACTTGAGTCAATATGGCTGCTTGGTCACAAACTCCATGACTTTCCAGACAACTAGCAGCAAAACTGGCAGGAAAAGGGGATGTGAAGAAGTAGAGAAATACTATGGTACTGAGCCTAGGATCAGTAGTTTCATGTTCTTCTGTTAGGCTTATCCACAGAAGCTGAAGGGTCCAAAACAAATCATTCAGTCAAAATCTGTTCCATTTTCTGGTCCAGTGTTTAAATTATCTTGTTAAAAAAAAAGATAGTCACAAGTAAAATGTTTTTTGCTTTTAAGTACACTTATTAGAGTATCTTTTCCTAAAATGCCAGGAGTCTACACCAACTTAAAACAGATTTAGTCCACAGGGAATCTCAAAATCATCAGTAGTTTTTTCACAGAATAAATTATTAATCTTTTAAAAAAAAAAAAAAAAAAGAGCATTGTTTCAGGTGATTCATGCCATTCTACCGGTATGGCTGCCACCGAAGTCAAGCCTGAGGCATGAAATGGAATTTGACCACAAACAAAAATATATAATAATATATGAACGTAGAGGAAGTCCAGTGTGATGGCAGATGTCCATTGGCATCAATAAAATCAACACAAGTTGGAGGAACCGTTTGACAAAGTTGAAAACTGTTAAGACAAGCCAAAAGGCCAGCAGCGAGGCAGTCGCTCCACACATGTATCAGCCGTGAAGAACCCTTATTCTGAAATACATTAATGACGCACACGAGCCAGTCTAGCTGTGTGTCTACATACCGTCCAATAAATACTTCTATTTACAGGTGTACACTTCTGTCCTCTCGCTGCACGTGTTGCACTTGACGTAGCAACACCACAGGAACTTGCAGTTGCATTGCCAAACGCGGGAGTACTGATGCGTGTTATATCCTCGACCGCAACACATCAGGTCGCAGCTGTTGGGTTGCAGTGCGGTTTTGTTGCACAGGCGGCCCTGTGTTCCCATGCTACCGGTCAGAGGGTCAGCCTCGCAGTAATTGGGCGACCTCTCGATGAAGACCAGGTCTGTGTCTGTGGGTTTGCGGTATGAGTGGGGTTTCTTGATCTTTAGGAAAGTGGGGCGCTTGTTGCGGCTCGCTCGCACCGGTTCCACGTGCACGGCGTGGTTGTATTTGTCCTTGAGCATGTATCCCAACTGGCGGAACTTGGGGAGCGTGGTCCAGCAGGTCTTGGTGGTGCAGGATCCCGATACGCCGTGGCACTTGCACTCCAAACGCATGCTCTTCTCCAGCAACTACAACCAAGAAAAGAAAAGTTTTACCATCTCAAAGTGAAAATGTAGGAGTTGGAACATTTGGGGTTTGTCTTTTTATGATGAGCAGGTAGAAGATGCACGTGTTAATCGAAACATCCCGGATATATGTACAAAATGCATGGAGGTGAAGGGAACATTATTCCATTGTGTGTGGCAATGCAGTAATAATAACACTGGTCAACGACAAATTTATTGTTGAAGTTTTTTGAGCTGATTTAGGATCATTTTGGTGTGCTGAATCCAAAAATCACATTAATTTTGCTCAATCAGGTCAACTTTCTGAACTATGCTACTTATTGGCTTTTGAACATTTTTGCTTACATTTATGGGCATTTTCACATCATATGATACAAAATTCTTTCATATTTCTTGCAATAAATGAGTTCTGAAGATTTTACTTTTGCCAATTTATGATTAATGTTTTTTTTTTAATATTACAGGTGAATGAAATGGCTTCGACTAGAAGATCTTGCAAAAATAAGCCTGACGTATTCTGCTACATCTGCGGTGAATACACCATTGTACCTAACAGGAATCCTGTTAGAAAATGATTTTTTTTCTCTTAAAACCTATTTTGGGTGAGAACTATATAAAAAAATCAATTGATAAAGTCACAAAAATGTCATCAATTTTGTGAGAAGATCAAATTTTTCAAAATCAAATTAGCAAAAAAACCTGACCTGATTGAGAAAAACAGATGTCATTTTTGGATTTAGCGGTGCAAAATGGTCCTAATTCAGTTGAAAAAACCTAGACAACTTGCAACAAACATTTTTTTGTAACCCAGTGTAATAATAATGGATTAGATTTATATAGCGCTTTTCTATGAATGCATACTCAAAGCGCGTACAGAGGATCCATTATTCATTCACTCTCACATTCTCCCTCTGGTGGTGGTAAACTACATTTGTATCCACAGCTGTCCTGGGGCAGACTGATGGAAGCGTGGCTGACAATCTGCACCTACGGCCCCTCCCACCACCAAACATTCACACACATTCATACACCAGTGTGACAGCAGCACTGGAGGCAAGGGGGGTGAAGTGTCTTGCCCAAGGACACAACAGCACATGGACAGAGCGGGATTCGAACTGCCAACCCTTCGGTTATTGGACGACCCGCTATACCACAGGTGTCAAACATGCGGCCCGGGGGCCAAATCCGGCCCGCCAAAGGGTCCAGTCCAGCCCTTGGGAAGAATTTGGGAAATGCACAAATTACACTGAAGATATTAATCATTTTAGTTCAGGTTCCACATTTAATCTCAAGTGGGTCGGATCAGTAAAATACCATCAGAATAACCTATAAATACTCACAACTCCAAATTTTTGTCTTTGTAAATGTAAAAATTTTCATGTCCTTTTACTGTATTTACATTAAAACAAACTCCCATTTCACAAAAACGCGAATAACCTGAACAAATATGAACATTTTGAAATGTCTGAAGTGCAAGTTTTCCCATATTCTGCCTGTTATTAAATGTTTTGTGTATTTGTAGATCCACTGTGATCTGTAAGTTGTAATTTACATGTGTAAATGATAAACTGAGACAGAATATCATTAAAATTGCACTTAGTTTTCTTAAGAAATTTCAGTTTGTTCATGATATTCACATTATTTTAAAGGACAGTTGATAGATGTAAACATTTTGATCGCATAATTTTACTTTTTTTGCTCTAAAACACAGAGGAAAGTTTGGAGTTGACATTATTTATATATTATTATGTTATTATTTTACTGGTCTGGCCCACTGCACATCAAATTTGCCTTAATGTGGCCCCTGAACTAACATGAGTTTGACACCCCTGCACTCTACCATCTGAGCCATGGCTGCCCCGTAAGACCAAATCTTTTTGGGAGGTTAAAAAGGCAACAGAAAAATGACTTTGAAAATCGTTCCAATGGATCCTGCACTTTTTGTTTTAGGACTTTACCCAAAAGGTCATAAATACAATGAAAGTGAACAAATATTAATAGATACGTGTCTTTTACATGCCAAAAGATCCATTGCAGTGTTTTGGAAAAAGACCAGCAGGCTGAGTATTACACACTGGATGACGCAAATGTTGACAACTTTTCCTTTGGAGAGACTGACGAACATACGAAAAGGAAGGCAGGATATGTTTGAAAAGATATGGGAACCTTTTAAGATGTTTGTTAAAAGTGTTGATTTAGCAAATGATAATGAGGAGGAATAAATATTCAGTTGTGTAAACCTTACAACAGGGTTAATGAGTTCAAATACCCGTAATTGTAACAGGGCATTAAATTATGTACAAATGTTCGTGGCTGAGAAGTTTGTGATGTGTATGTGTATTGTTTATTTGTAATTTTGTTTTGTTTTGTTTTTGCTTGTAACACTTGTAATGTTGCAGATGCCTCTGTTAGTGAGGTCTACACTCAAAAAAATAATTAAGCCAAAAATGTTGACTTTATGTATTTTAATTACATGTAAATTTTCCATGTAATTTTATTACGTAAGTTTAATGTAAAGAGTTGCATTTAATACAATGTTTTTTCTATCATATTGAGTCAATATGAATAAATTAAATACCTTCAGTCAGATTTGCTTTAGTTAATGCAAACTTTTACATAAACTGTGTTTGACTGTGACGCTCAGCCTTTTTATGTGATCTAGTAAATAAAGTTTACTTTAGTTGTTTAGATTCACTTCATACTAAGCATATTCACATTATGTTTGACTTTTTCAGATAAATAAACTTTAAATTTCATATATTTCAGTTACATTTTACTTTAAAATATTACTTCATGTTTATTAGAGCCAAGAATCATTTTTTTGAGTGTACATGCTTACTACAATTGAGTGTATATGTACAGGGTGTCCCATAAGTCTCCATACATAGGAGACATAATACATATGGTTCTAACATGTATTTCTTTATATTTCTTCTTTATAGTTCTTCAGCAGTGGAGGACACGTATTGAAATGTGTTCCTGACAAAATGGCAGTCATATAGAGCATATTATATAAATAAAAATGGCTTATGTCAAGAAATGTTTATTTTTCCTATGTATGGAGACTTATGGGACACCCTGTACAAGTGTATGTGTGTATATATAAAATAAAATGTGTTAATAAATGTATTGTTTAAAAAAAAAAGAAGATGCACATGTTCCCAGAAATGCTCAGTCTAATATACTGCATGAATAGTTCAACAGGTTGAGACAAAAGTTTTCTGGCATTCCAAATGAATGTAAGCATTCCTGAGTTCTCAGAGCTGCTCAGTGTGTCACTGTATGGCTCGTAGCTATAAGTGCCATTCTTGAACGAGACAACATGAGCTGCACTCGTAGAAAACACATTCTTTAACGAAACCATGGACTTTTTCAAACCTGTCATGTTATGAAGTGTGAATGAAAATCAGTAAAACATTTCTAGAAATACCCGACAATGACCATTTCAAACACAACTTTTGCTTTATGGGCCAAAACACGGTATTCCAAATCTCTCTGACGGGACATTTTAGTGACAGTTTGACAGATTAGTGTTGCTAAATGACCCACATTTTTACTTTTAAATGTATTTTTGCTTTAGTTGAACCATAGGGGATTATCCAAAACAAGGAACTACTTTATATTGAAATAAATGTTGGCATGGCAATCAATTAAAATTCACTCTCTGGCGGGACAGTACAGTGTTTTGAGTCTTTTTTTTTGACTCTTGACCTTTTAAGATCACAAATAATATAAAAGAATGTTTAAAGGTCATTATTGGACACAATTGATGCACTGGTTCTAAATAAATCTATATTTTAATTATAACCTATGGCACATGTAGACATCGGTATCAAAGTCAGAACCTAGTGTTTTCATGCATTTATTATTTGCATGTTTTTTAGGTATCATATTAAAAAGTAGTTATGGAAATGCTACAATTCACTTGGAGTGGTGTTGTCTTATTCATATAAAAGAAAGAAAAAAAGAATAATGTGTTTAATGGACAAAGGAAACATTATTTTGAATAAGTTCTGATTCAGTGAGTATGTTACATGTACACTAATATTCCATCATTATTCTGAATTATCACTATTATGAAAAGCAGAAGAAAATGGATGGATGGATGGATGGATGGATGGATGGATGGATGGATATTATGAACTGAAGTGCTATGTAATTTGGTATGCATGGCTTCATATAAATAAGAACATCAGTATAATATTCATTGTCAGAGACAATGTGAACATGTTTGTTGGACCTAAGGATGTAACGATATGAAAATTTCATATCACAGTTATTGTGACCAGAATTATCACTGTTATCATTATTATCAGGGTATTGTTTAAATTGTGCTCAAAATGTTCAAAAAGTAGTAATACACACACTGAAATAATTTAACCAAGTTGTATTTTGAAAAAAAACAAAACACAACAACAACAAAAAAAAACCAAATAAAATACACAATGTACTTTCTGTTGCAGAAACATTCAAATATTAACCCTTAGTGGTCTGAGCCTATTTTGTCCGTTTTTCAGTCCTTTTGATTTTGCCTTTATATACTATATAAACAAATGTTCATTATACCCATGTTTGGTTTCGTTTTTCAGCACGTCATCTATCTCATCTGTCTATTATTTTTTCACTTTTACCAACTATATCAACATAAAAGCAACATCCAAAGCCTCTTTGAGTACTTAGAAAAGCACTATATAAAACCGATGTATTATTATTATTATTATTATTATTATTATAAAGCCAGAAAACACAAACACACACAAATATATATATATATATATATATATATATATATATATATATATATATATATATATATATATATATATATATGTGTGTGTATGAAAAATCCGATTTGAAAAATGTATATAATTTATTGTATAAATAACACACAGATGCTTAACGAACCTTTTCATGGACTTTAAAAGTGAATACTGGTTCCAAATATTAGGTATAGAAAATCCAAATTGTAATAAATTAAAACTATACTCAAATATTTGACATAAAAGCAGATCTTTACATAGGCGTTTTCCCCCTAAAAGTGCGGTTATCAAACATGGTTATCATGATATTTAGAATTTAAACGGTAATACTAACCGTTGGTAATTTTACCGCAGTTTATCGTCATACTAGTAATCGTTACATCTCTAGTTGGACCATTGTCTTTTTGGAATGAAAGAAAAAACTGAATATTAGTGTGCATGGAACCATTGACACTGCCTTCTACAAAACTATGTAGTGTCTCAAACATCATATTCTTGGAAGTCATGTTTTTAGAGTGAAATAATCTCTGGGTTGACGAATTCAGGCAGAAGTTGCGACTGCGTGTGGACAGTTGGGTTTGGGATGTTTCTAGGGAACACACTGGCAGCGCTCAATGGCTTGGAGTGGAACCTTTGGGCGCGTTTTGACAAAGCGGCCCGTGCATTCTCCTTGTGCCTTGGGCTGAATGACATGCACTAACCCTCCTTCCTCCTTCCTCGCTGAGTGGGAACCCTCGTCTGGCATTAGAGAAGCCTCACCCAGCTTTTTAATTATTCCACTCCGATGTGCCCTCAGACTTTGTGGAGTCTCGTCGGGTAATTGTCAAAAGCCTCGGATGCATGCAGTCTTAGTGTGGTCATGCCCTCCGAGACCTGACAAACATTTAATTCATGGGGTTCAGTGGAGTGAAATGCCAACGAAGCTGCCATTGTTTGTCTAACAGAACTCCTGTAAGCCTCCTGTGGCACCTTTTACACCATTGTTTATTCATCACCAGAAATTTGAAGGTTGGCACTGAAAACACACTCTGACATCATCTCCAATTAAACATGAAAGCCTTACTACAATAATTACAGACGTATCTGTTTTAGTAGGTCTATATTAAGAGATTCACACACTGCATCACATTGTGACTGATGCCAGACCTCAAGTATGAAACCTCCTCCCCCACCAAAGCCCGCTTCAGAGATGAAAGTACTGCTCTTTGCTTCAGACTTGGATCAACCGCTCGTCGTTGTGACACAACACCTCTTCACCTTTAATTATCTTCTAGATAGTAGGTTACGTACGATAAGTTAACATGGCAACAACCACAGTTTTCTTCACCATTTAAGACTCTGGGATAAAACATCAAACAGGGGATTGCTAACGTGTTAGCCTGAGTATCTCGAGGGTTTTCCAGATTTAAAACCTGCATCAGAGCTAGCCGATAGGGATGTAACGATTACCGGTATAACAATAAACCGCAGTAAAATTGCCAACAGTTAGTATTACCGTTTAAATTCTAATTATTATGACAACTGTGTTTGATTACTGCAGTTTACCAGAGAAAACGCCTATGTAAAGATCTGCTTTTATGTCAAATATTTGAGTATAGTTTTAATTTATTACAATTTGGATTTTCTATACCTAATATTTAGAACCAATATTCACTTTTAAAGTCTTTGAAAAGGTTCGTTAAGCATCTGTGTGTTATTTATGCAATAAATTATATAAATTTTTCAAATCAGATTTTATATATGTTTTGTGTGTTTTTGTCCTTTTGTGTTTTTATAGTCGGTTAAAGTGAAAAACATAATAGACAGATGATATAAATGAAGTTGTACTAAAAAAAAGATACCAAACATGGGTATAGAAAACATTTGTTTATATAATAAATAAAGGCAAAATCAAAAGGACTGAAAAACGGACAAAATAGGCTCAGACCACTAAGGGTTAATATTTGAATGTTTCTGCAACAGAAAGTGCGTTGTGCCAATTATTTTATTTGGTTTATTTGTTGCTGTTGTTTTGGGTTTTTTTTTTCAAAATACAACTTGGTTAAATTATTTCAGTGTGTGTATTAGTACTTTTTGAACATTTTGAGCACAATTTCAACAATACTGCGATAACAATGATAACCGTGATAATTTGGGTCTCAATAACCGTGATCTGAAATTTTCATATCGTTACATCCCTACTAGCCGACTTTACCCCTTTAAACCAAGGCTATTATCACTAACGAAAACTAACGAAATGATGAAAACTGGAATTGACAAAACCTTTTTGTTAACTGAAATAAATAAAAACTGTAATTAAAAGAAAAAAACGATAACTAACTGAAACTGTATTGTGTGCTAACAGTCTAGGAAATCTAATCTAACCCAATTTATTTGTGTGTGATTATAATAAAAAATATGATTCTTCTACTTCTGTTTTTATTAATTGTTTCTCCCATGATGTCTTTGCAGATAATCATGGTTGACAATATCATAATTTTAAGATTTTGGCCGTTTCTCAATATCAAGAACGCAGAGCATGGTCTTGGAAACTCAGTAAGTATGGTCTTGGCAAGAACGGTCCCACAGATTTCCTAAGAACACCAGTCTATCTGTAATTGAACGGCTGGTACTTGTGAACTTTCCTTTGTCTCTGTTGTATTTACTCCATCTGCTCCAGAACATATTTCCCTAAAATCACCACAATGTCACTTTATTGATTTTAATACATTTGCACTAGTATTTCCATGTCATTTATACATTTTGTATATTTTTTCTAAACTGGAATACATTTAATTGAATTCCATATCATGATAATAAAGATGTATTTCTCACTATTCTGCCTCTCACTTGTGTTCTAACATTATATCACATCATCTCATTACAGTCCATCCATCCATCCATCCATTATCTGCCGCTTATCTGGGACCAGGTTACGGGGGCAACAGTCTAAGCAGGGATGCCCAAACTTCCCTCTCCCCAGACTCCTCCTCTAGCCCTTCTGGGGGGACCCCGAGGCGTTCCCAGGCCAGCCCAGAGACATAGTCTCTCCAACGTGTCCTAGGTCTTCCCCGAGGCCTCCTCCCGGCGGGACATGCCCGGTGTCCTGTCGAGCCACCCTACTTGTCGAGTTGAGCTACCTAGCGCTACTGAGCATGCCCATGCCCCTAAGCGTTTTCACAGTTTAAATGCCCATTGATTTGTGCTCCCCCAGGCAGAAGTGAGTCATATTTTGTAAGTATATTTCTTTTACAGTGCCTTTTGAGCAGTAAGCATGGAAGCAATTATGTGCACGAAAGATAGACGTAGAATATTGATGTGAGATGATCATCATAACGTAAGGAAGTTCTCATTGTATGATGTAGCATTAAGTGCGTGGGTCAGGTGGGTGTTAATGGCATTTAGATTATTGTTTAAGTTAGTTCAACAGACGCCAATAATGGTAGCCCACCATTTAACTGACTAAATCTATGTTAACAGTTCCTGTAAGCAATTACATGTGCATGAAGGATAGACGTAGAATATTGAAGAGAGAAGATAATAACGTAAATTATGGTGTTTCTATAGTAGGAGCTTTGTTTAATACACTGAACAAAAATACAAATGCACGACTTTTGTTTTTGCTCCCATTTTTCATGAGCTGAACTCAAAGATCTAAAACTTTTTCTATGTACACAAAAGGCCTATTTCTCTCAAATATTGCTCATAAATTTGTCTAAATCTGTGTTAGTGAGCACTTCTCCTTTGTCCTTTGCTGAGATAATCCATCCACCTCACAGGTGTGGCAGATCAAGATGCTGATTAGACAGCAGGATTATTGCACAGGTGTGACTTAGGCTGGCCACAATAAAAGGCCACTCTAAAATGTGCACTTTTACTGTATTGGGTGGTCCAGGGGGGTCAGAAAACCAGTCAGTATTTGGTGTGACCACCATTTTCCTCGCACAGTCTTCTTCATGAATTCTCTGAAACAGCTTTGGAGATGGCTTATGGTAGAGAAATGAACATTCAATTCACAGGCAAAAGCTCTGGTGGAGATTCCTGAAGTCAGCATGCCAATTGCATATTCCCTCAAAACTTGTGACATCTGTGGTATTGTGCTGTGTGATAAAACTGCACATTTTAGAGTGGCTTTTTATTGTGGCCAGCCTAAGGCACACCTGTGCAAAAATCCTGCTGTCTAATCAGCATCTTGATATGCCACACCTGTGAGGTGGATGGATTATCTCAGCAAAGAAGAAGTGTTCACTAACACAAATTTAGACAGATTTGTGAACAATATTTGAGAGAAATAAACCTTGTGTGTACACAGAAAAAGTTTTAGATCTTTCAGTTCAGCTCATGAAAAATGGGAGCAAAAACAAAAGTCGTACATTTATATTTTTGTTCAGTATAGAAGTTATAAGCCTGTCGAAATGAGCTTCCTCTACCCATATTCAGATGAATAAGTAAATAATGGTGTTTTTCTACAGTCCAAGCATTATTTCATTTTCAAATAGGCGTGTCGAAACGTAAGGTAGCATGTTTTGACGGGGTAGTGTCAATTGATAGACATTGCTGTCGATATAAGCTACTGGTAGCTTACTTCAACGGAGCAGCTCAACTCGACAGAACACTGGAACACCTCGTTACAGTCATCTAGTCAAAAACATTTCTGAAATAGAAAGGCACTCGGAGAGCGAAGACCTCCGCCAAGGCAGATCAGTGGGCCCCCGTGCCCAGCAACCCCCCACCCCCCCACCTCCAATCACCACCAAAATTGAATCATTTGTTCCTTGTGCCAGTATCAACATTTCCTGAAAATTTCATCTAAAGCCGTCCAGAACTTTTTGACTTATCTTGCACACAGACAGACAAACAGACAAACCAACGCTGGCAAAAACAGAACCTCCTTGGTGGAGGTAATTAAGTTTTCACAGAAGCCGTCGTAGCATTTGAGAGTACCACGAAGTGCATCTTGGGATATTTTCCCAGCCAAGTCTAAACAAGTCTCCAACCAGTGCGTCCTTGGTTTAAGCTAGCTGACAAGAACAACATCTGGGTATTCCATGCGTTCTTGGTTTATGCGAACTTTCAATTGGAACAGTACTTAGGCCACGACTGATGATGTTTCACAAGAACAGAAGAACAGACAAAAACACGTATTGAGAAACAGCCTTTGAGTGTATGATGTGATTTCCTATCTTCTTATAAATATATGGGTAGCATTGCAGCTCCATTGACCTCTTTAATTATTCATGAATTCCTTCAAACATGTATTTCTTACTAATGTAAATATCCTTTCATTATTATTTTTCGTTGAATATTGAACGCTTGTCATTTTAGAGAAAAAATATCTGTGTGACAGTTTGTTTCTTTTTCTAATTTTTACTTCACTCAAAGCCCAACCCAATAAGAACAAGTGTTCAGAGAACGCAAACCTCCGCCAAGCACCCCGAACGGTGTGCATGTGTGGATCGACTATTTCTTTTAAATTAAACAGTTTCCAGGTTGTTCCACACAGCAGAAACAGTTGAAGCTGGGTACCAGTCATGTGTCTGTCAAATTATATTCAATTCCAATCAATATTTGTTGAGTTCTATTGAAAAATGTGTGGTAAATGGGATTTTCAATGTTAAATGGAAATGTCCACAGAGTCCACATTCCACAGTGGATGTGGACTATTTAGTTCCAGATACAAGATATTGTTCTAAGCTACGGGTGGATCCAATTGGAGGCTAATCGGAGTCGTTTTGAATTTTTGATGAATTTTGGAAAATGTCTCAATGATGAGAGACAGAAAAATTGTAGATTTTGTGACCTTGCTGTGACCTTGAACTTTGGCCTACTTAGCCCAAAATGTAATGGGTTGGTCCCAGGGCCTAGGCCTATCTGTGGGGAAGATTTGGGAAAGATGGTTGGAATAGTTTTCCTGTAAAGTTGCTAACAAACAAACAAACAAACAAACACGCAAAGCAAAGTGATCACAATACCTCCTCACTGTAAGCCCGGATAAGTAGAGTTTACTCCAAAAATCTGAGGCAAGTGATTGCACTTAAATGATTTGAGTAATGATCGACAAATCAGTTGGTTTAAGTAGGTTCAACTTTAATGCTAAAAGTATTTAACTTAAACTATTAAGTAGAAAACACTAAAAGACAAGAAATTTGTACTTTAAACCTGTTGTAAAATCAACCCTACTATCCAACCATTCAACTCAGCATTTTAGGTTGCACTGACTAATTTTCTCAGTCGCAGCCAAATTAATTTATCATTGATTAAACAACCTTTTTTTTTTAAGATAATCAAAGTCAAAGTCCTATTCCTGACCAAAATAGTTATGAAATTATTCAACTTAATATATTGTAGCATGATTGGAAGTTTGCTCAATGTCATTTGCCAGTACAGGAAGTGCTTTTAATTTGACAAGACATTAAGATTTTCATTGTACAATAATAATCTTAGATGAACAGTAAACCCATAGTTCTTCCTCTGGCTCTGACTCCTGGTGCAGCTCTACAAAACTACAAAAACAAACACAAAAAGGCCAATAAACACTGCCATACACACATTAAATCCAAATGAACACTAACACCACAACCCCGCTGAACCCCTGCACAGAAAAAGAACACATTTTCAACAACATGCCCAATACCCACAATGCAATGCAAAGATAAAAAGGTGTGGTCATGACTAAAACTTAGTGATTTAATTCCATTCAGCTTAAACTTTTTCGTACTTTCAACTATGTCTATAAATTAGTAGAATATACTGAACATTTTATAGTAACATCATAAAACTTACATCATTTAAGTGCATTGTAATTAAAGCATTTTAGTAAATACTAATTCCAGGCTTACAGTGCTGGAGGAGGTAAAAATCTCCTTCACAGTATCATTTGTATTTTCTTTATAAACAAAATAACAATCATTTTGTTTTAGGAAAAGATTCTCAGTAGGTCACTGTGTTGAACCTATTTTTTAATTAACAGTCCATATATCACATAGGGCGTCCTGAGCTCAACCCTCCCCCTGGTCGCCAGTGTTTTTACTACATGTGTCTTTTCTATTAGATTTGGGTTTTGTGGGTCATTCTCTGGTTTCTATTGATCTGCCATTTGGCTCCAATCAGAGTCCGGTTTGTGTTCTTCTACACGGTCACAGTCTGCAGGGTCACAGAGTTCACCCCCCTTGACTTCACATTATTTGTGTTCTTTAAATGACCATGGGCTCTAATAGATGCTCTTTAATGGTTCCGTACGCTTCCTCCAGTCGGTGCTTATCATAGAGTATACTCTCTCGGTTGGAGACTAAAACCTCCAAAACTGCATTCTATTAATCCTCTTATAACACTGGTCAAACCTGTATATGTACATGTGTGTGCAAAACGTAGCAATGCCCCTGAACATGAACATTTATTTGACCAGAATTACAGTCGGAAGAGTCAGAGGTCATGAAAATGAAAATGTACCAAAAAGACGATGCGCACCACTAAATTAAATCAGAGCGAGTCAAAACCACTCTCTGAAAAGGTCTATAATGACGGTATTTCAGTAATTAATCAATATATACTGAACAACAAAAGAAACGCAAGTATGTTTCGGTATTGGTTTATATGGGAGTTTTATTATGAATATTGGTTTCATATGAGATATTTATATCCAGCTGTGACATTTCCAGTGGCTCTCTCTTGCTGTCCTTGTAGCACTGAGCTGACGGTCACGGAGACGGGCCAAGCCAATATGGCGATCCTGATTACGGGTGGTCACACGTGGTCTTCCGGATCTTGGTCTGTCCCGAGTGGTCCCTGTGTCACGGAATCGTGTCCTCAGCCTACTGATGGTGGACTCGTGCACTTGCAGACGTCTGGCAACGTTGCGAGCCGTTAAACCAGCATCAAGCATACCAATGGCGCGTTCTCTCAGATTATCGTTAAGGCGAGGCATCGTGGTAATGCAGTAACTTTTGAATCGTACCATTTCTTTTTATAGCCCCCGGATAAACAAAGGGAATTGCCACTCCCATTTGTTGCTCCCACTACCATATCACTCAAAACGTACCACACCTCCGATACTTTGTACACGTGCTCAACACCACTCGTGGTCGTGTTCGCCTGCAAACACACGCTCCAATGGTTACAACTCACTTATTTTAATGTGTATCTCAGTTGACAACTCAACAGGACAGCTGAACTCTTGCCTAAATTAACGACCAAAACCTGCGTTTCTTTTGTTGTTCAGTATATATATGGATTTAGAGTAGGGATGTCCGATATTGGCTTTTTTGCCAAAAACTGATATACCGATATTGTCCAACGCTTAATTTCCAATTCCGATATCTACCGACACCGCTGCCGATATATGTGGGATATTAAACTAATTTTAGGTAACATCACATATCTCCTGTCATGGAATTAACACATCATGCCTAATTTTATTGTGATGCCCCATTGGATGCATTCTCAAATGCAACGAGGCTTTCAAAATGTAAACACTGTCTGTGCAAAGAATACATACTTCAACTTCAGTTGTGGAAAAAAATGCCATATTTATTTATTTTCTCTCCCTCCCTCCATGAGTCTATTACAGTGTGGCAACTCTACTGTACAGTTTTGAAAACTGCACATTTCTTTCAGCTACAAACAAGACTCTGTTTACGTGTCGGTAAATGCCGGCGAAATCAAGGCATTATTTTATCGGTTTTAATGATAGGCAAAAAAAACGATAACATTATTCACCGATATTACATTTTTATGCCAATATCGGGCTGATAATATCGGTGGGCCGATATTATCGGACATCCCTAATTTAGAGTACATTTCACTGTCATGTTGCTTTTACTTTTTTTTTTTTTTTTTTTTTTACAGATAATCCAAAAAACAACTACTTTTTCTACTTATTGATCTGTTTTTACTGTTTAGTTTGAAGATTTTGTCCAAAGCTCTGAATGGAGCCAAAGTCTAAATACGCTACAAGTCACTCAGCCCTCTAGATCAGGGCTCTCAAACTCATTTTCTTTCAGGTTCCACATTCAGCCCCATTTGATCTGCAGTGGGCCGGACCAGTAAAATAATAACAGAATAACCTATAAATAATGACAACTGCAAATTTTTGTCTTTGCTTTAGTGCAAAAAAACCCCCCATTAAATTATGAAAATACTTACTTTTATAAACTATCCAAACAAAAAAGATGTGAATAACCTGAAAAAACTGAAATTTCTTAAGAAAAATCAGTGCAATTTTAACAATATTCTGCCTCAACTTTTCATTTGTCCATGTGCATTATGTATCAGATCTACAAAGACACTAAACACTGAGGAACAGGCAGAAAAGAGTTCAAATTGGGCTGAATTTTCTTTAGACATTTCAGGTTGTTCATATTTGTTCAGGTTATTCACATTTTAGCGTTACAGGACAGTTTGTAAATGGAAATATTTTCATAATTTAATGTTATTTTTTGCACTAAAACAAAGAAAAAAAATTAAGTTGTTAAACTAGATTTTTTTTTTGCTTAATTCAAGATTTTTTTTTACTTAATTAAAGATTTTTATTTTTTTGGCTTAATTCAAGATTTTTTCCTTAATTCAAGCTAATTTTTTTTTTTTTTTTTTTTTTTTTTTGCTTAATTCAATTCAAGACTGGAATTTTTGCACTTGGCAGAAAATAGTTCAAATTGGGCTGAATTTTCTTTAGACATTTCAGGTTGTTCATATTTGTTCAGGTTATTCACATTTTATTGTTACAGGATTGTTTGTAAATGTAAATATTTTCATAATTTAATGTTATTTTTTGCACTAAAACAAAGACAAACATTTGAAGTTGTCATTATTTATAGACATAATGTAATATTATTTTCACATCAAACCGAGAAGAAAATCTGCAGTCATTCTTTTTTGTCGTTTCTTCTGCTGTTATTATTTGACTGTAGATCATATTGGTCTGGATGTGGAACCAGAACTAAAATGAGTTCCACAGCCTTGACTGTGGAATTTTTGCACTTTGCAAATTCATCCCACGGGCTGGATTGGAAGCTTTGGCGGGACGCATTTGGGCCCCGGGACGCATGTTTGACACCCCTGCTCTACATGTTTTAATTGGTTAATAGTAATGGAAGTGGTATACTGTTTGAGAACTACTTTACATATGGTCAAACAGATTCAGAAATCCACTTCCACTTCCATATTTGGGGTCCATTTTTGACCACAAATGCCTCACAGACTTCACTTTTTAACCCTTTCATGCACAGTGGTCACTACAGTGGACAGCTTTTCTCCAGCTGTTCTCTTATATATTCATGTATTTTGTTGTTTTAGTTTCATATCAGCCAAAACAGTGGACACTTATGCATCATCTTAAACACTGAAATTCATACCATTACTGTAAATTTGCTGTTCTAGACAAACTTGATCTGCAGTAACATGTTTGAGTGTAAATTAATTGCTTGTTATTGTTATTAAACTGCAATTAAAAGTTTTTTTTTTTAATTATTATTTTGCATAATATCTCCATGAAGTGAGTAATGACTAGTATTAGAGTATGTTAAAATGTGAGAAAACAACAGATTAGCAGCATTAAAAATGTTTTTATTTCATAGTTTTCACACAATATATCAGTAAATACGTGTTTCTTTGCTTCCATAGTTAAACGCATGGTGTCCAGCTGAGTGGACATTTTTGGAACTGCATGAAAAATAGGTTCATAAAAAAAATAAAATAAAAAAAAATTCAATTGCATTCTTTTTTTTCATGTATAAAGAAGAATAAAAACACTCAGGAAAAAAAATCTTGATTAAGGTTCTCATAATTCATGCATGAAAGGATTAAAGCTCTCCACCTGTCATTTTATATGAATATAAAACATCCATCCATTTTCTGAACTGCTTATTCCTTGTGAACGTCGTGGGGATACCAGAGCCTGTCCTGCCTTCCCATGGGCGAAGGCGTAGTAGACCTTGGACACGTCACCAGTTCATTAGTGTAAAACATAATATTAACCCTTTCGTGCATAGTGGTCACTCCAGTGGACAGTTATTCTCCAGCTGTTCTCTTGTTACCTCCGCCAAGGAGGTTATGTTTTTGCCAGGGTTTGTTTGTTTGTCTGTCTGTTTGTTTGTCTGTCCGTTAGTGTGCAACATAACTCAAAAAGTTATGGACAGATTTTGATGAAATTTTCAGGGTTTGTTGGAAATGGGATAAGGAAGAAATGATTAAATTTTGGGGGTGATCCGGAAGAAATCCTGGATTCTGGATCACTTTGAAATTTTCGTTAACATTGTGGTAAATGGGGCCAAAATTTTCGTTTCCCAATATCTCGCTTAATTATTGACCAAAACTCATGAAATTTCACTCAGGAATTGACAATGGGGTCCTCTATCACATTTCAAAGGCTGATCCGGATCTGATCCAGAAGGCGGATTTTATTTTAAACTAGAAGCACTCGGAGAGCACAGACCTCCGCCAAGGCTGATCAGTGGCCCCCCCCGTGGGCCCCCCCACGCCACGGAGGTTATGTTTTTGCCAGGGTTTGTTTGTCTGTCTGTCTGTCTGTCTGTCTGTCTGTTTGTCTGTCCGTTAGTGTGCAACATAACTCAAAAAGTTATGGACAGATTTTGATGAAATTTTCTGGTCTGCGCCCCCCCCGTGGGCCCCCCCACCCCCGATCACCACCAAAATTTAATCATTTCTTCCTTATCCCATTTCCAACAAACCCTGAAAATTTCATCAAAATCTGTCCATAACTTTTTGAGTTATGTTGCACACTAATGGACAGACAAACAAACAAACAGACAAACAAACAAACAGACAAACAAACAAACCCTGGCAAAAACATAACCTCCTTGGCGGAGGTAAAAATAAATGTAGGATTTGTATCACCGATTATGTGGGGAATTTTTGCGCTTGGCGGAGGTCTGCGCTCTCCGAGTGTTTTTCTAGTATATTCATGGGTTTTGTTGTTTAAGTTTCATATCAGCCAACACAGAGGACACTTATGCATCATCCCATACACTGACATTCATACTGTTACGATAACTTTGTTGTTCTTCATAAATTTAATCTGCACGAACATGTTTGAGTGTAAATCAATTGCTTGTTGTTGTTATTAGACTGTAATGAACAGGGTTTTTTTTTTTAAACAAATGGTTTCTTTTTTTGCATATTATCTCCATGAAGTGAATAATAACCAGTATTAGAGTATGTTAAAATGTGAGAAAACATCAAATTAGCTGCATTAAAAATGTTTTTATTTCATAGTTTTCACACAGTATATCAGTAAATACGTTTCTTCTATTCAAAAATTAAATGCATGATGTCCAGCTGAAAGGACATTTTTGCAACTCCATGAAAAAAAGGTTCAAAAACATGTCAGTTGCATTGTTTTTTAATGCCTAGAGGAATAAAAACACTCAGTTAAAAAAAAATAAAATAATTAAGGCTCTCATAATTAATGCATGAAAGGGTTAAAGGTATTATGTTACTATGACTAATGTACAAATATTTGTTGGTCATTGTGATGAAAAATGGACAAATCAGGACATATTTGGGGATGTAATGGATTATGTCAAACCACTGATCTGCCACTAAATGGGTGATGGAGTTCAAATAATGGGACGAATTCATTGTCCATGTTTCAGAGCAGGGTTCCTACAGGTTTCTACTATTTAAATTTAACCCTTTCATGCATGAATTATGAGAACCTTAATCAAGATTTTTTTTTTTTTTCTGAGTGTTTTTTATTCCTCTTTAGGCATGAAAAAAAACCCAATGTGATTGAATTTTTTTTTTTTTTTTTAAATCAATCTGTTTTTCATGGAGTTACAAAAATGTCCACTCAGCTGCACCATGAATTTTATTCTTGAAGCAAAGAAACATGTATTTAAAACCCAATATCATAAAGTGATATGAAAACAGTGAAATGAAACCATGTTTAATGCAGCTAATCTGATGTTCTCTCACATTTTAACATATTCTAATACTAGTTATTACTCACTTCATGGAGATAATATGCAAAAAATAAATATTAACAATTGATTTCCACTCAAGAACCAATCAAGAACAGCAAAGTTACAACAATGGTATGAATTGCAGTTTATGAGATGATGCGTAAGTGTCCACTGTGTTGGTTGATATGGAACTAAAACAACTAAACCCATAAATATACAAGAGTAAACCTGTAGAGTACAGGTGTCAAACATGCGGCCCGGGGGCCAAATCTGGCCCGCCAAAGGCTTCAATCCGGCCCGCGGGATGAATTTGCAAAGTGCAAGTTCGGGCATCAAACTCAAAAATAATATCATAATAACCTATAAATAATGACAATACCAATTTTTTTCACTTTGATTTAGTGCAAAATACATTAAATTATGAGAATTTTTACGTTAACAAACTGTCCTTTAACAAAAAATGTGAATAACCTGAACAAATATGAACAATCTGAAATGTCTAAAGAAAATTTTAAGTGCAATTTTAACAATTTTCTGCCTGTTACTAAATGCTTTGTGCCTTTGTAGATCTGATCTGTAATACATGTGGATGAATGATAAGTCGAGGCAGAATATTGATAAGATTGTACTTACATTTCTTAACAAATTAATTTTTTTTCAGGTTATTCACATCCTTTTTGTTTGGATAGTTTGCAAAAACGAGCTATACGTATTATCGGTAAGGCTGATTATTATGCTCACACGGAGCCACTTTTTCTAAATTCTTATGTGATGAAATTTTATGATCTCTTTTATTATAAAATAATGCAAATTATGTTCAGAGCAAAATCAAAAATGCTCCCTGACCCAATACAGAGGTTCTTTTCAATTCAGGACATTCCATATAATCTCAGAGGTGTTTGCAAATTTATTGTACAAAAAGCTAAAAAAGGTATGAAAAGGAGATGCGTGTCCATTATTGGAGTTAAATTTTGGAATGATGCCAACATAAATTTAAAAACATGTAATTCTTTTTTGGTTTTTAAGAAAATGGTTTGTAAAGCTATTTTTGAAGCTTATAAATGCGATTAATTATCTGTTGTTGTTGTTTCTTTGGAGGTTGGTAGCCTAAAAAGTTGTAATATAGGATAGGCCTTGATAAGCAGTCTGCTTCTGCCTATACCTTTTCAGTCATTATTCAACACATTATTCAACACATGATTCTTGATTTTGTGATTCTGTGATTCTTTTTCTTTCTTTTGCGTGAAATGTCAATACTGTGTACAATATTTGGTGTTGTCATGACTGAATAAACTACTACTACTACTACTACTACTAAATGTAAATATTGGCATGACTGAATGTCATTTTTTTGCTCTAAAACAATTTGGAGTTGTCATTATTTATCAGCCAACATGCTATTATTGTACTGGTCTGGCCCACTTCAGATTAAATTGGACTGAATGTGGCCCCCGGAAGAAAATGAGTTTGACACCCCTGCTGTAGAGTCACTGTCCACTGTAGTGACCACTATGTATGAAAGGGTTAAGACTTTTTTTAGACTACTTAGTACAGATTTTAATGCCCTTTTCACAGCCTAAATCACGGCCATACTGGCAAAAATTCATGATTCCTAGAATTTAGGAAAGTGTATTTATTTACCCCAAAGATTTGATTCCCACCGTTCAGAGTCCTTTCTCAGCAGGGGCTGCAAAGTTAGCGATAAGTGGTTCCTAATGACCTCCGCCAAAGAGGTTATGTTTTCATCAGGGTTTGTCTGTTTGTTTGTCTGTCTGTTTGTTTGTCTGTTAGCAAGATAACTCACAAAGTTAAGAATGGATTCTGATGACATTTTCAGGAAATGTTGATACTGGCACCAGGAACAAATGATTCCATTCTGGTGGTGATCGGGGGTGGGGGTGTCAGAAAATACCAGTTCTGTATTATATAGCGATATTTCATTTCACAATACTGTATCGATATTAACCCTTTCATGTATACTGGTCACTCCAGTGGACAGCTATTCTACAGCTGTTCTCTTACATATTCATGGATTTTGTTGTTCTTTTTGTTTTTGTTTTTTTACACATATCTTTATTAAAGTTTTAAGACACTACATATCTTTTCTGACATGACTTGGTAACATTATGTAGATCTCTCCTGACCATAAACCCCCAGAATCACAAGCCTTCCCCATAGTTTTCACACAATTTATCAGTAAATACATGTTTCTGTGCGTCAAA
This sequence comes from Sphaeramia orbicularis, assembly GCF_902148855.1. NCBI lineage: Eukaryota > Metazoa > Chordata > Actinopteri > Kurtiformes > Apogonidae > Sphaeramia > Sphaeramia orbicularis. Next base: position 5,284,829 of record NC_043961.1, on the reverse strand, counting down.
AATTAAACATGTGGTGTCCCGCTGGGTGGACATTTTTGTAACTTCATTAAAAATAGGTTCATAAGAATTTTTTATTTCATTATTATTATTTTTTTTATGCATTTTTTTTTTATTATTTATTATTTATATTTATTCTTCAGAAGAAAATTTTCAATCGCATTGTTTTTTTCATGCCTACAGAGGAATAAAAACAAGGAAAAACTTTTATAAGGTTCTCATAATTCGTGCATGAAAGGGTTAAAAATAATGTATGGATATTTTTAGGTATTTATTCAAATGCAGGTATGGCGAAGGTTTATTTTTGTTTTTGTTTTTCTTTATTGTTTATATCTTATTTTTTATTATTTAACACTGTTTTAATAAATAATGGTTATTTGACGCATCCTAAAAGCCCTTTTTACTGTCTGAGAGGCAGATGGTAGTTCCTTTGTTGGGACTGAACTAAAATACTGTTCTGATGTTAGTTCTGAACTAATAGAATATGAACATTTCAACAGGATCTGAAACTGTAATGTCTGTAAAACAGAATTTCAGTTTGAACACAGGAACATTTTGTGATATAACATTAGATCCTGTTGTGATCAAATAAAAATGTGTTTAGTATTTGTGCAGATTTCTGGTGTACTTCAATTCTTCAAGGAAATAATCATTTAAAAAAAAAGAAACAAACAAAAACTTGCCTTTTTAACAGTATCCTGATATATCATGTAGGGATGTAACGATTACCGGTATAATGATAAACCACGGTAACATTGCAGAGGGTTAGTATTACCGTTTAAATTCTAATTATCATGATAACCGTGTTTGATTACCGCACTTTTAGGGGAAAAAAAACGCCTATGTCAAGATCTGCTTTAATGTCAAATATTTGAGTATAGTTTTAATTTATTACAATTTGGATTTTCTATACCTAATACTTGGAAACAACATTCACTTTTAAAGTCTTTGAAAAGGTTCGTTAAGCATCTTTGTGTTATTTATGCAATAAATTATGCATATTTTTCAAATCGGATTTTACATATTTTTTGTGTTTTTTTTTCTTTTTGTGTTGATATACTAGGTTAAAGTGAAAAAAAATAATAGGCAGATGATATAGACGAAGTTGTGCTGAAAAAAAAAAAGATACCAAACACAGTTATAGTAAATATTTGTTTATATAGTATATAAAGGCAAAATCAAAAGGACTGAAAAACGGCCAAAATAGGCTCAGACCACTAAAGGTTAATATTTGAATGTTTCTGCAACAGAAGGGACATTGTGCCAATTATTTTATTTGGTTGTTTTTTGTTTTGTTTTTTTTTTCCAAATACAACTTGGTTAAATTATTTCAGTGTGTGTATTAGTACTTTTTTGAACATTTTGAGCACAGTTTCAACAATACAGCGATAATAATGATAACCGTGATAATTCTGGTCACAATAACCGTGATATGAAATTTTCATATCGTTACATCCCTAATATCGTGATATATCATATCGTGATCCTAGTATTGTTTTTTTTATAACAATACTAGGGGGGGGGCTGATCTGTCTTGGCGGAGGTCTGTGCTCTCCGAGTGCTTTTCTAGTTTATTAATTTATTTTTGCCACTCATGGGTAAGAAACCAAATATGGTAACTTCAATAACCTTGATTTTCTACATAAAAATAAAAAAAAACTGAAAAATTTCACAAAAGTAATAAAGTCTTGCTCTGTCCTCCAATAACACACTGAGGTTGAAATTTTGACTTTTATTTCGATGAGTGCCCTATAAAGGGTTCAGACCCCATGGGAACCCCGTCAGAGCTAGACCACCATATGATGCACAAACATACCTTGCGTCCCACTTCATTGTTATGCAGATTCATGAGAGTCCTGGCGTTCTGCTTAATCTCCCGTGCGTCCACAAACACTTTGGAGAAGTCCAGGCCGTAGTGGATGTCTGCAGAGCAGCCCCCCCACTTCCAGCCCTCCTCCTGGTTGTAGAAACCCTGCTTCTCCTTGTCACATCCACAGCCGCTCAGACTGCCCTGCGTACAGGCCGCCGTCACCGCATGGGCGACTCCAGCGGCGATGATAGCGTAGGTGAAAGCAGCCTCTTTACTGCCTGCAACACAGAGAAAAGACATTTTAATCACAAACGCAGACAACAGGACTCACTATTTCAGGCACTGTCAAGCCTCCTTACATACCTGGCATAGCTGCTGAAAACCAAATCATAAAATAGATGAACCAAGCCAAGATGAATTCATTAATCAAGCTCTGTTCAAATAGATAAACCTGGGAACCTGCAGGAACATAATGGAGTGGTTTAAAAAGTCCTGCAACAGGAAATCCAAAGAACAGAAAAGCATCTTTGTCTATGTTGACTTTCCTTTTGTGACTTAAGACCCGTCAGTGTGTTGTAGAAGTATGATCGGTGGAGATGTATGCACAGCATGTTTCCAGACGATCCAGCCTGAGATAAACTATTGAATGGTTCAGAATGGTGTTGGCCCTTGTCCCAGCGGCTGTCCCACCAGGATCCACCCTGTGGAGGTGAATCTGCCAGGCATGCACAGCCTCCCTACATGGATGGATTGCCACTCCATAAATCTAAGTTCTTCAGGTCAACTTCAACTTTTAATTAAAACGGAGATCAGTCCTGTTGGCGTTCATGTGGAAAACATTCAGAGACATCAGTAAGTTAAAAAAATGCCCCAGTAGAGTCATCCACTTTAACATTTACGCACCTTTGAAGACATTTAGTGACATTTATACTCCAGTACTGAGCTTTACTGAAACATACATGTGATGAATCCATGTGTCATTCGTTCTTTTCATATTCAATTGAGAATCCACAATCGGAAAATGAAAAAATGACTTGTTATTTCATTATTCATGTACAAATCAAAGTAAGTTACTGACTTCTTCATGTGTCGAGGGTCCATGTATCTGTTGGTAATTGGATTGTCTTTACAGAAACAAAAGAAAAACTACTGGTTAATTGATTTTCATTTTAAAATAGAAGAATTACAATTGAATTTCAATGTCAAAACAGATAAACCAAATTTTAAAAAGAGATTGATTTTCGTTTTCTTTTTCTAATAACAAAAAAGAAAGTTACTACCTGACAGAAATGGAAAAACAGACCAAAAACACCTGTTTTTTTTTCATTTTATGAGACCAGATGTTGTCATTTTCAAGGAAAAAGCGCTAATGCCATAGAGGTCACAAAGATTCTTATGAACGATGGGTTTGTACAAATCTTCCAGTTCGTATAAAATCTGGAATTCGTAGACATTCATGAAGGGAGCATGTCTTTGGTCCGTTTCTCCATTTCTGTCCGGTAGTAACTTTATTTGTTGTTATTAGACAGAGAAAAAGAAAATCAATTTTTCCATTTTTTAAATTTGGTTTATCTGTTTTGACACTGAAAAAGAAAAACACCTTGAAATTTTACATAAATCTATTAACCTCTAGTTTTTCTTTTGTTTCTGAAATGAAAATTCAATTACCAACAGATACACTGACCTGTGTATCATTCGTTCATTTCATATTCAATTGAGCATCCATAATCAGAAAACGACAAATGACTTGTTATTTCATTATTCATGTACAAATCAAAAATAAAAAAAACAGTAGTTTTTCCATTCTTTCGATTGTACGCACAAATTAAAATTGGAAATAAGCAAATGGACCAAATGTGGGGTTTCATGTTGACATTTTTGATATCTGATTTGGTTTGACCTGGAAGTTACTGACTTGTTGGTGTGTTGTTCTGGACAGTCGTGGGTTTGCTAGTATTCTGTCTAATGCATTCTGCGATCATGGAGAATTTGGTGTTATTCAGAGGCAGCAAACGTGTTACTCTGATGGAGGACGACATGACAACTGAAAAAATGGTCAGGATCTTCCAGGTGTTGTTGTTTTGTCTAATACAGTGTGTCCATGGTAGACAATCTAAGGAGAAGACACTTCAGTAACACACGAAGAAGTCAGGAACTTCAGGGTCAAACCAAAATAGATATCAAAAATGTCAACATGAAACCCAACATTTGGTCCATTTGCTTATTTCCAATTTTTAATTTGTGCGTACAATTGAAAGACTGAAAAACTCTTTTTTTTTTTTTTTTAAATTTGTACATGAATAATGAAATAAGTCATTTTTTCATTTTCTGATCGTGGATTCTCAATTGAATATGAAAAGAACGAATGATACGGGGATTGCTACGCTCAAATTTAGTTTCATATTTCCAGCAGCATCGAGGAAATCTGTAACCTAGATGTAATATCTGATCTGAAGATCCCTAGGTCCAGTTCCAGTACATACACAGTGCTTACAACTTCAACTCAAACTATGTCATTTCTGCCAATTTTCTGCATTAACATTTAACATAATAACATTTAGTGTCATATCTGCAGGCGATCAAATCTAATGAGCTGTTACATAAAATATTATTGGAAACATCTGATGCACCAACCGCAAGTCAGCAAAGATTATATAATAATAATAAACATTTAATAGATGTTAATAAAGTTATCAGATAAAATATGTTAACATGCCCCAAAGCACTGAATCTGAACGTGACTGTGTTGGCAGGTGCAAAGTGGTTTCATCCACTGTGAAGAATTTAATCTATCTGGAAGAAGAAAATTATACTTTTCTACTATTTTTTTTTTTACGATTGTGTTTTCGCGACTGTTTTGTTTTCTTAAGTCTGTGGATACTGCTAGAATCTGTAAATTTCCTTATGGGATGAATGAAGTATCTATCTATCTTATTCCTTGTTTTTAACGTTCTGAAATGTTCCACCGCTAAAGATGTCTTTATCATGTTCTGGCCATAAAGAAGAGTGAAAGAATTCAGACCCAAGCAGAGCATTTACAGTTTATGGAAACCACAGGTAAATGTTGGAAAATGAAAAATTCCATTTAAAAAAGCTAAATATCACTTCTTTAAGAAAAAACACTAATATGCAGGTCTGGGTGATAACATGGTAATAATAATTACCACAATATGTACTTATATCACCATAATTATCATAATAGTCGCCATTGTCTTGTCTTTTGGATGTATTTTTTTTTTCTCATTGTAATTTTATTCATCTTCTTATTCCTTGCTTTAAACGTTCTGAAATGTTCCACCGCTAAAGATGTGTTTGTCATGTTCTGGTTATAAAGAACAGTTAAAGAATTCACACCCAAGCTGAGCATTTATGGTTTATGTAGAACACAGGGAAATGTTTGAAAATGCATAATTCCATTTTTAAAAAAAGTAAAATATCACTTTTTTTAAAGGTTGACATCAGCTGTCTGAACCCAGGCCAGTCTCTTCTTGTTTGACGTGGGTACATGAGGTGTTTTTTTATTCAGATCGGGCCAAGGTTATTATCGTTAACGAAAACTAACAAAATAATCAAATCTAGAATTGTAAAAACTAGTGCTGGGCAGCGATTAAAATTTTTAATCGCAATTAATCGTGTGGATTTCTGCAATTAATCGCGATTAATCGCATAGTTATGGAGGGGGGCGGGGGGGGTTTGCCGGCATCAACAGCGAAGTACTCCGGTGATAACAATATTTCCACATTGCAGCGCTTCCAAACTACTGTGTCCTTCTCACCCCCACCATCTGAAGACATTTAAAATGAAAATGTCCGTGGAAAAGACCGGTACTTTTCTCCATGTTTATGTCCCCACCAGATTATTTCCGCTTGTGAGTGATTGACAGGAGTCTTAGGCCCACTAATAAGTACTAATACTAATAAGCCCGATAATATGTGATGTTCAGTTGTTCAAAGCAAGCAAAGGGGGCCCTCTAGTGGTGGGAATAAGTTGCACTAACACATGTTTTGTCCTTTCGTTGTTACCGTAGTCAGTTCGGACATAAGAAGGAACTAACAGACACGTTTCTTTCACTCGTATGGCCCCAAAAACGTTTGCCTGTGAGTATTTTATGTTCAGTTGTTGTCAGAATGAATAGTATCAAATACCTCTGATGTGAACCTTTGTTGCTGGATAAAAAGACGTTGTAAATTTTAAATTAATCTATAAATGCTACTCGTCAGCGTGTCTATGGATTTTCCCATTCGAGTTAGCATCGAGCTAAATTGACTGCTAATACAACAATCACATCGTAAATCAGTAAAGGTTAGTTCAAAGACTGGCATATTCTACCTAAACACAAGCAATGAATTTACATAAACTTAGCATGAGCCTGCATAAAGAATTAGCAACCCATCTGTGACTGCTAGCATAACTGAATTAGCTTAAACATGTTAATAACACATTGTAATAAACACATCCAAAATAACGTCATAAACATGTTCCTAACGGCACGTTTGCATGTGAAATTATTTAGTAAACAACAGAATGATTGACACATACAGGTGCTGAACTGCAGGAGTTAAAGTTTGATTCAGCATTACTTGGAAAGTTCGCTCTTTTCTCCTCTCAGCCGGCATGTACACAGCACCAGTGTGTGGAGCACCAAAATAAAAGCATGAGTTTCAAAATAAGAGTCCGTATGTATAAATGAACTAAGACTTGCTTGAAAGGCAGAACAATAATAAAATGGCGTTAACGTGAGATAAAAAAATTGTCGGCATTGTTTAATGAATGCGTTAACACAGTAATAACGCGTTAACTTGCCCAGCCCTAGTAAAAACATTTTCGTTAACTGAAATAAATAAAAACTACAATTAAAAGAAAAAACGATAGCGAACTGAAACTGTATTGTGTGCTTATAAAACTAACTAAAACGGTTAAAAATTATGGACAAAATTCCCTTCGTTTTCATCTTTGTCAATGTCGGATTGATATGAAATCGATTTATTTCGCTCTAGCAATTTTAGTTAGCGACACCATAGGGTACTTCACGGTCGGTCACTTCTCGTCACTTGTCGTTTATAATCGGTTTCTCGTCCCCACTCTACCTGGAAACCTGGAGACTAAATTTGGGAGAAAGCAGCAGAGTCCTGTCTGGGATTTATTTGAATACGACGGCGATAAAGATAAAAAATTTGACAAAACTAAAATTGCTACTAAAACTAAACTAAAACTAAGCATTTACAAAAAAAAAAAAAAAAAAGAAAACTAATAAAAACTAGCAAACCTGCTCTAAAAACGAATTCAAACTAACTGAATTAGAGGAGAAAAAAAAAGTCAAAACTAAATAAAACTAAACTAGAATGAAAAATCCAAAACTATTAGAACCTTGGATCGGGCTATTATACCTTTGATTAGTGGAATATTAGGTGGATATCAACGCTGATACTGTGATCTACTTCTATGATCAGTGAAGAGGAAGAATGAGATACTTGGTGGGTGGTGGTGGTGGTGGTGGTGGTGGGGGGGGGGACATGTGATGCCAAAATACTGTACATTGCTGCCTCCCTGCCAACAACAATCCCAACTGTATGTATTCTGTCAGCTATCAGTGTTCCAGTCTGCTGAAACAGAACAATGGATCCAGACAGACTCGGTGCAGGGGAGCTGGATCTGAGTACCCGCCCCCCCCTCCAAACCCCCCCCCAAGGCCGACCTGCTGCCGACTCCTGGAACTCAGCCCCGACGCTCAGATTCTCATCTAAATTAGGGTAAAAGTTAGATTTCCAAAGCTGAGACGTGACAGACGTGAAGAGTACAGCGTCAGGCAGGTGGTCTAAAATCATTCGACTTAGGACTCGCCCTGCCAAAGCTGCAAAACCTGGAGGTAAATTTGTAAACCTAGAAGAAAAGTACCTGTCTGAACTTGAATCTTTTTGAAGAGGAACGTATTTTATGAACATACATGAAGGTGGTTTGGCTGAGAGTGGATCCAGAGCATGTTACAGACGGGTGACGAAAAATCCCTTTTAAGCCACTTAACGGAACCCTGACTCTGGGTGAATGCTGTGGAGCTGTCACAGGGTTAACCCTTTAGTGGACAAGTGACTATTTTTGGTCATTTCCGCATGCATTACAAGACAGTAGTCGCTTTTCTGTTGACCCTTAAATTGCGTGAATATAACTTGCGCATAAAAATTTACCTAATGGAAAAACGACAATTCGGCTAAAACTGTCATTTTTCGATTAAAAGTTTTAGCGCTGGAAAGAGGTGGTTTTTCAGGCGTAGTGCAAATGGTATATATCAAACACAACTGCAATGGAAAGATGTTTTTCTGCAACTACAGTCACACGAATTAAAAAAAAACTAATGTTGACGGACGTTACAACAAGCGAACAAAAAGAGTTTTAAAAGAAACATGACGCGGTATGTGTGGACACACCAGGAAACCCAATAATTTTTTAATTTAGTACGAGCTAGAGGAGTAATATATAATAATAACAATGAATAAATCTGTAAATCAACATGATATTTATGTTTGTCTCCATGTTTATGGAATGACATCTCATGTCATCTCGTGATAATAAACAAATCATCGCGCTAATGGTATATGGTAAATGGGCCCCCCCGTGGGCCCCCCACCCCCGATCACCACCAAAATTTAATCATTTCTTCCTTATCCCATTTCCAACAAACCCTGAAAATTTCATCAAAATCTGTCCATAACTTTTTGAGTTATGTTGCACACTAACGGACGGACAAACAGACAAACAAACAAACAAACAAACCCTGGCAAAAACATAACCTCCTTGGTGGAGGTAATCAACACGATATTTATGTTTTTCTCCATGTTTATGGAATGACTTCTCATGTCATCTCATGATAATAAACAAATCATTGCGCTAATGGTATATGTAGTGCAAATGGTATGTATCACACACAACTGCAATGGAAAGACCTTTTTCTGCAACTAGAGTCACACAAATTAAAAAAAAAAAAAAACGGATGTTGACAGACGTTACAACAAGCAAACAAAAAGAGTTTTAAAAGTAACGTGTCGGTATGTGCGGACACACCAGGAAACCCAATCATTTTTTAATTTAGTACGAGATGGAGGAGTAATATATAATAATAATAATAATAATAATAATAATAATAATGAATATATCTGTAAATCAACACGATATTTATGTTTGTCGCCATGTTTATGGAATGACTTCTCGTGTCATCTCGCGATAATAAATAAACAAATGATCGCATTTGTGATTTTATGGAAAAACTGACATTACGTACTTCTGTTTTTTCAACATTTAGTAAATATCGGTAAAGTTTTGTTGTGTTGTGTTACAACTGTCCCCAGTCTCCCCTATACTATTAACACCCAGGCCTGCTGGCAGAATTAAACTGAGGTAGACAGGAAGTGCATGGACATGGGTGTGTGTGTGGGGGGTGAATACTTCATGAGACAGGGGGTTTGTGATTTTCGGGGGGGGGGGGGTAGCGGTCTATCCTCATCAGAACGCGTGGTAGCGGTCTGGGATTTTCGCCGGTGGTGGTGGTGGGGTCAGAGTTGGAGCGGGGGGGATTAGCAGTAGCTCCGAGACAATGTGATTGTGTGTGTGTGGGGTGATAGCGTCATTGTCCGAGCAGGAGTGAAAGTGAAACTAACTCGCTTTACTGTTCCTCTGACTCTCCGTGTCACACACACACACACACACACACACACACAGGAGCAGCGAGTGACAGAATCTCCGCGCAGCAAAAAAAAGTTAATATATCGGCTACATATTGGCCGATGTTGATTAATTGGTGATAAGCTATAATCGGCCCGATTAATCGGCCGGCCAATTAATCAGTCGGGCTCTACAACTAACCTATGAGGAATGGAAAATTTAAGTTGGACAAAAATAGTGCTTTAATTTATATCATGATACATATCGATATCGTCTGACATGAAAAAAATTATCATGATATGATTTTTTCCCATATCGCCCAGCCCTAACTCTACTATTTTCAATGCTCTTGTTATATGTTATTGGATGACAGTTGTTCTAAATAGTTTTATCACTGGTCTCATTACAGCTCAATCCGAAGATGCTAATTTCTATATGTGCAGCTAAAATGGCCTAAAATTTAAGTTGTGCGATCAATATTGGTGTCAACAAACAACTCAAAAATCCTGATCAGAGCACCTTTAATAGCAAGTATTTAATACGAACTATTCACAACTGCTAGTATCTGAATCATCAGTAAATGTTGTGTGTTATTTACAGTATTTACAGTCCACCACTGACCAACACTAGATGCTAACTTCTGGTTCTTCAGTATAAGTTGTTTTTTCCTAATGTAGCTGTGGTTAAAGTTAACAAGGATTTTCAACAATTCATGGGAAGGAATGCTTCTTGGACCAAAACAGAGTTTATTCGAGGTGTTCTTTGGAAAAAAGGGATTCATAAAGTAGATATCAAACTGGAAGAAAAATCCAAGGCACTCTCTTTAAACACACACCTAGGTCTAGATATGACCGTGCCATGTTAATAAATGCATTTTAATGTTTAAAGAGAGTGCCTTGGATTTTTCCTTCCAGTTTGATATTAACCCTTTCATGCATAGTGGTCACTACAGTGGACATCTATTCTCCAGCTGTTCTATTGTATGTTCATGGTTTTGTTGTTTTAGTTCCATATCAGCCAACACAGTGGTTCATCCCAAACACTGAAATTTATACCATTACTGTAACTTTCCTGTTCTTGATAAACCTGATCTGCAGTTACATGTTTGAGTGTAAATCAATTGCGAATTGTTATGAGACTATAATTAACAGTTTTCTTAGACAATTTTTTTTTTTGCATGTTTTTTGCACTAATATTAGAGTATATTAAAATTAGGGATGCACCGATACCACTTTTTTCCAGACCGAGAACAAGTACGAGTACTTACATTTGAGTACTTGCCGATACCGAGTACCGATACGAGTATTTAATAATCCCATTCCAATTCTTAGTTCCTTTTGTAAATGTGCTTTATTGTCGTTGTCATTAGTCTGACTGGAACAAAGTGCTGCTACTGACATTTAATGTGTTGGAATGAGCGTTTGTCAATTAATCCACCAGGGGGCGCTGCTCTAAATTAACCATACTGGACAAATACCACGAAGAAAAATAAAGTTTTTTGAGAAGAAGAAGAAGAAGAAGAAGAAAGTCAGTAATAACAAACATGGAGACGACAGAGGTAACACTAATGTGATACTAATGTTGGAGCGTTTTCACTGGTAAGGTTTAAAAGTTTAGCTTCAGCAGGAATAGAATAGAATAGAATAGAATAGAATAGAATAGAATAGAATAGAATAGAATAGAATAGAATAGAATAGAATAGCCTTTATTGTCATTGTAACATGAAACATGTACAACGAAATTAAAAAATGTCCACCAGTCAGTGCATAATAAAAACAACTACAACAACACAGACACAAACATCACAATAGTAAATAAATAACACTGGTCAACAACAAATTTATTGTTTAAGTTTTTTGAGCTGATTTAGGATAATTTTGGTGTGCTGAATCCAAAAATCACATTAATTTTGCTCAATCAGGTCAACTTTCTGAACTATGCTACATATTGGCTTTTTAACATTTTTGCTTACATTTATGGGCATTTTCACATCATATGATACAAAATTCTTTCATATTTCTTGCAATAAACGAGTTCTGAAGATTTTACTTTTGCCAATTTATGATTAATGTTTTTTTTAATATTACAGGTGAATGAAATGGCTTCGACTAGAAGATCTTGCAAAAATAAGCCTGATGTATTCTGCTACATCTGCGGTGAATACACCATTGTACCTAACAGGAATCAAGTCACAAGTTTCATAAAGTGTGCTTACCAATCTTATTTTGGTATTAAACTTGGTGACCACGATAAAGTTTGGGCGCAGATTGTAAGAAGATCAAATTTTTCAAAATCAAATTAGCAAAAAAACCTGACCTGATTGAGAAAAACAGATGTCATTTTTGGATTTAGCGGTGCAAAATGGTCCTAATTCAGTTGAAAAAACCTAGACAACTTGCAAAAAACATTTTTTTTGTAACCCAGTGTAATTATAAAAATAAAAACAAACAAACACTCACAGCCATTCATTCAATCATTGCACGATCTCCATTACTGTATGTATGTGTTATGTTACAGACTGTTTTGGCATTGAGGGTGGTTATTGCTGTTGGGTAAAAACTGTTTTTGAGTCTGTTTGTTCGTGATCTGATTGTCCTGTATCGTCTGCCTGAAAAGCTATATGAGCAATAAGTTTCGTTTTCACTTCTGCTGGTGGTGGTCCGCACTGCTCTGTACTCCCGCTGGTATTCTCATTCTGTTTACGCATCCTCCCGCACCTGGAAAACGGATGGAATGTACGCAGAGGACGGACAGAACGCTGCGTCTGTATCTGTCTGTGTCTGTAACGTTACTTGCAGTCAGCGTTACTTTTATCACTATCACTACTTTTATCATTTCATCATTATTTATTTTGAAAAATCTCCACACTCTTCACACATTATTCCTCCTCCTTGTACCTGCTGCACTGAACTGGGAATGTCAAACGGCCGTAAGTGGTATCGGTGCATTTGTATCGGATATCTTTTACGAGTATGAGTACATACACTGAGTATCGGAGTGGATGCCGATACGCGTATCGGTGCATCCCTACTTAAAATGTGAGAAAACATCAGATTAGCTGCATTAAAATTGTTTTTCTTTCATAGTTTTCACACAGTATGATGGGTTTTAAATACATGGTTCTTTACTTTAAAAATTAACCCTTTCATGCATGAATTATGAGAACCTTAATCAAGATTTTTTTTTTTCCTGAGTGTTTTTATTCCTCTTTAGGCATGAAAAAAAAAACAATGTGATTTTTTTTTTTTTTTTAAATCAACTTGTTTTTCATGGAGTTACAAAAATGTCCACTCAGCTACACCATGAATTTTATTCTTGAAGCAAAGAAACACGTATTTAAAACCCAATATCATAAAGTGATATGAAAACAGTGAAATGAAACCATGTTTAATGCAGCTAATCTGATGTTTTCTCACATTTTAACATATTCTAATACTAGTTATTACTCACTTCATGGAGATAATATGCAAAAAAATAAATATTAACAATTGATTTCCACTCAAGAACCAATCAAGAACAGCAAAGTTGCAATAATGGTATGAATTGCAGTTTATGAGATGATGCATAAGTGTCCACTGTGTTGGTTGATATGGAACTAAAACAACAAAACCCATGAATATACAAGAGTAAAGCTGTAGAGTAACTGTCCACTGGAGTGACCACTATGCATGAAAGGGTTAAATGTACGGTGTCCAGCTGAGTAGACATTTTTGTAACTCCATCAAAAATAGGTTCATATAAAAAAAAAAAAAAATTCAAATGCATTGTTTTTTTTCATGCTTAAAGAGGAATAAAATCACTCAAGAAACAAATATTGACTAAGGTTCTTATAAGTCATGCATGAAAGGGTTAACAAAGATTTTGTTGTTTGCGAGTTTCATCAAATTTCATCCGGTTGTGTTGCCCAAAATAACTGAGCGAACTCCATTTCCTGTGGCCATCTTTGTTTATCTGAACTGCGATAAAGAGTCGAACTTGAGTTTCATGCAGCTGATGGGGTTCTTATTTATCCAGGTGGTGTAAGAAGATTCTATAAATACACCAAACATGAGCCAATCCACCAATGTCTTACAAGTCAAACACTAACGGCTCTTCCTTCATCCATTAAAACACACATATCATGGCCTGCATGTGCAATACGACCCAATTAGAGCTGAATCAAGAGCTTTAATCCTCGCTGACATTCGGAGTGAAAACTGATCCCCTGAAGCTTCACAAAGCGAACACATACTGAGATGACAGGCTGAACTTAAAGGACAAGACGTTGGAAAAGCAGCCTTAAATATGATTCTCCATTTATTTCCGCAGCCCTGTCATCGGAGCAAGCATCGCCTCCAGCCTTATTCCACAGACAGGATAAAAATCTGCGGCTTATTTTCCCACCGAGAGCAGATGCGCTGACATTTGTCAAGTGTCAGAGGTCCAATACCTCAGAGGAACGTCTTTTTTTTTTTTTTTTCTTTCTTTATTTGGGATTGTTTTTGGATGTATTAGTCCAAACTCTCCTGCTTTTTAATGCGCTACTCGAAAGCTTTGCTCAGACATAACAAACATCTCAATAAATCATAACGGTGAACAAGCCGCTGGCGCAGTAAAGTTGAACATGGAACGGCTTATTTCTTAACTATTTCAGGAGTGAAAAAAAATATTGGGAGGGCTATCGAGGCATGTCGACATGTTTCAACAGCGTCTTTTACGGCACTTTGCATGAGGCTGATGAAGTGGAGTTGTCAGTGGGATATTAAGTTAGTGCTCACCTTAAAGTCATTTTATATTCGTATGGTATCATTCATAAGGATAATTAAAAGCAAAATAAAACTACTTTACACGCAGTATCACAGTATTTTTAAAGAGCTCATATTTCTCTAAACCCACTTTTCTTAGTCTGTGGTTCATTTATTTGTGTATTTGGACCCTAATAGTTCGTACAGTTTGAATTTGAACCTCCAGCTGCTGCAAAACTATCTTTAGATTCATTTGGGCAAAAATCCTGTGGATTTCTACAACCTGTTTTAACTCCTTTTTAATTTGTTACATCTACAACTAGTTACATCACACATAATGTAAATACAGGATGAAACGTGATGTCATGAATTGTGTACAGATTACACGCCACTTTTAATTGGTGTGTTATCTGTTCGCATTATAATCTTTCAGTGTGTGTATTTAGGCCGCGTAAAACAGCACGCCATTAGCGCATTTAGCAGATCGTGCAACTAGCTGTTAGGGCAAGGGTTAGGGTTACAGTTGGCAAGTAGCGTGATTAGCAGCTAGCACAATTAGCGGTTAGGGTTAGCAGTTAGCAATTAGCGGTTAGGTTTAGGGTTAGCGATTAGCATGATTAGTGGTTAGCGCAATTAGCGGTTAGGGTTAGCAATTAGAGGTTACCGCATTGACACGCCATCAAATGGCATTAAATAACACACGAAAGGATGAAAATGTGTATGTATAACACGCCAAATGCAATAAAGTGGTGTCACATACGACACATGTGACACAATTGGTGTGTTATCTGTTCGCAATATAATCTTTCAGCGTGTATATTTATGCTGCATAAAACAGCATGCCATTAGCATGCCATTAGTGCATTTAGCGGCTCGTGCAATAGGTTGCAATAGGTAACCTACAAATTCGTAACCCCTAACACTAACCTCTCATCTCGCTAACCACTAACCCTAACCACTAACGGTGTGGTATTTTACGCGGTGTGAACATACATGTGGAAAGCTTAGAATGCGTACAGATAACACACCAATTAAAAGTGGCGTGTAATCTGTACGCAATTCATGATATCACATTGCTAAGAGTTAGCGTTAACGCACATGAACAAATGGTCAGTTGATGCGGTAGTGACAGACAGCAGAACCCATCCATAAAGATGGAAGACGCTAAACAGCACATTGGTCCTCTGGATGGAAATATGAGGACAAAAAAACCAAGACGGAACAGTCGACCAACATAAACTATTAGACACACTCTGACGGAAGGAGTTTTCTATTCACCAAAATACTTCCAGCTTCAAATACTACATTAACGCCAAACATACGATAGTCTGGGATTCTACTAGCACTTCAGCTAACATGTCGTCCAGCTTGGACAAACACATTAAGTGCAGATATATTCCCTTCTTTCTTGAGTCTGTTTGCTCATGTGAAATAAAACATGATTAATATAGATGAAAATGAATGATATTTACTATTTAACCTCCTCAGACCCAGCTATGGGTTTTCTGTCCACAAAAAAAAAAAAAAAAAAAAAAAAAAAAAAGAAAACTATCCACCACAAAGGACATTCCATAAAAAGAAAAGCACTCGGGGAGTGCAGACCTCCACCAAGGCAGATCAGTGCCCCCCCCCCCCCCCCGATCACCACCAAAATGTAATCATTTCTTCCTTGTGCCAGTATCAACATTTCCTGAAATTTCATGAAAATCCGTCCATAACTTTTTGAGTTATCAAACGCACACTCAAACAAAGCAAAGCGATCACAATAACTCCTGGCGGAGGTAAAACTTTTAAAAACTGCATCTGAAAAAACTCTTGCATCATGATGTTTCCAACATAGACACTTGTTTAATAAAAAAACAAAAAAAGCTTGTACTTTGCTGACATTCCCTGGGTCTCAGGAGGTTAAATTAACCCACAGCAACCCTGTGATTAATCTGATTACAAATTTTAATCATTTGACAGCACTACATTCTATGTATTATGTATATACAGTCGCGGAAAAAATTATAAGACCATCCTAAGTCATCTGAAACAATGGTTATACAATCCAGTCCTAACTCCTGTGTGTGTCATGTGACTAAAACAGACAGAAAAGAAAACATGGAATGTCTAAAAGCACTGTTTTTGTCAGTACAATGACATAGATACTGATGGAAGAACTGAAGTGATTTTGGTTTTTATCAAGAAAACATGTTAAACGGATAAATATCAGCTCTGAAATTAAACTGCTATGAGCTGTTTTTGTTGTTTTCATTATATTTGTCCAAACAAATGGACCTTTAGTTGGACCAGGCATAGGGATGTAAACGGTATAACGATAAACCGCTGTAAAATTCCCAACGGTTAGTATTACTGTTTAAATTCTAGCTATCATGATAACCACATTTAATTATCGCACTTTGAAAGACAAAGAGAGAGACTATCTATCTATCTATCTATCTATCTATCTATCTATCTATCTATCTATCTGTCTATCTATCTACGAAAAAGAAACTCAAACAACTCTAACTTGATATGGAAAATAGTCAAACAATGGCCATAAAGTTCCATCTTTAATGCACATTTGTATGTTTGATGTTTACATGTTAATATTTGAATGTTTCTGCCAAAAGAACATTGTGCCTATTATTTTATTTTAAAAAATAATTATTATTATTATTATAATTATTATTATAACTTTTTTTGTTTGTTTTTTTTTTCAAAATACAACTTGGTTCAATTATTTCAGTGCGTGTATCAGTACTTTTTGAACATTTTGAGCACAATTTCAACAATACCGCGATAATAACGGTAATTGTGATGATTTTAGTCACAATAACCGTGATATGAAATTTTCATATCATCACATCCCTACCCAGGCATTAAAATGAACAAGAAACTGAAGGAAACAAGGGCTGGTCTAATAATTTTTTCCATGACTGTATATATATAGTTCCAGGTGGGTGGATGGTTCTTTGTACAGGTCAGGGTTCAGTCCAACGTACCCACTTTGAGCTCTTTCCCGAACACCGTCCTCTCTCCCAGGGCCGAGCAGTTCCAGCGTCCGTGTCGGAACTGGAACTGGCATTCGTTGATCCCCATCTGGACTCCCTCTCCGATCACGATGATGGCGTCGGGCCGGCTCTGACAGATAGTCCTCTGACGGGGGGCCAAGCCGGGGATTTTATTACAGATGATGCTGGCTCCAAGTGCAACCACCGAGGACAAACCCCTACGATGAAGGCCACAGGTTAGAACAAGGGCAGTTTTTCTAGCTTTTTCTGAACTAATGTTTAAAGAAAGGAGGCTTCTGTAACAACATATTCATACCCTGAACGCTATAAACGGATTTATTTTAGGGCTACAACTAGAGAGTATTGACAGAGTTGATTGCTTAACCCTTTCATGCATACTGGTCACTACGGTGGACAGCTATTCTACAGCTGTTCTCTTGTATATTCATGGGTTTTGTTCTTTTTGTTTTTTTTGTTATTTTTTTTTACACATATCTTTATTAAAGTTTTAAGACACTACATATCTTTTCTGACATGAATTAGTAACATTATGTAGATCTCTCCTGATCATAAACCCCCAGAATCACAAGCCCTCCCCATAGTTTTCACACAGTTTATCAGTAAATACATGTTTCTGTGCATCAAAATTTAAACGTGTGGTGTCCAGCTGAGTGGTCATTTTTGCAACTTCATGAAAAATAGGTTCATAAGATTTTTTTTTAATGTATTTTTTAAATTTTTAAATTATTCTTATTTTATTTATTTTTTTATTTTTCAGAAGAAAATTTTCAATCGCATTGTTTTTTTCATGCCTAAAGAGGAATAAAAACACTCAGGAAAAAATTTTGACTAAGGTTCTCATAATTTGTGCATGAAAGGGTTAAGTGGTTGTTTGGTCTTTAAAATGTCAAAAAATGGTCAAATATGCTCAGTGTTTCCCAAAGGATGTCCTTAACCCATAAAGACCCTAAACTGTTTAATACCTGTCAATCCTCTAATTTTATCAATACATGTCAATAATTGATGTAAAATACAGTTATTCATCTTTTATGGTGATCAGATATGACCCATTTGGACGTTCAGAGGCTCTGTAGTTACCGTGGAAACACCGTCATCTTCTACAACATTGATTCTCCAGTAAAACCCACAGAGTTGGATCAATGACAGTGGATGGACACACTGGGTTTATATAGATTAAATAATAAAATGGACAAAAGCTTTAGAAATCCTAAATAACATGAAAAAAAAATTACTAAAATGAAGAAAAAAAAAAAGAATAAAATCAGCAACAAAATGAACAAAAACGGCCAAAGTGATCATTAAAATGAACAAAAATGAATAATAAATCAACAAAATAATAAGTAATATGGACAAAATAAACCACAAACTGAACAAAATTGAAGAAAAAATAAAAAAAATTATCCATGGAGTTGGATCAATGACAGTGGATGGACACACTGGGTTTATATAGATTAAATAATAAAATGGACAAAAGCTTTAGAAATCCTAAGTAACATGAAAAAATAAGTATAAATTTACCAAAATGAAGTTAAAAAAAAAAAAAAAAAAAAAAGAATACAATAAAATAAGCAACAAAATGAACAAAAATAGCCACAGTGATCAATAAAAAAAAAAAAAAAAAAAAAAAAGAATAATAAATCAACAAAATAATAAATAACGTGGACAAAAAAAAATGCCCCAAACTGAACAGAACAAAAAAAAAAAAAAAAAAAAAGAACCCATGGAATTGGATCAATGACAGTGGATGGACACGCAGGGTTTATATATTAAATAATAAAATGAACAAAAACTTTAGAAATCCTAAATAACATGAAAAAATGAGCAAAAAATAAACTAAAATGAAGTAAAAATAAATAAATAAATAAATGCATAGAATTAGCAACAAAATGAACAAAAACAGCCAAAGTGATCAATAAAATGAACAAAAATGAATAATAAATCAACAAAATAATAAGTAACGTGGACAAAATAAGCCAAAAACTGAATAAAATTGAAGAAAAAAGAATTATTAACCATGGAGTTGGATCAGTGACAGTGGGTTTATATTGAATTAATGATATATTTACTGAAAACGTCACTTTTTCTTCAGTTTATCTGTTTTCAATATAATAATCCTCAACTTTAATCTGAGCTTTAATGAACATCTACATGATCAGTGAATTAAATACAGGAAAATACAGAATTTTACTGAAAAAATGCAAAATGCAGAGAATAATATTATAATAAATGGTGATAAATCACTCAAGAAAAGTTAAATACAGAGAAAAAACTATGTTGGAACTGACACAAAAGTAGCACTGGGTCTTTATGGGTTAAACATACTGTTTAAACAACATACTGATAATTCAAAGAAATTTAACCATATAAATATTAATGTTCGAACTAGTAAAGTTTAGTTTGTGCCTCATCTAAAAACACAGAAACAACATTTTTCCTCAGATCTAGTACATTATGGTTCTTGTGACATTCACTTAAAGTGTTTAAAGGGTTTTAAGGTGCTGGAATGAGACAATTTGGCCATTTTTTAGCTTTAAAAATAATTCAAAGTGATCAGTTAATTCTACAAATAACTAATAGTTGGTTTATTAGTTGAAATCCAATGGTTTTAGGGTTAACATTTGGAGCAAAAAGGCCAAAAAAATGTTCCCGTCAGCCGGTAAATGTCCAATCATTGCTTGTTTCACGCTTAAAGGCTGGTTTTTGTGAGTGAAAGTTGAAAACACCAGATGGTTGTTTGCGGTTTTGAGCTCCTCTTTATAGATCGAATGAGATAAACACTTGCCAAGGTGCAGAAGATTTCACAAACCTGGAGGTAGTACAATGAAAACAACTGCAGCGATCAGATGTTCAACAACACATATGCACCAGTGAAATGAAAGAAAACAGGAAAAAGAGGGAACATGTTGGAAGTTTAGCTCCAAATGTAAACGAAGTAAAGCCTAGAATAATAAAGTTAGGTTTTTTTTTCTTGATATATACAGTATATATCATGATTTTCATTTAATAAATCAGTTCATTGTTGCAGTTTTACTCTTGGTTTCATTTTTAGGGGCACTGAGTTTTTTCTCCAGGTCGGAACAAGATGAAAAGCTCTAAATCAGGGGTGTCAAACATGCAGCCTGTGGACCAAAAGCGGCCCTCCAAAGGGTCCAATCCGGCCGTGGAATTAGTAAAATGCAAAAATGACACAGAACACATTAACAGTCCATGGTGTCACAAATTAAATGCTATATTTTTCACTTCCAGATGCCTGATACTAAATGTTTTGTATATTTGTAGATCCACTGTGGTCTATACACATGTAGAAATGATAAACTGAGGCATAATATGGTTAAAATTGCACTTGTTTTTCATAAAACATTTCAGTTAGTTCATGGATGATCATGTTTTTCCCAATTTTTGCGAAAGGTTTTCACTTTTTACTTAATTTTTTTTTACACTAAAACAAAGATAAACATTTGGAGTCGTCATTATTTATAGATTATTATGTTATTTTTTAATTCACAGGTGTCAAACATGCAGCTCGGGGGCCAAAAGTGGCCCTCCAAAGGGTCCAATCCGGCCCTGGGATGAATTAGTAAAATGCAAAAATGACACAGAACACATTAACAGTCCACGGTGTCACAAGTTAAATGCTATATTTTTCACTTCCAGTTGTCTGATACTAAATGTTTTGTGTATTTGTGGATCCACTGTGGTCTTTGAGTTGTAATGCACATGTGGAAATGATAAACTGAGGCATAATATGGTTAAAATTGCACTTATTTTTCTTTAAAAATTGCAGATTGTCCACAGATGTTCAGGATATTCCCATTTTTTGTGAAAGGTTTTTCACTTTTTTTACACTAAAACAAAGATATACATTTGGAGTCGTCATTATTTATAGATTATTATGTTATTTTTTAATTCACAGGTGTCAAACATGCAGCTCGGGGGCCAAAAGTGGCCCTCCAAAGGGTCCAATCCGGCCCTGGGATGAATTAGTAAAATGCAAAAATGACACAGAACACATTAACAGTCCACGGTGTCACAAGTTAAATGCTATATTTTTCACTTCCAGTTGTCTGATACTAAATGTTTTGTGTATTTGTGGATCCACTGTGGTCTTTGAGTTGTAATGCACATGTGGAAATGATAAACTGAGGCATAATATGGTTAAAATTGCACTTATTTTTCTTTAAAAATTGCAGATTGTCCACAGATGTTCAGGATATTCCCATTTTTTGTGAAAGGTTTTTCACTTTTTTTACACTAAAACAAAGATATACATTTGGAGTCGTCATTATTTATAGATTATTATGTTATTTTTTAATTCACAGGTGTCAAACATGCAGCTCGGGGGCCAAAAGTGGCCCTCCAAAGGGTCCAATCCGGCCCTGGGATGAATTAGTAAAATGCAAAAATGACACAGAACACATTAACAGTCCACGGTGTCACAAGTTAAATGCTATATTTTTCACTTCCAGTTGTCTGATACTAAATGTTTTGTGTATTTGTGGATCCACTGTGGTCTTTGAGTTGTAATGCACATGTGGAAATGATAAACTGAGGCATAATATGGTTAAAATTGCACTTATTTTTCTTTAAAAATTGCAGATTGTCCACAGATGTTCAGGATATTCCCATTTTTTGTGAAAGGTTTTTCACTTTTTTTACACTAAAACAAAGATATACATTTGGAGTTGTCATTATTTATAGATTATTATGTTTTTATTTAATTCACAGGTGTTGAACATGTGGCTTGGGGGCCAAAAGCGGCCCTCCAAAGGGTCCAATCCGGCCCTGGGATGAATTAGTAAAATGCAAAAATGACACAAAACACATTAACAGTCCACGGTGTCACAAATTAAATGCTGTATTTTTCACTTCCAGTTGTCTGATACTAAATGTTTTGTGTATTTGTAGATCCGATGTGATCTGTAAGTTGAAATGCACATGTGTACATGATAAACTAAGGTTTATTATGGTTAAAATTGCACTTATTTTTCTTAAAACATTTCAGTTAGTTCATGGATGATCATGTTTTTCCCATTTTTGTGAAAGGTTTTCACTTTTTACTTTATTTATTTATTTATTTTTTTTTTTTTTAAACTAAAACAAAGATAAACATTTGGAGTTATCATTATTCATAGATGATTACATAATTATTTAATTCACAGGTGTCAAACATGTGGCTCGGGGGCCAAAAGCGGCCCTCCAAAGGGTCCAATCCGGCCCTGGGATGAATTAGTAAAATGCAAAAATGACACAGAACACATTAACAGTCCTCGGTGTCACAAGTTAAATGCTATATTTTTCACTTCCAGATGCCTGATCCTAAATGTTTTGTGTATTTGTAGATCCACTGTGGTCTATACACATGTAGAAATGATAAACTGAGGCATAATATGGTTAAAATTGTACTTATTTTTCTTAAAAAATTGTAGATTCTTTACATTTTTTTGTGTCTGTCATATAAAATTAGCTCTCACCACAAAGTTATTTTATATTTGTCTAGTTTCAATCAAACAGAAACTATTTTAAACTCATTATCACAGTATTGTACATATAAAATACACTAGGATATATGTCTGGGTGATGGTATGGTAATAACTATCCCAATGTATCATGATAATTATCACAATAGTGATAATTCCAGATGCCTGATACTAAATGATTTGCGTATTTGTAGATCCAATGTGATCTGTAAGTTGTA
This sequence comes from Sphaeramia orbicularis, assembly GCF_902148855.1. Lineage (NCBI taxonomy): Eukaryota > Metazoa > Chordata > Actinopteri > Kurtiformes > Apogonidae > Sphaeramia > Sphaeramia orbicularis. The sequence continues at coordinate 5,261,933 of NC_043961.1, read as the reverse complement.
ATGCACATGTGTACATGATAAACTAAGGTTTAATATGGTTAAAATTGCACTTATTTTTCTTAAAACATTTAAGTTAGTTCATGGATGATCATGTTTTTACTATTTTTTGTGAAAGGTTTTCACTTTTTACTTTTTTTTTTTTTTTACACTAAAACAAAGATGAACATTTGGAGTTGTCATTATTTATAGATGATTATATTATTATTTAATTCACAGGTGTCAAACATGTGGCTTGGGGGCCAAAAGTGGCCCTCCAAAGGGTCCAATCCGGCCCTGGGATGAATTAGTAAAATGCAAAAATGACACTGAAGACATGAACAATGAAGGATGTTCAAGTCATTTTAGGTCAATTCAATCTAAAGTGGATCAGACCAGTAAAATACTGTCACAACAATGTATAAATAATGAAAAAAGCTTATTTTCCTCTTTGTTTTAGTGTAAAAAAAAAAAAAAAAAAGTAAAATTGCACAAAAATGTTTACAATTACAGACTTGGCTTTTACAAATAATGTGAATAACCTGAAATATCTTAAGAGAAGTATGTGGAATTTTTACAATATTCTGAATATCACTCAATGTTTAGTGCATTTATAGATCCACTGTGATCTGTAAGTTGAGATGCACATGTTTAAATGATAAACTAAGGTGTAATATTGTTAAAATTACACGTATTTTTCTTAAGACTTTTCTTATTTGTTCACGTTATGTTCAAGTACAGTTTGTAGATGTAAACATTTTATTATAGTATTTTACTTTTTTCACTCAAAAACAGAGAGACCTTTGGAGTTGACATTATTTATAAGTTCTCATCCTATTATTTCTATTATTTTATCTATTTCTATCATTCTATCACTTTAGATCATATTAGGCTGTATGTGGAACCTGAACTAACATGACTTTGACAGCCCTGATCTAATTTAAATAAATCAAATGTGAATCGCAGCTGTGAATAAACAGAACTGGAAATAATAATAATAATAATAATAATAAGGTCAAATATATATATTTTTTATTATTATTATGAGAAAAAAGTCAGAATTCTGAGGAAAAAGTCTAAATTCTGAATTTAATCTAAGAATTCTGACTGTTTTAATTTGTTTCTTATTGTTCTGAGATTAAAGTCAGAATTCTAAGGAAAGAGTCTGAATTCTGATTTTAATCTCACGCCAATAATAAATAAATAAATAAAACAGTCTGAATTCTGAGATTAAAGTCAGAATTCAGACTGTTTTTTCCCTCAGAATTCTGACTTTAATCTCACACCAATAATAACAAAATAAATCAATGTGAATTCTGAATTTAATCTCAGAATTCTGTTTTTTATACATACATACATATATATATATATATATATATATATATATATATATATATATATATATATATATATATATATTATTATTATTATTATTATTATTATTATTATTATTATTATTATTATTGTTCTGAGATTAAAGTCAGAATTCTGAGGGAAAAAAAAGTCTGAAATCTGACTTTAATCTCACACCAATAATAAAACAGTCAGAATTCTGAGAAAAAAGTCTGAATTCTGACTTTAATCTGAAACCAATAATAAAAAATAAATAAATATAACAGTCAGAATTCTGAGATTAAAGTCAGAATTTTGAGAAAAAAAATCTGAATTCTGACTTCAATCTCACAATTCTTACTTTTTTTCTCAGAATTCAGATTTTTTTTTTCTCATAATAATAATAAAAAACCCCATGTTGGACCTTCATGTCATTATTTCTGTCCCAGTGGTCCTCCTCTTCAGCACAAACCCTCAGGTTTCAGACTCACCCTATTTTCAGGTAGACTATTCCCAGGCACAGGAAAAAATGGAAAATCCAGCGGCGCGTCTTCCTGCTCATGGTGCTCGGTGCTGGGGTCCCGGGTCCCGGAGGTCCGGGTCCGGGGGGGTCCGGTTCCTCGGTGCGCTCCTCTGTCTCCGCAGCTGGATCAGTCCCTGAAACCCCGCGGGATCTCGGAGCTGCAGACGGGAACAAAGCTCCTCCAAAGTCCGTGGAAATGCGCGCGTCCTGCGGTCATTTGGGAAGGGTCCGGGGGGGTCGGCCTGGGCCCGGGCCTGTGGGGGGGCATTGGGTCCGGGTCCAGGTGAAAGCGGCTCAGTCCTCCTGGGTGTGTGTGTGTGTGTGTGTGTGTGCGTGCGTCTGTACCTTTAGTATCAGGGCGTGTTCTGCGCAGGCTCCTCCGCCTGCAGGTACACGCGCAGATCCGCAGACCTGCAGACCTGGACCAGATCTCACGCGGATCCTCGCACCTGTTCCGCGTCCATCAGACCCGTACGGAGACCGTGTCCTGCGCGCGCTCCTCCTCCTCCTCCTCCTCCTCACGGTAGCTCCGTGTCCGTCTGACATCCAGCACAAACTACCGGCACTTTTTATTTGTTTTCCAACAATCCACGCTCCTCCCACTCATTCCCACTCATCTGCCTCATTTCCGACCCCATCTCCATCAGATACCGACTCAGTGGGACATGCGCGCACGCACGTGCACGCACGCACTCAGTATGATCCTGTTTTCATTTGTTCAGTTGAAATGTAAAAGAAAATCTGCAAAATAGAACAAAAAACATGAGAAATTAAAGGAAAAATACAAAATAAAAGGGGGAAAAAAAACATGCAAACTAGAAGAAAAAATATGAAAAATAAAAGGGACAAACATGCAAAATAAAAGAAAAAAATTTAAGTTAAAGAAGAATGTGCAAAATAATGGAAAAATCATGCAAAATTAAAAAAAAAAAAAAAGACAGTTCAATGTAAGAGAAAATCTACAAAATAGAACAAAAAACATGAGAAATAAAAGGAAAATACAAAATAAAAGGAAAAAACATGCAAAATAAAAGGAAAAAACATTTAAAGTTAAAGAAGAATGAGCAAAATAATAGAAAAATCATGTAGAATAAAAGAAAGACAGTTCAGTGTAAGAGAAAATTTGCAAAAAAGAACAAAAATCATGCAAAATGGAAAAAAATGGAACAAATGGAACAAAAGGAACAAACATGCAAACTACCGGCACTTTTTATTTGTTTTCCAAAAATCCACGCTCCTCCCACTCATTCCCACTCATCTGCCTCATTTCCAACCCCATCTTCATCAGATACCGACTCAGTGGGACATGCACGCACGCACACACACGCACGCACGTGCACGTGCACGCACATAATATGGAATGGGGGGTAAATGTGAGAGTAAAGATACAAAGACAGTTCAGTGGGTTGAATGCATCAGGGTGGGGACATGAAAAGGTAAGGGGGTTGCAGGTAATATCAGAGAAAAGCATGTAAAATTAAAAAACAAACAAACAAACAAAAACAATCATGCAAAATAATAGAAAAACATTTAAAGTTAAACAGGAACATGCAAAATAATGGAAAAGTCATGCAAAATAAAAGAAAGACAATTCAATGTTAGAGAAAATCTGCAAAATAGAACAAAAAAACATGAAAAATAAAAGAAAAAATATTTAAAGTTAAGGTAGAATGAGCAAAATAATAGAAAAATCATGCAAAATAAAAGAAAGACAGATCAATGAAGGAGAAAATCGGCAAATAGAACAAAACAACATGAAGAATGAAAGGAACAAACATGCAAAAAAAAAAAAAACATTTAAAGTTAAGGAAGAATGTGCAAAATAATAGAAAAATCATGCAAAATAAAGAAAAAGAGTTCAATGTAAGAGAAAATCTGCAAAATAGAACAAAAAAAAACATGAAATATAAAAGAAAAAAATACAAAATAAAATCAAAAACATGTAAAATAAGAGAAACAGCTCAACATAAAAGACAAAATGTGCAAAGTAAAAGAAAAATCATACAGAGTAAATGAAAAATGCACATAATAGAAAAATCGTGCAAAAATGGAGGACAGATCAATCAACATAAGAAAGTAATTGTTGAATAAAAAAAAAAAAGAAAAGTAGAATAAAATCATGCTAAATATTGTGGGGAAAATCATGCAAAGTGTGAATAAAAGGAAGAGACTTCATTAAAATTTAGAAATTGTGCAGAATTAAAGACAATAACATGAAAATATAAAGAACAAGCTTAGGAAATCAAAGGAAAAAGACAGAAAAACTGTGTAAAACAAAAGAAATGCAGCTTCAAATAACAGAAAAAAAAATATGCAAAAATGAAGAAAAATCGGGCAAAGTAAAAGAAAAACACAAAATTCTGAGAAAACACAAAAAAATAGGAAAATCATACAAAATAAATGAAGGATAGCCCAAAATAATGGAGAAAATGTTCAGAGTACAAGAAAAACATGGAAAATGAGAGAAAAATCATGTAAAACATAATGAATGAAGCAAAGAAATAAAAACATGGAAAAATAAAAGATAAATAATGCAAAAAAAAAAAAAAAAAGAAGAGCAAACATATGTTCCAAGTTAATAATGATAGTATGTCTTTTTCAAATCAGCCTTTTGGAAACAAACATCAGTAACTTTAACAATAAATAAGTTAATTAATGCAAAAAGTGTCAGAAACCAGAAGCTCAGTGGTTTATTTGTATAAATTATTTCCAGTCATTGAACAGCGATTTATCTGTGATTTCCTCTGATGATCAACCCCTGAACTGATCTGCAGCCTTTTATTTTTTTCCCCTTAACTTTATTAAAAATAAATATGTAAACAAAACAGAGAAATTTGGAACAAACATCAAAATGCCAATAAGAAAAATCATCCAAACAAATAAATTTACGTAATTTAAATGCTTACAGACACAAAGAAGAAAAGACAAATAATTACTTAAAATATAAAGATGTAAGAAAGAAAAAAAAAAAGATAGTAAATTCATTCCATTTTAATGAATTGTTTATAAATTGTCAGTGTTTTTTTTTTTTTTTGTTAAAGAAATTCTAGTGAATGAACATATTTTACAAATTCTATCATAAAGACTTTCATAAAGAAATTTGGGCGTGTTTTGGCATATTTACTTTTTTGTTTGTGAAATTTTCAAAATAAAATGATCAAATTACTGATCTCTAGCATGTATGTATGTATGTATGTATGTATGTATGTATGTATGTATGTATGTATGTATGTATTTATTTATTTCATCTCTAGCCTTCATTTATTTATTTTATTTATTTAATATTATTTGATCTCCAGCCTTCATTTATTTATTTATTTATTCATTTATTATTTGATCTCCAACCTTCATTTATTTATTATTTGATCTCCAGCCTTCATTTATTTATTTATTTATTTATTTATTTTATTTATTCATTTATTTGCTCTCCAGCCTTCATTTATTTATTTATTATTTTCTCTCCAGCTTTCATTTATTTATTTGATCTCCAGCCTTCATTTATTTATTTATTTGCTCTCCAGCCTTCATTTATTTATTATTTGATCTCCAGCCTTAATTTATTTATTTATTTATTATTTGATCTCCAGCCTTCATTCATTCATTTATTTATTTATTATTTGATATCCAGCCTTCATTTATTTATTTATTTATTATTTGATATCCAGCCTTCATTTATTTATTTCATCTCCAGCCTTCATTTATTTATTTATTTATTTATTTCATCTCCAGCCTTCATTTATTTATTTATTTATTTATTATTTGATCTCCAGCCTTCATTTATTTATGTATTTATTTCATCTCCAGCCTTCATTTATTTATTTTATTTATTTATTTGATCTCCAGCCTTCATTTATTTATTTATTATTTGATCTCGAGCCTTCATTTATTTATTTATTATTTGATCTCCAGCCTTCATTTATTTATTTATTATTTGATCTCCAGCCTTCGTGGAGGTCCCTGTTCTCTGCTGATGTCACGTGACTCTGCCGCCATCTGCTGGTCCAATCCCCTCACTACCTCCGTGTTTCCGGCGGTGCTGACCCCTCCCTCTGAACCCGGGTTAACAGACACCACTGTCGGCCTCGGCTCCGCTCGTGTGACCGCTGACATTTCATTCATCCACGCGTGTGACGTTCACGGTCCTGAGGGAATTGTTAACCTCGTGACGTCATTAAAGACCCCAGACATGTCCAGGATGGGCTGTGGGGGCGTGTCCAGGCAGGAGGTGATTGACAGCTCCATCCTCAGGGAGTTTGACCTGGAAATTCTACTGCATCAAAGAAACAACGAAAGTCATTTGGGTTGAAGGGTTTGTGTCCACACCTGTCCACTTCTGTCCACACCTGTCCACATCTGCCCACTTCTGTCCACACCTGTCCACTTCTGTCCACACCTGTCCACACCTGTCCACTTCTGTCCACACCTGTCCACACCTGCCCACTTCTGTCCACACCTGTCCACTTCTGTCCACACCTGCCCACTTCTGTCCACACCTGTCCACTTCTGTCCACACCTGCCCACTTCTGTCCACACCTGCCCACTTCTGTCCACTTCTGTCCACACCTGCCCACTTCTGTCCACACCTGCCCACTTCTGTCCACTTCTGTCCACACCTGCCCACTTCTGTCCACACCTGTCCACTTCTGTCCACACCTGCCCACTTCTGTCCACACCTGCCCACTTCTGTCCACTTCTGTCCACACCTGCCCACTTCTGTCCACACCTGCCCACTTCTGTCCACTTCTGTCCACACCTGCCCACTTCTGTCCACACCTGTCCACTTCTGTCCACACCTGTCCACACCTGCCCACTTCTGTCCACACCTGCCCACTTCTGTCCACTTCTGTCCACACCTGCCCACTTCTGTCCACACCTGTCCACTTCTGTCCACACCTGCCCACTTCTGTCCACACCTGTCCACTTCTGTCCACACCTGTCCACACCTGCCCACTTCTGTCCACACCTGTCCACTTTCACAGACTGACTCAGAAATAGATGAATATTTGATTCCCAGAAGGATCCATTTTATGATGTCATATACGGATAATCTACCCCAGGAGTGTCAAACTCATGTTGGTTCAGTTGCATATTCAGCCCAATTTGATCTCAAGCGGGCCAGACCAGTAAAATAATGACTTAATAACCTATAAATAATAACGAATCCAAGTTTTCTTTTTGTTTTAGTACAAAAAAACCCCAATTAAATTATGAAAATATTTACATTTTACAAAAAAAAGATGTGAATAACCTGAAAAAACAGAAAGTTCATTTGAAAAATTAGTGCAATTTTAACAATATTATGCCTTGACTTATTTTTTATATACATGTAAATTTACACACAGTGTTCCATAAACATTTGGTAACAGGCAGAATATTGTTCAAATTTTGGAGTTTGCAACTAAAATTTGAACAATTCCTACAATATTCCATCTCTTATTATTAACACAACTCCAGATCACAGTGGATCCATAAATGCACCAAACATTTAGTAACAGGCAGAATATTAAAATTGCACATTTCAGGTTGTTCATCTTTGTCTTTATGTATTTATTTGCATTTTATTGTGAAAGAATAGTTTTGTAAATGTTAATATTTTTAGTGCAATTTTTTTTTTTTTTTTCCCCCACTTAAATTTTTTTCCACATAAATTTTTCACAAAGAAAATGTGTAGTTGTCATTATTTCTGGGTTTATTGTGTTGTTATTTTTTCTGTAGATCACATTGGTCTGTATGTGGAACCTGAACCAAAAGGATTTGGACAACCTGGACTGTTCAGGTTAAATTTTGCACTTTTATCCTGCGGGCCAGAATGGAACCTTTGATGGGTGGGCCAGATATGGCCCCTGGGCTGCATGTTTGACACCTGTGTTCTAAAGGGTTCCAAAGTGGGGTACACATACCCCCAGGGGTACGTGGAAGAAGCCCAGGGGGTACTTGAATTTTTTTTTTGGAAAAATAAATTGTCATCATGTACCAAATACAAAATAAATAATGAGAATCAATGCTGAAATATAAAACACAACAAATACATTCATATAATAGTTTTATTATCAGTCATTTTGTTTAAATTTTGGTAACATTTGAAAAACATTTCTATTTTACATTAATCAAAATGAGTTTGAGTAGATAAGACATTTTTTTTTTTGTTGATGAAAGGTTCATTTGTTAATTAATGACCAATTTATTTATTTTTCTAATCAAAGAAAAAGGGAACTTTTCAGTTTCTATTTTTTTGTTTTTTTAAACGTGTTATTTTTGTATACGTTACAGTTAAATATAGGTTGTTGGGGGGTATGACTGTTAAAAAAAACTGGGGGTGGTGGTGGTAAATAATACATAAGGGTGGGGGGACGGAGTTCTCCATAAGTACAGCGACGTAAAGAGTTCCAGACTTACTATTACAGACATCATCAAGATAAAAGGATCCATTTGGAGATGATTACTTCAGTAACTGGTTCATGCATCACTGAACATGGACCGAAAGGATTTTAGAGACACAATTATGCATCCAACTGAGACACACACACCTATTTATAAAATACATCCAAAGTGTTACGTTTTGAAAAATCTTCAAATGTGTAAAAGGAAACAGATTTTGGAGCGTGTGTCAGTCAGACAGAATACCAGAACATGTCCTTTTGCACAAAATTTACTTCAAAAAATTAGTCATTTTTGTACATATTACAGTTAAATATATGCTGTTTGGGGGGGGGGGGGTGACTGTAAAAGACACCATTTTATTGTCATTTCTTCTATTTATTTCATTTGCTGCTTCAGATTACTATTTTTTTCTGAGTCAAAAACACTACATTCATTACAATCTCCATTATTCCACTTTGACTGTGGTTCTGCTGAGGTGGGTTTAAAAAAATGTTAATAAATAAAAGACACTACACCCTGGTCCTACATGATCCAGAACACATCTTCCAACACAATAAATGTTACCATAAGCAGAAAAATTACAAATTGAACCTTTCACTAATCTAAAATTTCATTAAAAAAAAAAAAAAAAAGAAAAAAAAAAAGTTCATATAAAGTAAATGAAAAACATGCATGACAGAAAAATTGTGTAAAAATAAAAGACAGGTCACTAAACGTAAGAGAAAATGTTGAATAAAAAAAAAAAGAGAAATCATGCATAATATTGGGCGGAAAAATGGTACAAAGTATGAATAAAAGCAAGATACTTCATTATAATTGAGAAATTGCGCACAATTAAAGGCAAAAACAAAAAATATAAAGAACACGCATGGGAAATAAAAGGAAAACAACAGAAAAACCATGTAAAATGAAAGAAATACAGCTCAACATAACAGAAAAAAGCCATGCAAAATAAAGAAAAAAAAATTGGGCAAAGTAAAAAAGTAAAATATTACAAATTGAACCTTTCAGATGATCCTTTTTTTCATTATATTGCTAAGGGTCAGTAGACACTGCCCCCATGTGGTTTGGAGAATATTGCCTTTATAACCCTTTGGAAAGTGAGTTAAACTATGTCCACAAATATGAACGTTACATAAAGGGGTTAAAAAGAGAATTAAACACAAAACACATGTAACAAAACCTTAATTTGTCATCACTAATCACTCATTAATTACCTTGAGACCAATCTGACAGCTGTTGATTAAAATAATAAACATCTGATAATTCATCTGAAACACAAATGTCTGGTCTTTAAATGAATAACAGAACAGTTTCAGATGAATGAAATACAGGTTTATTTATTTGTAAATTAAAATTAATGTTCATTCACATAATACATTAACAGTCTGTTCAGTACAGTTCATTATGACTATGTTCAGACAGCAGGTCTTAATGCACAATTTGGATTTTTTGGTGAAATTCAGTTTTTTTGTGTGCTCGTTCATATTCCACATTCAATACGACTTCTATCAGTTTTGAGTCTAAACTGAATGCGACCCTGAAGTGACCCACATGCACACAAGAGGTCCTGACGGAATACAAGACCACGCTCTGCGTTTATGGAAGGAACCCTCCTGGGACGCAGAATTGTGACATTTGTCGCATTTCAATCACGTAAAGGTTGGATAAATGCGACCTGGCTGTTCAGACTGAAGTCACATTGGAAAATATCAGAAATGGATCAGATTTAAGACCACATATGAAAGTGGTCTGGGTCAGATTAGTGCTGTTCAAACTGTCTTTAACAGATCGGATACAGGTCACATATGGGGGGAAAACAAAAATCGGATTTGGTTCACACTTGACCGAATCCGTGCATCATTCATTCTTTTTATATTCAACTGAGAATCCACAATCGGAAAAAAAAAAAAGACTCATTATTTCATTATTCATGTACAAATCAAAAACAAACAAAGGAGTTGTTTTTCATTCTTTCGATTGTCTGCACAAATTAAAAATTGGAAGTAAGCAAATGGACCAAATGTTGGGTTTCTTGTTGACATTTTTGATATCGGATTTGGTATGGTCAGTGTATCTGTTGGTAATTGGATTTTCTTTTCAGAAACAAAATAAAAATTACTGGTTAATTGATTTTTGTTTTAAAACAGAAGAATTAAAATTGAATTTTAGGGTGTTTTTCTTTATCAGTGTCAAAAGAGATAAAACAAATTCTTAATTTTTCTTTTCTCTTTCCAAAAAAAAAAAAAAAGTTACTACCAGACAGAGATGGGAAAATGGACCAAAAATGCCCATTTTTTTCACGTTGAGACCAAATGTCATTTTCAAGGAAAGCACTAATGCCATTGAGGTCACAAAGATTCTTACAAATGATGAGTTTGTACAAATCTTAAAGTTAATACGAAATCTGGATTCTTTTTTTGTTATTACAAAAAGAAAACGAAAATCCATCCGTTTAATTTTTTTAAATTTGGTTTATGCGTTTTGACACTGAAAAACACCTTGAAATTCAATTTTAATTCTTCTATTTTAAAACAAAAATCAATTAAACACCAGTTTTTCTTTTGTTTCTGAGAAGAAAATCCTATTACCAAACTACACACTGACCTGGTCTGACCTGGAAGTTACTGACTTCTTGGTGTGTTGTTCTGGACAGTCATGGGTTTGCTAGTATTCTGTCTAATGCATTCTGCGATCATGGAGAATTTGGTGTTATTCAGAGGCAGCAAATGCGTTACTGTGAAGGAGGACGACATGAAAACTGCAAAAATGATCAGGATCTTCCAGGTATTGTTGTTTTGTCTGATACAGTGGGTCCATGGTAGAAAATCTAAGGAGAAGACAATTCAGTAACACATGAAGTCAGGAACTTCCAGGTCAAACCAAATCAGATCAAAAATGTCAACATGAAACCCCACATTTGGTCCATTTACTTATTTCCAATTTTTAATTTGTGCATACAATTGAACGACTGAAAAATTCTTTTTTAATTTGTACATGAATAATGAAATAACGAGTCATTTTTTCATTTTCCGATTGTGGATTCTCAAATATGAAAAGAACGAATGACACACAGATTTGCCTGCAGTCTGAACGTAGTCGAAGAGGCTGTAAACTGTCCGAAAAAAGGTCTAATTAACTTCTGTTTTTAACTGTGATAAAATGGATTAAATCTGACTTTGAGGAACCATTACACTTGTACTTTGCAGACAAACGTCACAAAATTTACAATATCAAATTAAGATAAAATACATGATAGGAAGTAGGGGTGTAAGAAAATATCGTTTCTGCAATATATCACAATATTTCATTTCACAATACTATATAGATGTTGAAAAGTACTGGATTAATATTTTTAGGTGTTTATTCAAATGAAGATATTGTGGGGGTTAAGTTTTATTTTTTGTTTATATTTAATTTATTATTAACACTTTTATTAAATAATGTTAGTTCCTTTGTTGGAATTGCACAAAAATACTGTTCTGAACTAATAGAATATGAACATTTGAACAGGATCTTAAACTGTAATGTCTGTAAAACATCATTTCAGTTTGAACACGGGGACATTTTGTGATATAGCATTAAATCCTGTTGTGATCAAATAAAAATGTGTTTAGTATTTGTGCAGATTTCTGGTGTAACTCAATTCCTTCAAGGAAATAATCATTTAAAAAAAGAAAAACAAAAAATTGCGTTTTTAACATGATATATTGTATCGTGATTTGTATCGTATCATCAGATTCTTGCCAAAACACACGCCTAACAGGAACTGCTCTAAGATTATTGGTGCAATTTTACTGTAAATATCAAGAACGTTTCATCTTTTTAAACCTGGTGAAGTTTTTTGTCGTTCTGATGATGAAATGGCAGACGATGAGATTCCACTCGTCAGGGAAGGCAATAGATTGTATAGTTATCTCCAAAACAGGGCAAAATCACTACCCTACAACTATACAATCTACTACCTCACTCTGCAGGAGCGGCAGCAGGAAATCTGAGCTCACATCTGGACGCTTGAATGCACCGCCGTCACGTCGACAAGTCCCCGGCGCTTTGGGAAAGACAGTAGGTTGAATAGTTATCTCCCAGTGCGGGTGTGACCCTAAAACTATACAACCTACTACCTCATCCCACAGCCCGGACCAGGACCAGGACCAGGAGGACCAGCATCTGGATCCAGACCCTCTGTTCCAGGTTCAGAGGAGATGCTGCAGAAACACAAGTCACATGGATGGAGAGGAGATTATTACCAAAAAACAAACAAAAAAAAAACCAACTGAAATTCAGATTTAGAAGAATTAACACAAGAATATGTTTTTCATTTTATATCTAGGTGAAGTCAAGAGAAGGTTAACGTCTGTTCAAAAAAAATCCAACTGCAATTATCTAAACCAAATATATATTTTTGGGGAGGTAATTACTTTTATTTACTTTATTTTTCAGGAAAATGTATTTTGAAATGAGCAAAAATTTGAGTTTTCCCGAGTGTGAATGTTTGTAAAGTGACAGTTTTCTTCCGTCATTCTGGGTTCATTGTATAAACTCTCATAAATAAACTACATTTATTCCAAATACATTGATATTTGACCATTATATTATTTATGTCATATTCTAAACACAGTGATTGAAATTAAGAAATGCATATATCTGTGCGCGAGTTTTTGCGGAGATTTTGCTGTTTCCATAAATATTTTCCATTGCAAAACTGTAAAATGCTTCTTAAATACGTTCATGGAGTTCATCTATTGTGTGTATGTACAGCATTTCACGCACGACTGAGCCTCATTCAACCAAATGTGCTGAGAAACTCCCCGGGTTCAAGTAATTAATAAATAATTTAGTAATAAAGTCAGGGGTAAAACGCCTATGGATGTAAATGACAAAGCTATATGCAGAATGAAGAGCCACATGGTGTAAAAACAAAAAATATATAAAAAAAAAAATCATCTTTCTTGTCAATTAAGGTTTAATGGTCCTGTTTTTCTCATAAATTAAATTAATAGGACTGTACCAGGAGGCTGTTAAGTTCAAATCAGACTTGTTTAATTTGATCTGCTCTTTTTAATCCTTTTTTTCCTGATCTAAAAATCAACAAAACCACTGGCACAAGTTTCACAGCTGATTTGACCACATTCAAGGCATCAGAACATATTTTGGACGCTGAAAAATTATAACAAAAATCATCCCTGAAATATTAACTAAATTAAGATCTGCGGCGAAGGCAAACTGAGCATAAACCACCTGAAGTCAGATCCATGTGGACCCAGAACATTCGCATCTTCAGTTAAATATAATATTTGGACATGCATGTGTTTTTTTAAGCTTCAGCGCAAAGTATGATTAACATTTACATTATATACATGTGAAAACAGCGACGCAAACACAGCTTCCGTTTTCATTTGAAGGCTCAGATGATGCTCCTCACCTTACATTAGTACTGAGAAATCTGACAAATATGAAAACAGGCGAGTTGAACAAAAAACATTTTAAAATAGCTGAAGAAAAATCAGACTACAGGTTCAACCAGAGATGAAATGATCTGATTATGGAGTTTACAAAAATAAAAGAAAAATCTCACTACATTTAATCAGTTTATGTTTAGATGCCTAAGGAAAGCCAAAAGTGTGAAGGTATTTAAAGTTTTAGCAGAGTAAGGAAAAGGCACTGAAATACTACCTCTGAAATCTGTGCCAAATATTAACAATCGTATCGGTGCTTGTATTAAAAGACCTGGAGGCTTCCCAACCTTTGACTGGTCTGTTGAATGTCACCAACCCTGGTCCTGGACGGCTGGTATCCTGCAGGTTTTATGCCGCGTTTCAACTACATGGTATCGGCTTGACTCGATTCGGCATTTTTGCGTTTCCATTATGAAAAACAACCTGGAATGTGGTACCCGGTACTAGGGATGTAACGATTACCGGTATAATGATAAACCGCAGTAAAATTGCAGACGGTTAGTATTACCGTTTAAATTCTAATTCTCATGATAACCGTGTTTGATTACCACACTTTTACGGAGAAAATGCCAAGGTAAAGATCCGCTTTTATGTCAAATATTTGAATATAGTTTTAATTTATTACAATTCTAATAGTACATACCTAATATTTGGAACCAATATTCACTTCTAAAGTCTTTGAAAAGGTTCATTAAGCATCTTTGTGTTATTTATGCAATAAATTATATACATTTTTCAAATCGGACTTTATTTTTTTTGTGTGTGTGTGTTTTTTGTCCTTGTTTGTTGATATAGTAGGTTAAAGTGAAAAAAATTATAGACAGATGATATAGATGAAGTTGTGCTGAAAAAAAAAAGATACCAAACATGGATATAGTAAACATTTGTTTATATAGTATATAAAGGCAAAATCAAAAGTACTGAAAAACGGACAAAATAGACTCAGACCACTAAGGGTTACTACTTGAATGTTTCTGCAACAGGAAGTACATTGTGCCAATTATTTTATTTGTTTTTTTGGTTTTTTTTTTTTTCAAAATACAATGTGGTTAAATTATTTCAGTACGTGTATAAGTACTTTTTGAACATTTTGAGCACAATTTCAACAATACCGCGATAATAATGATAACCGTGATATGAAATTTTCATATCGTTACATCCCTACTCGGTACTAGTTTTTTGGTATCACCTCCAGATACTAAAAAGTGACGTGTAAACACTGCAGACCACTGATTGGTCAGACAGTCGTCTCTGTGATCCGCCGTTTTACAAAAAACAGATGCAGAAGTTTACAGTAAATATAGCTGTAGGTTAATCCACATGATGACAACCCACAGAACTACACCATGGTTTGTTGAGGAGGTTCAGACGTAAAAATTCAGTATGAGCTCTACGAGACAACACGCAACGAGCGAGTTTATCAGCGACTCTCTGAGCAGACGCATATGACGTCCAGGTAATGTAAAGTCGGTAGTATCCTGTAATGGAAACGGTCTCTAGGAATAGTATCTGGTACCCAAGTCGAGTCGAGCCGGTTCCACGTAGTGAACACACGGCATTAGATGTTTCCTCTTCCAACACACCTGACGGTCGCTCTCAGGCTTCTGCAGAGCTTGATGATAGGCTTATCATTTGAATCAGGTGTTGGAAGAGGGACACATCTAAAACATGCAGGAGAGTAGATCTGGAGGACCAGAGTTGGTGACCTGTGGTCTAAACAAACCAGAGCCAAGAAAAAAAATAAATAAAAAATGTACCATTATATGAGTCTAAAGAGGAGGATGAGGATACAGACTTGTCTCTGGCAGGTAATTTGGAAAATGCAAAAATGATACTGAAGTTATTAAGACTCAAAGGTGTCAGACTTGTTTTAGTTCAGGTTCCACATTCAGCCCAATTGTGATCTCAAGTAAAATAATAGTATAATAACCTATAAATAATGACTTCAAATTTAAATCAAAATTTCATTGTAAAAAGTCGGTATCAGATCTGTATCTGCAAAACTAATCCTAAAAAAAATTGGATCAGAGGCAAAAAAAAAACCAAAAACATCCATATCCGGACATCACTAGTGCAGTTACATTAGATATTATTACTGAGTCTTTGTGAAGTCGCTTATGTTTCTTCAGTCATAGTGACGACTGTGGTAAAGGTGAAATGACAGTGTGCCGATTTATGCATGTGACCAGACAACAGTTGTAGAATTCAACTGTACATTAACATGTTTTTTTTTCCTCTTTCTTTCCCAGTGTGGAGAGAGGATCAGAAGTCCACTTTTACTTGACGTTACACATTTAGCGGTTATCACATAGTGGAGTGGAGAAAATGTGTTGGAGCATCTTTGACCATTAAGTTTCAACATTTTACTAGCCCTGGGTTATCCATTCCAGTGTCTTCCACGTTTTCCTCTTCAGTTACAGAACTCAAACTCAAGCATTCAATCACAGCTACTATAAACCCACACGCCATCACCATCGACCCTGATGTATAGTTACAGTTGGAGCTCCTGAACGCTGTAACCTAAGCCATAAACCTCAAATCTATGCTTAAAGCCACCACAGGCTGCATCCTATCATTTGTCCTAAATATTTCTCAACTTCAATGGAAAACATCAGGTTAAGATGTGGTCAGAGAAAAGTGTTAAGGAGAGATTGAACTAGGGTGCTTCTATGAAACTGGTCCTAAAAGCAGGACAGAGGGGCTAAAAATTCAAACCAGATGTAGACTGTT
Organism: Sphaeramia orbicularis; assembly: GCF_902148855.1. Classification (NCBI taxonomy): domain Eukaryota; kingdom Metazoa; phylum Chordata; class Actinopteri; order Kurtiformes; family Apogonidae; genus Sphaeramia; species Sphaeramia orbicularis. The sequence continues at coordinate 5,245,532 of NC_043961.1, read as the reverse complement.
ATGAAACAAGTTTGGAAGCACTTTGGGTCTGTTTTAAAAATAAAAATTTACTGAGATGAAAGAGAAACTATTTTTCAGATAAAACATTTTTATATTATTTCTTATACAAAAATCCGCATGTAACACGGTCAAAAGGACACAAAAATTACACACTACTATTTTTTAAAATATCTCTTTATTCTCTCACAGGTACATTTTGAAAATTGAACTAATTATACAAGGCCGCTGTTGCAAAATTATTCACAATTTATTTGTGTTTAACTAGGCAGGTTCTGCATGCAACGTGAGTGGACACGATGGGTTCCACACCAAACCTGGAATGAGACTAAGACTGATGAAAAACCCACGTGTGGATTAGAATAACCACTAGGATCGACACATTTAACAGTGTTTTTATTTATAGTCTATATAAGACCATTTACACAGGTTTTCACTTCTAACACACTGACACCTAGGTAGCTTTAGCTGTCCATATTTGGGTCCTATTTTTGGCCCCAATATTTGATTAAAAATTCATAAATTTTGGGATGGCTCAGAACAAGAGTCTAATTTTGTTTTTGTTTTGGTTTTTTTTGCATTTATCTAAGGTCATCACAAGGTACATCATAGGGGGAAATATGTCTAAATTTCTCTTTTATTATTGGGTCTAAAAAGCTGGAAAAGTGCCAGATACTAAAATAAACCCAGTTTCATAGAAGCACCCACTTGGACAAGACAGTCGCGGTACAAAGATAATCTGACTCCATGTGCATCAAGACATGTAATTATGGTGCATTTAAAGTAAGATGAAATCATCTCCATCTTTGGTAAAGGATGGTCCACATTCACCCAGATATTATCATGGGTTCCACTTAGAACCAGAGGGGTCATTCAGTCAGAATCGTGGCTGAGCAGAAATTAAATACAGACTATTCAGCCACAACCACAGAGGAAGAAAAGCAGCTACGGAAAACCAACGGTGCCAAATGGTTTTGTTCAGGTTCAGTACCACGGACAGCAGCTGGCAGAGCGCGTTATCCCTCTGCTGCAAAATGGAATCCAACTCCACGTCTTTCCTCTGTTTTAAGGTTTACGTTTATTCAGTCATATTCCATAATACAGAACATAAGATCAAGGAGGTTGATTTTAAGTCAACCGACTGAATTATGTTGAGACTGAACAGGTTTAGACAGAAGTTAAATGCTTATACACGCCTTGCCTACATTCAAATCAAAATCAGTTTTATTCTACTAAACACATCAAAAATTATTCTGGCTTGTATCCCTTGAAAATATCTTTACAAACCAATGTTTTCACAACCATTAATGAACTACACATCTTTAAATGTATATTTATGTCGTTCCATAATTTAGCTCCAATAACACAAATAGCTACATCTTCTTTTTATATATTTATGTTTATGCATTTGGTAGACACTTTTTTCCAAAGCGACTTACAGGGGAAAACCAATCAAATCACTCAATCAAATTTTATTTATATAGCGCCAGATCACAACAAAAAAGTTATCTCATGACACTTAACATATAGAGTTGGTCAAAACCAGACTCTAACTCAATTTACAGAAACCCAACAGAAATATTTAAAGGCTTTTTGTACCGTAAACATACAAACACCTCTGAAATCGCATCTGCTTTCCCGAATCAAATAACATTAGCAAAAACTGTCCAAGCTTACCCCCCTAAGAGCTAGCCATGGGTTTCTGTCCACATTTGTAGACAAGAGTTTCATAGCTTTAAAAAAAAAATAAAAAAAATGTCCACTGCAATAGACATTACATAAAAATGTCAAGAAATGCATGTGAAAAAAACATTTCATCATGATGTTTCCAATATAGGCCATTTTTTAATTTTAAAAAAGCCAGAGCTTGTACTTTCTTGGATCTCAGGAGGTTAAAGCTGCACATATTACTCTTCTACATTAACCTTCACACAGCTTCAGATTCTCTAAATGCGTAGGCGAATGGCTCATCCACAAGTAATTATTAACATCAAGTGTTAATGTTTATTTATTTGGAGTAATTCAGGTTGCATTTACAGAGTGAGCCTGACCTCTTGTTACTGTTTAGAATTGATAATAAAGTGTCACCTACCCTGAACTCTGAGCATCACACTGAGTGGAAATGCCAGTGGTTTTTCAGATTAGCTAACAACTGCAGTAAAGCTATTAATCAGCTTTATTACCTGCAATATTAAATAAAGCCTGTAAAAGCAAATCACTCAAGTCATCTGTGGATAATTTTCAATCAAATGTGCAGTTTATAAAATATCACAGTGAAAAAAACTTACGTTTTAGAGAAAAATAATTACTTTGACTAACAAATAATCCAATATCCACAGAGTTATACTGACTGTAAAAGACCTTCAAAGTTTTTAGAAACGGACTAAACTCACTTATTAACCAAATATGAATTATTATCCTCCTCATGGAAACAGAAATTATGCCAGGATAATCGATTTTCCTACTTTAAGAGTACTGAGAAAAAAGGAAAGTAAAAAGACTTGTACCATAATGTGTAAGGTAGTTGTATTATTATGTAAATGTATTATTCATGAAATAACGTCAAACTGATTGGTTTAGAGGAAAAAATTTAATTCTCTTGAATCATTATATTAATGCAATGTTAATTAAGCCCCCAGATAATTGATACATGTTTATATTAAATATAAAGGTAAGTTCTTTAACATCCATTTTTAAGTTGCATTTACTTGTATGATAAGAGTATTATTTTCTCTAAGAACCTCTTTCATATTCTAAGCAAATTTACCACTTTTAATTGAAATATCCCTAAACGAACCAACACTGAATTCAATATTGCATTAACTGAAACACTGAATCAAAACTGGATGGATAAGAGAAGTCAACGGTGACACCCAGCCCAGGTTTTTGAAGGTATTAGTGCCAGTTCTGCACATTTATGAATGATATAGAGCTCCACTTGTGCCCAACATTTTCTCAGTATACCTTTATTTTTTCCTACTACTATTGTCAACTGTTATGGTTACTGTTCTGTCTAAAATCAAATAAATACGCTCCTATTTTCTACCCCAAGCCTGCTGCTGTTTTATCCAAATAAAGCATCAAAGGCTCAGTTGCATTTGGCAGCAGGTTTACCAGCTGCCCACCTGCTGCCACATAAGGGGCGTTTTTTTTTTTTCCTCCAGTAAGTCGACTACTCACGGATCTCCCCAGACCTCCAGGCGAACTGGGATGCCGAGATTTCTGCTCTGTGTGATAGAAACCCCCCACTAACATGTTGACACCACCTGTCCTGTGTTGTAACAAACCTTGAGCTGGGAGATCCACCTTAACACATGGGGCTGCTATAATTTTGACATATTCAAGGGGTTGTTTGAGGCTAAAATTAGACTACTTTACTCAACAAACGAACAGAGCGACTTGACAGGGACACTCCTTCAACAATCAACACAAGCTAGCCTGTTAGCTAGCTATAATAATGAGTCAACGTGACTGGGCATTTACCGATTAAAACGCGTACTTTAGATACTCACGCCGTGTCTTAAGCTCAACGAAAAAAAGCATCGAAACGCATAAATAAAGACCTCGAATTTCTGCACCGGACTCTGGAGGCTACGTCGGTTCACCACTCCCTACAACTTGCTAGCTATCGAGCCACATTAACGTTGCTAGCAGCTAGCTAGCAGCACGTTCCAGCGTGGTTATCCACACAAGCAAACGTCGGATAAAAGTGCAGAAGCTGAACCCGCAGATACACGATACCAATGCGTATCACTGCGAAAAGATCCGAAGAATAAACGTTCTGCCAATAAAGTGTCTATATTTTAAAGGAAATGTTACATTCAGTGTCTACCCACCTGCCTGCCATGTCGAAACGCAGTCCTCCACCCTCTGACTGCTTCGTCTTCTTCGTGGGTTGTTAGCTTGGCACAGCAGATTATAGTAGCATTAGCGCCCCTAGTGTTCACGACGATACACTGCATCAAATAAGTAAAATCACTCAGAAAGTGATTTATTTATTCGTTTTTTGTGCTTTATTTGATGTTATAGTTCAAGCTTTACGTAGTTAATATTTTAAAGAGCTACGTAGCTAACATTATAAATAATTCTTAGGTGTTTTGGTGGTTGACTGCTGCTTCTTCTTCGTGGGTTGTTAGCTTGGCACAACATCTTATAATAGCATTAGTGCCCCCAGTGTACTACATCAAATTACTAAAATCCCTCAGAAAGTTATTTTTTGTTCGTTTTTTGCGCTTTAATCAGTTTTATTGTCCAAGTTTCAGCTCGTTGATAGTATAAAGCGCGTACGTAGCTAACATTGTAAATAATTCGTAGGTGTTTTGGTGGTTGACTGCTGCTTCTTCTTCGTGGTTTGCTAGCTCGGTAAAGCAGCTTATATTAGCATTAGCGCCCCTAGTGTTCACGGTGATACACTACGTCAAATAACTAAAATCGCTGAGAAAGTGATTTATTTTTTCGTTTTTTTGCGCTTTAACTTTACTGTTAAAGTTTTGCTAGTTGATAGTTTAAAAACCTACGTTGCAAACATTATAAAAAAAATCGTAGGTGTTTTGGTGGTTGATTGCAGCTGCTTCTTCTTCGTGGGCTGTTAGCTTGGCACAGCAGGTCATAATAGCATTAGCGCCCCTAGTGTTCACGGCGATACACTGCATCAAATAACTAAAATCACTGACAAAGTGATTTATTTTGTTGTTTTATTGAGTTTATTGATGAATTTTTAGCTAGTTGATAGTTTAAAGAGCTACGTAACTAACATTATAAATAACTCGTAGGTTATTGGTAGTTGACTGCCGCTTCTTCTTCATGGGTTGTTAGCTTGGCACAGCAGCTTTTAATAGCATTAGCGCCCCTAGTGTTCACAGCGATACACTACATCAAATAACTAAATTACTCAGAAAGTTATTTATTTATTTGTTTTTTGCGCTTTATTTGGTCTTATAGTTAAAATTTTAGCACGATGACAGTTTAAAGAGCTACGTAGCTAGCATTATAAATAATTCGTTGGCGTTTTGGTAGTGGACTGTTGCTTCTTCTTCGTGGGCCGTTAGCTTGGCACAGCGGCTCATAATAGCATTAGCGCCCCTAGTGTTCACGGCGATACACTGCATCACTCAGAAAGTTGTTTATTTATTCGTTTTTGTGTTTTATTTGGTTTTATAGTTCAAGTTTTAGCTCGTTGATAGTTTAAAGAGCTACGTAGGTGTTTTGGTGGTTGACTTCTACTTCTTCTTCGTGGGTTGTTAGCTTGGCACATCAGCTTATATTAGCATTAGCGCTCCTAGTGTTCACAGCAATACACTGCATCAAATAACTAAAGACACTCAGAAAGTTATTTATTTATTTATTTATTTGTTGTTGTTTTTTTGGAGGGGGGTGGTGGCTTTATTTTGATCTATTGTTCACGTTATAGCTCCCTGGCAGTTTAAAGAACTACGTAGCTAATATTATAAATAATTCCTAAGTGTTTTAGTAGTTGACTGCTGCTTCTTCTTCGTGGGTTATTAGCTTGGCACTGCAGCTTATATTAGCATTAGCGCCCCTAGTGTTCACATCCAACTAAAAACACTGACAAAGTTATTTATTTATTCGTTTTTGTGCTGTATTTTGGTTTTATTGTTCAAGTTTTAGCTCGTTGATAGTTTAAAGAGCTACGTAGGTGTTTTGCTGATTGACTCCTACTTCTTCTTCGTGGGTTGTTAGCTTGGCACAGCAGTTTATATTAGCATTAGCGCTCCTAGTGTTCACGATGATACACTACGCTATATCAAATCACTAAAATGACTCAGAAAGTTATTTATTCGTTGTTTTTTTGCGCTTTATTTGGTTTTATTGTTAAACTTTTAGCTAGTTGATATATAGTTGATAGTTCTAAATCTTTCGTAGGTGTTTTGGGGGGTGGTTGAACAGAGGGGGTGTTAACCGGGGGGCTCAACTCTTCAAACCCCACCTCCAGACCACAACTAACGGGGAAAGAAGCTCCGCAGTCTCCCCCGGCTTCTCTCCTGTGCTCCGGCTGCTCTCGGCTGGACTTTTGGCATCATGGAGCTCCGTTACCCGCTGCTGTTTTTGTGCCTGCTCATCCCGCTGTGTCGGCCGGACGGGGTTCTGCTCGGCCAGGGTTCTGGAGCCCTATGATTTCCTGTTCGACTCTGCGGTGGAAGCCTACTACAAAGGGGACTGGTTATCCGTCATCCTGCACATGGAAAAGGCTCTCCGGAACAAAGCTCTGGTCCGTAAAGTGAAGGTTGAATGCCGGATCAGCTGCGCCAACCAGACCGCCTTCAGTGAGCCTCTGGCCGGGCTCGGAGTTCCCATCCCCGGGGCCGGGTCTGTGGAAGACCTGGGCTTCTTCCAGAAAATCCTGAAACGGGCAGACTGTGTGAACTCCTGCGAAAGTGAACAACTCGGTCCACCGACTATACACCAAGCCACTGAAGAAGTAGAACTGGAGTTTAAGAAAAGAACTCCTTATAACTACTTACAAGTGGCTTATTTTAAGGTAAAGTACAGTTCAGATTGTGAAGCTGAAATCTCTGATGGTCTTTAAACGCATCATGCAGGGATGGGAGTTTTTTTTTTTTACTGTTTGTGCACAGATTAGAAAACAAGGGCCAGAACAATGTGTAATAACGGATAATACACGTTTGTTCTCATTCATAGTCCTTCAGAGTTAACGTGGAGCTGCATACTGTAACCCCCCACCCCCACCTCTCTCAAAAAAAAAAAAAAAAACCCAAGTCAGCCATGCCACGTCTTAAGGTGGAGTCTGGCTGTGTGGAGTCTGACGTGAGGACGCACATTGGGGAGATCCTGCAGTTTAACAGGCCTGATCCTGCAGCTTTCAAATACTTCTCATAAACTCACACTCAGCAGATCTATTTGTGTGCTTTTGGATGGTGAATAAGATCCATCCATGCATGCATCTTCTCAACTGTTTTGGGTTTAGTCAAGAAATATGAGTTTATAGGAAGAAATCTGCAGATAGTCAATTAGGCAAGACAAGGCAAGTTTATTTGTATGGCACCTTTCATGTACAGGACAACTCATAAAACATAAAAGCATCACAGGAGAGACATAATAATACATTTAACCCTTTCATGTATAATGGTCACTACAGGGGACAGCTATTCTTCAACTGTTCTCTTGTATATCCCTGGGTTTTGTTGTTTTAGTTCCATATCAGCCAACACAGCACCATCCCATACACCGCAATTCATACCATTACTGTAACTTTGCTGCTCTTGGTAAACCTGATCTACACTAACATGTTTTCTAATTGTTTTTAGACTGTAATTAACAGTTTTCTTAAACTTTTTTTTTTTTTTTTGCATATTATTTCCATGAAGTGAGTAACAACTAGCATTACAGTATGTTAAAATGTGAGAAAACATCAGATTAGCTGCATTAAAAATGGTTTTATTTCATAGTTTTCACACAGTATATCACTTTCTGGTATTGCAATTTAAATACATCTTTATTTGCTTCAAAAATTAATCACATGGTGTCCAGCTGAGTGGATATTTTTGTAACTCCACAAAAAATAGGTCCATTAAAAGATATTCAATTGCATTTTTTTTATGCCTAAAGAGGAATAAAAACACTCAGAAAAAAAAAATCTTGAATAAGGTTCTCATAATTCATGCATGAAAGGGTTAAGATGAGAGAAAATTAAAATATAAAAACATTAACATTAAAATTGCCTTAAATTTAAAATTATTTAGAAATATTGAATTGAGATGGTAGATATGTTTTTGTTGTTGATTTTTTTTTTTTTTAATAGTGTGAATGCTCGATGCTGGACACATATAAGTTGATGTAAGCAGTGTATGTGTAATAACGTTAGCACAAACCCAGAATCCAAATGCAGAACTCCGACAACAAAAGTTAGTTCCAAAAGGTTTATTGTTCACACACAGGTGAAAAAATATAATGAGTGACAGAATCTTGAGGATAATGGTGGGGGTTTTTCTCCTCAGATTAGTCCTCCGGATCGAGGGCAGCAGCCCGTCTCCCCGAGCGGTGTTAGGATTCTTTTCCCCGACTGGGGAAAAGCAAAGGGAGGTCAGGGACGGAAACAGGTCATACACAGGCAGGCTAACAATCGAGCAACAGGACATAAGGACAAGGCAAACTCACGTACCGGTAGTCAGGGCGAGAAGGTCAAAACCAGATCAGATGAGGCAGACAAAACCGACAGGGATCAGGCAGAAGACGAAAAACCGAGGAATCCAAAACAGGTCAAAAAACAGGCAAGCAAACGAACAAACGAGGTCAAGTACGCTGGTCTGAACTACTGGAGTTACAAACTGGCGACTGACAAGGGGAAAAGACAGGGTTTAAATACACAAAAGGGAGGGAAGACAACTAGACACAGGTGGAGCAAATCAGGGCGGAGACAGGTAATCAGGACAGAGGTCAGGATGAGCGGGGAACAGGAAGTAAAGACGACAGACAAGACACATGAGGGAAAACTTAACAAAATAAAACAGGAAGTGACACACAAAACATAAAAGACAGACAAAACCAGACTATTGTCTGGCAACAGGTATGACAGTACCCCCCCTCCTAGGGACGGCACCAGACGGACCAGGGACATCAGGATGACTTTGATGGAACTGTCGAATCAGGTCAGGGTCCAGAATACGGGACGCAGGCACCCAGGAACGCTCCTCAGGACCATAACCCTCCCAATCCACAAGGTGTTGGAATCCTCTTCCCCGGCGACGAGCTGCCATCAACCGCCGAACCGTGTAAGCTGGACCCCCGTCAATCATCCGTGGAGGAGGTGGGGGTTGGGTGGGCGGAACCAGATGGCTTTCTTTCACCGGTTTAATTTGACTGACGTGAAACGTGGGATGAATCCTCATAGATCTTGGTAACTTCAAACGTACAGAAACAGGATTAATAATCTTTGAGATAGGAAATGGGCCTACGAACCTGGGTGCCAACTTGCGACTCTCGATCCGCAGAGGAAGATGCTTAGCCGACAGCCAAACCCTCTGGTCCGGATGGTAAACGGGAGCGGGGCTTCTCCGGGAGTCAGCCGTGGTCTTGTAACGGCCCGACGCCTTCAGCAGGGCTTGTCTAGCTCGAGTCCAGGTCCTCTTGCATCTATGGATGAGAGCCAAGGCCGAAGGCACGCCCACCTCCTTCTCCAGCGAGGGAAACAATGGCGGCTGGTAACCATACACCACATGAAAGGGTGATAAACCTGAAGATGCACTGGGCAGAGAATTGTGGGCGAACTCCACCCATAACAACTGGCGGCTCCAGGAGGCGGGGTTCTGGGAGGCCAGCACACGGAGTCCCACCTCCAGGACCTGATTAAGTCTCTCCGTTTGGCCGTTGGTCTGAGGGTGGAAACCTGAAGACAGACTGACAGAAGCACCAACAAGAGAACAAAAAGCCTTCCAAAAACTGGCAGTAAACTGGGGCCCCCTATCGGAGACCACGTCTCTGGGGAAACCATGCAGGCGGAAAACGTGGTTTAACAGCGCCTCCACTGTTTCCTTAGCCGAAGGCAGTTTAGGTAGGGGAATAAAATGCACCATTTTAGAGAACCTATCCACCACCGTAAGTACAACCGTGTTACCATTAGATGAAGGTAACCCAGTCACAAAGTCCAAGGCGATGTCCGACCAGGGCCTCTTGGGAACAGGCAACGGACGCAACTCCCCCATCGGAGCCTTATTAGAGACCTTGCTGACCGCACACACAGGGCAGGCAGCCACATATTCAGCGACGTCCTTTTCCATCGCTGTCCACCAGAAGCGTTGTTTCAGCACAAATAGAGTCCTCTTCACTCCAGGATGGCACGCCATCTTAGAAGCATGGCCCCACTGGATCACCTGAGAACGAAGGTGAGGAGGAACAAAAAGGCGGTCTGGCGGGACGCCATCTGGAATTTCACAATCATTAAGAGCCTCCAAAACCAACTTTTCCACACTCCACTGAAAAGCCCCCACCAGACAGGAACTGGGCAGAATAGTCTCAGGTTCAGAGAAACGTGTGTCAGGGGAAAACACTCTGGAGAGAGCATCAGGCTTACCATTCTTAGAGCCTGGACGGTAGGAAAGAGTGAAATTAAAGTGCGTGAAAAACAGAGCCCACCTGGCCTGACGAGAGTTGAGGCGCTTCGCTGAGCGCAGGTACTCCAGGTTTTTATGGTCCGTCCAGATGAGAAATGGCACGTCCGTCCCCTCCAACCAATGGCGCCACTCCTCCAATGCCACTTTAATGGCCAGCAACTCACGGTTTCCAATATCATAGTTCCGTTCAGCAGACGACAGTCTCTTGGACAGAAAAGCACAAGGGTGTAGCCTGTTGTCCGTAGGAGAGCGTTGCGATATCACCGCCCCCACACCCAAGTCGGAGGCGTCAACTTCCACCACAAACTGTAGAGTCGGGTCGGGGACGGACAGGATAGGAGCCGAGGAGAACACCCCCTTAAGGCGGTTGAAGGCCGTATCCGCTTCAGTATTCCACCTGAACACAGACTTAGAAGAAGTGAGAGCATGCAGGGGGGCAGCCACGCTGCTAAACCCCCGGATAAACTTCCTGTAGAAGTTAGCAAATCCTAGGAATCTTTGAACGTCCTTCCGGGACGTTGGAGTAGGCCACTCCCTGACAGCACTAACCTTTTCAGGGTCCATCTGAACGCTTCCTTCAGAAATGATGAACCCCAAAAATGACACCGAAGGCTGATGGAATTCGCACTTCTCTGCCTTGACGAACAGTTGGTTAGTGAGGAGTCTTTGGAGCACCTGTCGCACATGCAGAATGTGTGTTTCCTCGTCTGGGGAAAAAATCAAAATGTCGTCCAAATAGACAAACACAAAAACATTCAACATGTCTCTGAGTACGTCATTGACAAGGACCTGGAAGACAGCAGGGGCGTTGGTCAGACCAAAAGGCATCACAAGGTATTCATAGTGGCCACTAGGGGTGTTAAACGCTGTCTTCCATTCATCACCTTCCCTGATTCTGACTAAATGGTAGGCGTTACGAAGGTCTAACTTGGAGAAGATCTTAGCACCATGCAATAGTTCGAAGGCCGAGGACATTAGTGGTAAAGGGTATCTGTTGCGGACTGTAATATCATTGAGCCCCCGGTAATCAATGCATGGCCTAAGTGACTTGTCCTTCTTATCCACAAAGAAAAAACCCGCTCCTGCAGGCGACGAAGAGGGCCTAATTAACCCAGCAGCCAGGGACTCGTCAATGTACTTTTTCATGGCTAAGTTTTCCGGTCCAGATAGAGAATATAACCTCCCTTTAGGAGGAGACGTACCAGGGCGTAAATCTATGCAGCAGTCATAAGGACGATGAGGAGGCAGAGCCGTAGCTTTAGACTTGCTGAAAACCTCCTTTAAATCGTGGCAACACGACGGAACCTTCTCTAGCGCTGGAAAATCCTTATTTTCCTCCAAGGGAACACTAACTGGGGCTACAGAAATCTGTGATGATTTGGGAGGACTAACAGGCAATTCAACAAACTTGCAACGAGTCTCACAATCTTTACTCCACGAAATAACCCCCCCTGTGCCCCAATCAATAAATGGTTCGTGAGTCTGTAACCAAGGGTAACCCAGAATTAATGGCTGAGAGTCAGAACTATAAACATGAAAGCTAATGTTTTCAGAGTGCCCATCCAGGAACTGCACAGCAACAGGTTCAGTGCAATGAGTAATGCGGCAGATCACGTGATCGTCCAGGGCTCGGGCTTCCAGCGGACGCTGAACCGGATTCGTGATGAGACCCAGTTTAATAACCAGGTTCTGGTCCATAAGGTTAGCGTCGGACCCGGAATCGATCAGGACGGGGTGCTGGAGAGACAGAGAGTTAGAACACAGAAGAACCACAGGAAACGGGCGAGTGACAGTGGATAAACACACAGTTCTGCTCAACAGCGACCCCTCACCTGTCTTGGCATCAGGTCTAAGAGTACAGTTAATGACTCTGTGTCCACTTTGGCCGCAGTACAGGCAAAGACCCTCCGTCATGCGTCGGCGACGTTCTTCAGCCGAAATATGAGTCCGTCCCAACTGCATAGGTTCCTCCCGGTTACCCCCAGTCTCTGTCACCGGAAGGCGTGGCGTCTCACGACCAGGTCCCCTACTGGACGGAGAGTTGACCTCTGGTTCCATAGATTGCCAAACAGACTCCTGGTCAGCGACCCGGATGGCCTCGGTTATGACGTCGTCTAGGGAGTGAAGCTGTTGACGGAGCGCCATCTCACGGCCAACAGAGCAATTAAGGCCGGATAAAAATGCAGTGATCAGGGCCTGGTTATTCCACCCTGATTCTACTGCTAACGTACGAAAGGCGCTCACATACTGCCTGATAGACTTTTCTCCCTGTCTGAGCCTCAAAATCTGGTGACCAGCGAACTGGCTCCGGACCGGGTGATCGTATACCCTCTTAAGTTCGGATACCAAAGCCGAAAAAGACTGAACAGCAGGAGAACCTTGTTCAAACAGAGCGTTAAAGTAACTGAGAGGGGGACCCTCCAACAGGCTAGCCACGTAGGCAATTTTAACAGAATCTTTAGCAAAACGAACAGGTTGCGAATCAAAAATTAACTGAAGTTGTGTAAAAAAGTCTCGACAGGTGTCGGGATTACCAGAGTACTTGGATGGTGCCGGAATGTTCGGCTCAGCCGAGTCTCGAACTGGCGGGGTGGTAGCCCGACTCTCGCCTGACACAGCTGCAGCCGCAGCTTGGGTACTAGTGAGCAGAGCCACCTGAGTAGTAAGCTGGTTCATCCTGTTGAGGAGAGTATGGAGAGCTTGGTCATGTCCCCCTAGCCTGTGCCCCTGGGACTGAATAGCCTCCTTGACCTGTGTGAGTTCTGCTGGATTCATATTTTGGCCAGTTTGTACTGTAATAACGTTAGCACAAACCCAGAATCCAAATGCAGAACTCCGACAACAAAAGTTAGTTCCAAAAGGTTTATTGTTCACACACAGGTGAAAAAATATAATGAGTGACAGAATCTTGAGGATAATGGTGGGGGTTTTTCTCCTCAGATTAGTCCTCCGGATCGAGGGCAGCAGCCCGTCTCCCCCAGCGGTGTTAGGATTCTTTTCCCCGACTGGGGAAAAGCAAAGGGAGGTCAGGGACGGAAACAGGTCATACACAGGCAGGCTAACAATCGAGTAACAGGACATAAGGACTAGGCAAACTCACGTACCGGTAGTCAGGGCGAGAAGGTCAAAACCAGATCAGATGAGGCAGACAAAACCGACAGGGATCAGGCAGAAGACGAGAAACCGAGGAATCCAAAACAGGTCAAAAAACAGGCAAGCAAACGAACAAACGAGGTCAAGTACGCTGGTCTGAACTACTGGAGTTACAAACTGGCGACTGACAAGGGGAAAAGACAGGGTTTAAATACACAAAAGGGAGGGAAGACAACTAGACACAGGTGGAGCAAATCAGGGCGGAGACAGGTAATCAGGACAGAGGTCAGGATGAGCGGGGAACAGGAAGTAAAGACGACAGACAAGACACATGAGGGAAAACTTAACAAAATAAAACAGGAAGTGACACACAAAACATAAAAGACAGACAAAACCAGACTATTGTCTGGCAACAGGTATGACAGTATGAGGTGAAAAGGATAGGCAAAAAAATACGCTTTTGCTTTTAGCCTATTTCTGTTTTGGTTTTTATGTTTATTACGATTAAATGTACTAAGTGCAGTGACTGATGTAAAACCAAAATAAATTCATCCATTCAGTCATTCATTAAAAAAAATAGACATTAAAATCATTAGCGATAAAATGTGATTTTTTAGTTCATTTAAAAGACATTATTTAAGAGTTTAAGGGGAAGCTGCAATAAATGATAATGTTTTCAGGCCTGATTTAAATGAGCTGACCGCTGACAAGTAGACAATGACAATGAGCTTACAAGTAGAGGAACTATGGCAGGGGTGTTAAACTCATGTTAGTTCAGGGGCCACATTAAGCCAAATTTGATTTGAAGTGGGCCGGACCAGTGAAATAATAACATAATAATATATAAATAATGCCAACTCCAAACTTTCCTCTATGTTATAACCCAGGGGTCTCAAACTCTTTTTCTTTCAGGTTCCACATTCAGCCGGATTTGATCTCCAGTGGGCCGGACCAGTAAAATAATAACACAATAACCTATGTATAATGACAACTCCAATTTTTTTCTTTGTTTTAGTGCAAAAACCCCCATTAAATTATGAAAATACTTAGTTTTATAAACTATTCAAACAAAAAAAGATGTGAATAACCTGAAAAAACTGAAATTTCTAAAGAAAAATAATTGCAATTTTAACAATATTATACCTCAACTTATCATTTATACACGTGTATTATGGATCAGATCGACAAAGACACGAAACATTTAATAACAGGCAGAATATCTATCTATCTGTCGATCTATCTATCTATCTTTGACCATTTCAGTCTTCTGTCTGATATTAATCCTTAAAGTTCCCTCTCCTCTGTCTGTTCAATAACACCTCTCCTGAGTCAGAGCAGATCAGCTGAACACCTGCCTGTGTGTGTTTTCTCAGATCAATAAGCTGGACAAAGCGGTAGCGGCTGCCAACACGTTCTTCCAGGCGAATCCGGATCACATGGAGATGAAGCAGAACCTGGACTACTACCGGATGATGGCGGGGGTTCAGGAGGAGGATTTTAAGGACCTGGAGATTAGGCCACATATGGTGAGCCTTATGTTTTATGACATTTTACTTTCTGTGGTGAACTATTATAGGAACAGCGTTGGCCAATATGGACCTTTCTGATTACGATGGGCATAAAAAATAAAATGACACCCACTAAAACCATCAGTAATGGTGTTAACAGACCCAGAACTGCCTTTGTGGGATCCTCCAAATTAATTTTTCTCTACATTTAACCTTTACTAAGTGATTTATCTGGAACTATTATAACATCGTCCTATGCATTTTTTAAAGTGAAATTCAGGTATTTTCTTATATTTAATTTATTGACCATATACATTGTTAATTACAGCTACGAGGAGATTAAACGGTTATTAAATCAAAACAAGGAAAACCGAATGAAAAAGTTACCTTTACAGCAAAATATAGCTGTTTTTGTGGTGACTTCCTAATGAATCTCTCTCTCCATCTAACCTTGTCTAAGTGACTTATCACCATTTATTATATCCAATGAGCTAAACCAGTGATTCTCAACTGGTGGGTCGCAACCCAAAAGTGGGTCTCAAACCTGTTTTCAGTGGGTCGCAGGCCTTTGTCTGGGCAAATAATAATGTTAAGAAACACTAGTTGGAGTTTATTATTTGAATTCATTTTGCATGAAAACACAGAGTGTGTTAAAAATGGCTGTTACTGAAATGTTGTGATTGTTACGTCAGCTTTATGATTAGTACACTTTTTAGTTTTGGTTCAAATTTAGTGTTAAAGGGATTATTTCCATGTTATTGTTGTTATACTTAGTACCTTTTAAAATAATGGTGATGTCTTATATCTATGGTCTTATCAGTTTTAAGTTTGTTTTTAGTACTGACTTTAATTGTGCTTATGTATAATAGTGTGGATGTACGGCTGTGATTTCCATTTTGTGTAACTTATGTTGCTGCCTTGGCCAGGATACTCTTGAAAAAGATTTTTAATCTCAATGAGTTTTTTTCCTGGTTAAACAAAGGTTTTATTTATTTACTTATTTATTTATGTATGTATGTATGTATGTATGTATGTATGTATTTATTTATTTATTTATCAATCATTGCCACCTGCTGGTCAGTTGTCTTCTGTGTTTACCCCCACCAGGAGGTATTGTGATCACTTTGCTTTGTGTGTTTGCATGTTTGTTTGTTAGCAAGATAACTCAAAAAGTTATGGACGGATTTTCAGGAAATTTTCAGGAAATGTTGATACTGGCACAAGGAACAAATGATTAAATTTTGAAGGTGATCGGGGGGGGGTGGCTGAGGGCAGATCTGTCTAGGCGGAGGTCTGTGCTCTCTGATTGCTTTTCTAGTTTCATACTGTGATATTCTGTATTATCTCAGGTTCAAAAAACACCATCTGTTTATTAAATAAATTTGATAACTTTAACTGTTATTAATCTGGGTCTTGTCATCTAGGGGTGATAGTGGGTCCTGAAGCCGGACCAGTTCACAACCACTGGTATAAGCTATGAGTTTCACCTACTAGTAGTTATTACATTGCTTAATAGTATGCTAGTGGTTAGCACCAAAACATGCTTCTGGCAGAATTAGAGGATCAGTGCATCACATATTTTAATAAAACATCCATTCATTACATTAAAACTGGCCCAGAATGTTTTTATTTATCATATGGGATATGCTTCTCCAAACCTTCCCCCCCCAGGCTGACTTCCTGCTGGGGAAACGTTACTACAGCGATGACTCATTTGGCCTCGCAGCGGAGCATTTTGAAGCAGCAGTGGATAAGTACTTCACCGCTGACAAAGAGTGCAGAGTGCTGTGTGAGGGGGCGTACAACTACGACGGATACAACTACATGGAGTACAGAGCCGACCTGTTCCAGGCCATGACAGGTGAGATGGAAGACGGGCGGTTTTATTTGTGCTCCTCAGACTGCTGTGGTGATGTTTAATCTGTGTGTGTGTGTGTGTGTGTCAGACCACTACACTCAGGTACTGAACTGTAAGCAGCGCTGCTCTGTGGAACTGGCAACCAATGCCGGCATCAAACTGTTTGAGGACTTCCTGCCTTCCCACTTCAACTACCTGCAGTTCTCCTACTACAACAGTGAGTTCATGAAACAGAATCCACTGAAAGACATGAACAACAACACTAAACAGTTCAACCCATATGACTGCTGTTATTCTGCCTCAACCCATAAAGACCCAAACAACTACTGGCAAGCAAAACCATCTACTGATCTGCACTATTGATTAGATTAGATTAGATTAGATTAGATTAGATTAGATTAGATTAGATTCGATTCGATTCGATTCGATTCGATAGAAGTTTATTAATCCTTTGTGCAGAGCCCTCAGGAAGTTGAGGTTCCAACAGCAGCACAAACACCGAATATATATGCAAGAAATACCACAAGAAAAAAACAAAACAACTCAAAAAACAGAATTGAAAAACACAGACAATTGCACATTGTAAAGTAGTAGAAGGTGGTAATAATAAAGTAATAATAATAATTAACCATAATAATCACAATAATAAATAGGTAACTATGTTGCAAGTATGTATGTATACATATGTATGTATGTATGTATGTTTGTATACATACATACATACATATATATGTATGTATAGTTCATTAATCACAGCGTAAAAGTTATAAGATGGTAACAGTAACAGTCATAATGATATAATAATAATAATAATAATAATAATAATAATAATAATAATAATAATAATAATAAGTAGGTTTGTCAAAATTAACACGTTTACATGGATTAATCCAACATCATGATTAACCTGATTCTAAATGTTAACTCCATTAACCCATCTGCAGCAGAATGACTCTGAACATCTCCTCCAACACATTTGGGTCAGTTTGTCCAAGTAGAGTTAGTGTTAAAGCACATGAACAACTGGGCTGTTGAGCTGGTAGTCAATAATTGGTGTAAAAATATAGTTATTAATTTTTTCATGGTTATCAGATATGACCCATTTGGACGTTCAGAGGCTCCATAGTTACCGTGGAAACACTGTCATCTATGACATCGATTCACCAGTAAAACCCATGGAGTTGGATCAATGACAGCGGATGGACACACTGGGTTTATGTTCAGTTAGTGATAGATTTTGTTGAAAAAGTCAAGTTTCCTCAGTTTTGTCTGGGTTCTTTGAATTTACTCTGAGTTTTTATGAATATCTAGGCTACATGATCAGTGAAATTAAATATAGGAAAATACCGGATTTTCATTGGAAAAAATGCAAAATAGAGAGAATGACATTAAAATAAATGGTGATAAATTACTTAACAAAAGTTTAAATTGAGAGAAAAATTCATTTTGGAAGTGCCACAAAAGTAGCACTGGGTCTTTATGGGTTAAAAACATAAATATACGTGCAATAAAACCCACTCCTACCATGTTCGACACCTCCAGGTGAGAAGTACGAGAAGGCCATCGAGTGTGCAAAGACCTTCCTGCTGTTCCGCCCCAACGACGAGGTCATGAACCAGAACCTGGCGTATTATTCTGTAGTTTTAGGGGAGGACAAAGCAGAAACCATATCAGCCAGACAGGTACGGTATATGTGATGCACAAGGACTATAGAGACTATCTGACCTTTGGAAAAACCAAAGAATGGATGTTTTTTACTGAAGAGGATTAGGGCCACTGGAAAAAAAAAGAAAAACATTAAGGTCCAATATATATATATATATATATATATATATATATATATATATATATATATATATATATATATATATATATATATACACATACACACACACACACGTACATATATATATATATATATATATATATATATTATATATATATATATATATATTAATATATATATATATATATATATATATATATATATATATATATATATATATGTGTGTGTGTGTGGGGGGGGGGTTTATTATTATTATGAGAAAAAAGTCAGAATTCTGAGTTTGTTTCTCAGTAATAGTAATAGTAATAATAAAAAAAATATTAGACCTTAATTTTTTTTTCCAGTGGCCCTAATCCTCTTCTGTAGTTTTGACAGTAAATGCATGCATTAAATAACTCTAGAATGCATATTTAGTTACTGCTTTCAAATGCTGCATATGTGTCCAATCAGATATGGTTTTATTTATTCAACCACGTGGAAATTTCGCAGTTAACAACAGCAACATATAACAAGCAAGTGCAGAGAAAAACAACAAATGGATGAAAAATTAAACATAAAGAGAGAATAAATAAATAAATCTGGAATTTCTATACATATTTATAGAGATTTAAATATTATTTACATATTTATTTTGTGGCGGGTAGGGGGGCCGAGTTATTAGGAATTGTTTTAGACTCTGATGGCTGTGGGGAGTCACAAAAATTCAAAAAATCAAATGATACTTACCAGTATGATATCAACACGGTCATAAATTCCACAATCATATTTTGACCAATTTCTGCTTTACCCCAATTTATTAAATCTAGAAACAAAAGCACCACAATAAAAATACAACAGTCGCTGTGGTCACATGGACAGAACTTCAACATTACTGATTACAGATTTAAATCTATCATTTATCATCTATCATCATCTATCATTTCTGATCATTTTTCTGTGTAAATACCCCTAACATGGACACATCTATTTTCGGAGTGTGTTACCTTCACTCATAAAGTCCTGCAGTTAATCAGCCTTCACCACACAGACAGAATACAGCCTCCATCAGCTCATAAAGGTATTCAAGGGCACAAAGGAGACATTAGAAAGGCACTAATGGTAATCTAAAGCACCCCGACCGAACATTTACTTTTTAATGAAGCAATAAGAGCGATTAAACGTCCATAACACACACGTCTCTTGGTAGGTATTATTAGTAATGACTTAACTGAATATTTCCCAGGGTGCTGACATTTCTTGCTGAATTGAAGTCACTTTGCAGCCTCTACTCTCAAAAGACAAATAAATGAGTGAATGAAAACGTGCATGCAATTTGAAATTAAATCAACTTAACGCAATTAGCACTTAACAGCACATTATGACCAGATATTCTCCTAAGAGTGGAAGTTTAATTTATAATCTCCCGCCCCCTTACCCCATCCAAATTCCTGTCAGATCCCATAAGTAACTCAAAAATCCTACACATATCAGATTAAATTCTAACTATGCACAAAACATAAAAATGCTATCGATATCTAGGATAGACTCTGTCCATTTTGCAGCAGCATTTTACATCAAAATTAACTCTATCCTTTTCGTAGCAGAAATAACACACGTATCAAAAACAAAAATAAACTCTGTCCATTTCATAACAATAATACACATATAAAAAAAAAATAAACTGTCCGTTTCATAACAATAATACACATATTAAAAACAACAATAAACTCTGTCCATTTCATAACAATAATACGCATATCAGAAAACAAAAATAAACTCTGTCCATTTCATAACAATAATACACATATCAAAAAACAAAAATAAACTCTGTTCATTTCATAACAATAATACACATATCAAAAAACAAAAATAAACTCTGTTCATTTCATAACAATAATACACATATCAAAAAACAAAAATAAACGCTGTCCATTTCATAACAATAATACACACATCAAAAAACAAAAATAAACTGTCCATTTCATAACAATAATACACACATCAAAAAACAAAAATAAACTCTGTCCATTTCATAACAATAATACACAAATCAAAATAAACTGTCAGTTTCTGTCATAGAGTTGGATCAATGGCTCATTTATTAATTAATGACCAATTTATTTACTTCTCTTATCAGTGAAAGAGGGCACTTTTCAGTGTATATTTGGCACACAAAATTTACTTAGCCACATAGAGGATGTTTTTTCTGGGATTTGATTTTTGTTAAAAATGGTCAAATCTGTCTTTTTTTGTGCGAACTTCAGGTGGTAAAAGACTACATTCGTCAGTCCATCCTGGAGAAGGAGCTGCTGTACTTTGGATATGAAGCCTTTGGAATCACTTTTGTAGATCCTGTGAGTAAAAAACACAAACATTTATGGAGGTCCAGAGTCGTCAGAGGTGGTTTTTGACATTTACTATCATTGTTGTTGTGTGTTCAGGACACGTGGACTCCTGAGGATGTTATGCCAAAGAAACTGAGAGACAAGCAGAAGTAAGATTTAACATTTCAGAGTCGACTCATTCTAAGATGTTCTGGTTGCATTAATGCAGGGGTGTCAAACATAAGGCCTACGGGTCAAAACCAGCCCACCTAAATGATCCAATTCAGCCAATGGGATGAATTTGAGAAGTGCAAAAATTACATTGGGGGGGGGGGGGGGTTAATACGTTGAGCAGGGGGGGTTATAGCGCTCCGTAACAAATTGTCGTTTGGGGAGAGCAGGTACGTTGTATAGGTAGTGCCCCCCCTCGCCACTGGGGGTCTGGGGCACCATTAAGTGTGTGTGTGGGGGGGTTTAACATGACAAATTCATGGGGCCCAGCATTCATGGGGGGCCATACATGCAGTGGAGTGGGCCTGGAGAGTTAGAGGAATAGTAAAGCGTCCTCAGTTTCACTTTCACATTGTACCGGTCCGACAATCACAGACCACTATCCCCCCACTCCGACAGATGTTACCACCATAGACTGGGGGGGTGGTTATCGCGACATACTGTATTGCAGAGGATCAGGGGGGCACGGTGATTCGTCACTGACATAACATGCAGCTCGATATTGATACTTTTACAGCCTAACGCCCCCATTTCAGTCTCAGCGCCCCCCTTCTCAGTTTTCTCTTGTTCCAAATGTCCCCCAACGGTGTCCCAATGCCCCCTGGGGGGCAGCACCAGCCCCGTGGAGAAACACTGATTTATAGGTTCTTATGCTTGTTATTTTACTGGTTCAGCTGAGTTGAGATCACATTGGGTTGAATGTGGCCCCTGAACTAAAACCAGTTTGACAGGCCTGCATTAGTGCTTTGCCATGATTTCTGTGTTTCTGACTTCCTGTTTGTCTCAGAGCTGACAGAGAGACTGCAGCGAGGATCACCGAGGAAATTGGAAACCTGATGAAAGAGATTGAAACCCTGGTTGAGGAGAAAAAGAAGGATTCTTCAGACATGGCCAAGATGATAACGCCACAGGATGGTGAATAAACCTCACAGAACAACGGTCCGCCGACGTGTGAAATGTCACAGCTGTCAGGTGTTGACACTCTTCTCTGTGACCTTTGAACTCTAGGCGGCTCGCTGTTGTACGATGACATCAGGGTGACGATGACGTCGAAGCAGCTGAACGGTTCCAAGCGGGTGCTGCTGGATGGAGTGATCTCCGACGACGAGTGCAGGGAGCTGCATCGCCTCTCGAATGTGAGTGAACAAGAAGTGGCAATGAAAAACCCCTTTCACATCCATAAAGACACCAGTGTGACTCACAGGTTCTGTGAGGAAGATGGAGGTTTACGTAGAGTCAAAGGGAGACCGCCTCAGAAATCCAACACAGAGGAAAACTCATGTCAGCATTAAGAATATACTAAAAAGACTAATAGTAGACATGTATGGAGGATGAAAAACTTCATCTAAACAGTATCGAAACTAACACTTTAAGCCTTTCACATGTTAAACAGCTGCAGTTTGTTCTTCTGAGCTGCACCAGAGATGATGTCACTGAAGACACCAAAGTTTACCTATATATGGATGCTTCTATGAGACTGGGTTTATTTTGGTATCTGGCACTTTTCCAGCTTTTTAGACCCAATAATAAAAGAGAAATTTAGACATATTTTCCCCCAGGACGGACCTAATGATGACCTCAGATAAATGCAAAAAACTTATACTCTTGCTCTGAGCCATCCTATAATTAATGAATTTTTAATCAAATATTGGGGCCAAAAATAGGACCCAAATTGGGACAGGAAAAGCTACCTAGGTGTCAGTGCATTAGATGTGAAAACATGTGTGTAAATGGTCTTATATAGACTGTAAATAAAGACACTGTGTTAAATGTGTCGATCCTAGTGGTTTTTCTAATCCACACATGTTGGTTTTTCATCAGTCTCAGTCTCATTCCGGGTTTGGTGTGGAACCCATCGTGTCCACTTGTGTTACATGCAGAACCTGCCCATTAAAAAACAAATAAGTGATTTTGCAACACTCTGCCTTGCATAATTAGTTCAATTCCCAAAATATACCTGTGAGAGAATAAAGAGATATTAAAAAAAATAGCAGTACGTAATTTTCATGTCCTTTTTACTGTGTTACATGTGGATTTTCGTATATAAAAATGTATTTTATGTGAAAAGTAGTTTCTCTTTTATCTCGAAATATTTATTTTTAAAATAGACCCAAAGTGCTTCCAAACTTGCTTCATAACATTAGTCTACATCTGGTTTGAATTTTTAGTCCCTCTGTCCTGTTTTTAGGACCAGTTTCACAGAAGCACCCAAATACGATATATTCTTGAAGTCTTTTTTGAAAGGAGACCAGAGGCTGGAGTCCTATGGGAGGAGTGGCTCATTTCCATGAACATTTTTCTTGAAAGCAGTTACATAAAAAAAATCACAACATAATAGAAAACCTCTGGGAGAATGGAAGACACCTCTAGGTCTTTGGTTTTGTGTCTGAAATCACTCCATTATGGACTTTTGTTCTACTAAACACTGTACTCTTCATCATCATTTAGAGCCCTGGCTGGCAGCTGTCAATACATTTAATGTGAGATTGCATTGTGGGACTTGTCAACAGAAGGATGAGAGTTTTTGTTGTGATTTTTACGCTAGATAAATAGGGCTGTGTATCGGCAAGAATCTGTCGATACGATACAAATCACAATACTAGGATCGCGATATGATATATCACAATATGTCATGATACTGTTAAAAAGGCAATTTTTTGTTTGTTTCTTTTTTTAAATGATTATTTCCTGGAAGAATTGAATTACAGCAGAAATCTGCACAAATACTAAACACATTTTTATTTGGTCAGAACAGGATCTAATGTTATATCATAAAATGTTCCCGTGTTCAAACTGAAATTCTGTTTTACAGACGTTACAGTTTCAGATCCTGTTCAAATGTTCATATTCTATTAGTTCAGAACTGACATCAGAACATTATTTTAGGTCAATCCCAACAAAGGAACTGACATTATTTAGTAAAAGCGTTAAATAACAATAAATAAAATATAAATAAAAGAGGAAAAACAAACAAAAAAAATGAACCTCCACAATATCTGCATTTGAATAAATACCTAAAAATATCAATACAGTATTGTGAGATGAAATATTGCAATATATTGCAGAACCGATATTTCCTAACACCCCTCATAATAATGAATATATCTGTAAATAAACACCATATTTACGTTCATCTCCATGTTTATAAAATGACTTCTCGTGTCATCTCGCGATAATAAATAAACACATTATCGCATTTGTGATTTAATGGAAAAACCAACATTACTCACTTGTGTTTTTTCAACATTTAGTAAATATCGGTAAAGTTTTGCGCTTATGTCCAATGGAAAAGCGACTGGTGATAGAGCTGCTTAGAAAAGTCCAGTGTTTCAGCTCCTCTTTAAAGCAGCGTCTGACTTTCATCACAATTTTTGTTCAAATGTGTCCAACCCCAGTCATATCCTAATTCTCAGTAATCCATTAGTCTTTCCGTGCCTGAATCACTTCCTTCACGGTGAACAACTTCGAAGAGGACTCCATTATAAACACTCGGGCATTTTCAAAAATTTTGTTGCGAAGTGCATTGTGGGAATGGGAATTCCACGCAGCCACAGCAGCAACAAAGATGGCAACCAAGTGAAAGCGATTTCGCACAGATTTGGCAATTCTGTTTTTTCAACATTTAGTAAATATCGGTAAAGTTTTGCGCGGACGTCCAATGGAAAAGTGACTAGTGTTGATGTTGTGCATATCCTCCAGGCCGCTGCGCTGAAGGGTGACGGCTACAGGGGGCGCCCTTCCCCACACTCCCCCAGTGAGATGTTCCAGGGAGTTACCGTCCTGAAGGCTGTGAAGGTCTGTAGCTCAGTCCACTCGGTCGTGTTTGAAGGCTTTTACGTCCCAGTGTTGCTGACGGTATGTTCTCCTGTAGCTCGGACAGGAGGGGACGGTTCCACTGAAGAGCGCTCGACTGTTCTTCGACCTGAGCGAGAAGGTGAGGAAGGTTCTGGAGTCGTACTTCCGGGTGGACACATTGTACTTCTCCTACTCCCACCTGGTCTGCCGCTCTGCTATTGACGGTAAGTCATCTGGATGAAGCGTTTTCAGGTAAAAACACGAGGGATGTGCTGAGATTAGACAAGTTTTAGATCACAGGTGTCAAACATGCGGCTCAGGGGCCAAAACCAGCCCGCCAAAGGGTCCAGTCGAGCCCCTGGGATGAAGTTGTGAAATGCAAAAATTACACTGAAGATATGAACAATCAAGGATGTTTAAATCATTTTAATTCAATCGAAAGTGGGTCAGACCAATAAAATACTATCATAATAACCCATAAATAATGAAAAAAGAAAATTTTTGTCTTTGTTTTAGTGTAAAAAAAAAAAAAGTAAAATTACACAAAAATGTTTACATTTACAGACTAGCCTTTTACAAAAAATGTGAATAACCTGAACAAATATGAACAAGAGAAGTATGTAGAATTTTACCAATATTCTGTCTGTTATTAAATATTTTGTGTATTTGTAGATCCACTGTGATCTGTAAGTTGTGATGTACATGTTTAAATGACAAACTAAGGTGTAATATTATTAAAATTTCACTTATTTTTCTTTGGAATTTTCAGGTTCATATTTGTTCGTGTTATGTTCATGTACAGTTTGTAGATGCAAACATTTTCATTACGGAATTTTACTTTTTTTCACTCAAAAACATAGAGAAAACTTTGGAGCTGACATTATTTATCAGTTCTTATCCTATTGTTTTTATTTTTTTACTGGTCCAGCCCACTTTAGATCACATTAAACTGAATGTGGCCCCTGAACTAAATTGAGTTTGACACCCCTGATTTGGGAGTTTTCTGTGGACGTGTAGACCCCAGTTTGTGATACACAGCATCTGTTTTTCAGGCTGAGGTAAAAGAAACGAAACCAAAAAACGCCAATATTTCTGGTCAGAAGGAGGCATATACCAGGGGTGTCAAACTCATTTTAGTTCAGGGGCCGCATACAAAATAACAGGCATAATAATTTGAGCCCGATCAGCTGACCTCAATGGCCATGTGGGGGCATGCACAGTACTGTAGCAATAGACATTTCAGAATTAAAATATTAAAGATAAAAGAAGATAATGTAGATTTGTTTTTTGGCAAGAATGTTATGTCATGATTCGTCATGCTATTGAATCAGTGTTAAACCTACATACAAGGCAGGTCTTTTTCTGGCCACATTTCTTTAATTGTTTCAGTTTGTATTGGTTTTTATGACCCCTGAGGAAAAAAAATCCACCTTTTTTTCTGCTCCGTCCTAAACTGTGCAGGTCACTAACTGTGTTTGTCCAGTATCTGGTGGTTGAACAGGTGGACTACAGTGGATTTATTTATTTTTTAAATTTATTTATTTTTTTATTTATTTTATTTCGAACAAGCAAAGAAAATAAGACAAAACAAAGCAAATTAAGACATAAAAAAATAACATTTAAATGGACAGAATCTATCTTTAAGCACATACAAGTCTGAATTTTACATGGTCGAAAAGGAGTAGGAAGAAGTATAAACTTAATTTATCATCAAAAACTACCTGAAAGGAGGTCAACAAGAGTGCATCCAGAAAAAAAAAAAAAAAAAAAAAACAAGTTAAAAGATTAGCTCCAACATGAAACACACCGACTGATGTTTGCGTTGTTTGTTTCTTCCAGGCGTGTGTTGGCATGGGTGGTTGTTCTTGTTTGATAAAGCCGACTTCTGACGCTCTAAATGTGTTTGTGCTGTCGGTTCTTTAGAGAAACAAGAGGAAAGGACAGACCTGAGTCACCCCGTCCACGTGGACAACTGTCTGCTGGTGTCTGAGATGAACGAGTGTATTAAAGAACCTCCTGCGTACACACACAGAGACTACAGGTGAGCACTTAAACACACCTTAGATCAGGGGTGTCAAACATACGGCTCGTGGGCCAAAACCAGCCCGTCAAAGGGTCCAATCCGACCCATAGGATGAATTTGTGAAATGCAGAAACTACACTTAACAGGGTTCTTATGGGTGCTTGAAACCCTTGAAAATGCTTGAATTTCAATGCTGTGTTTTCAAGATTTGGAAAGTGCTTGAATTTTAGTTTAAGTGCTTGAAAGTGTTGCAATTTTTATGTCAATTAGAAAAATTAGTGGGTGTTCTCAGGTCGACTCCAGGTACATTTTTATTTTAGTCTTTGTCTCAGTACGAGTGTGTCTAAAGAACGCCAAGTGGATTCCCTTTTTTTTGGATAAAACATTGTGGTTTTCTTTAGTTTCTAAACTTTTTGCTACAATAAAACATCATTTTAGATGTTTATAGCAAAATACAATGTACGTAATTGTGATAAAAAGTGAAAAAAATATTCTGGAGTATATGTATTTCTGTAGATGTGTGTTTGACCCCAACGATAAGGTGCTGTGCTGGAAAATTTTTTAAATGACCCTAAAAAGTGCTTGAATTTCACATTTGAAAATGTTTCCAAATTCTGACTTAAGATATTAGCATCAAAGATCAAATCATTTTAGTTCAGGAAACATATACAGACATATGTGATCTAAAGAGGGTCATAACAGTAGAATAGAATAGAATAGAATAGAATAGAATAGAATAGAATAGAATAGAATAGAATAGAATTATTTATAAAAACTATCATACAAAAATTAAACTGAAAAATATTGACGATATACAAAGAAGAAATGTACACAACATATAAAGAATATATACAAAGCAAAATTAAAAACAAAAACTATCATCAGAACCTATAAATAATCACAATCCAATCCAACTTTTACTCAAAGTGAAACTATATGAAAATGTTTATATTTACAAACTATCCTTTAACAAAAAATAACCTGAACAAATATGAACAACCTGAAATATCTAAAGAAAAATAAGTGTGACTTTAACAAGATTCTGCCTATTATTAAATGTTTTGTGTATTTGTAGATCCACTGTGATCTGTAAGTTGTAATACATGTGTGTAAATAGTAAACCGAGGCAGAATATTAATAAAATTGCACTTATTTTTCTGAAGACATTTCGAGTTGTTCGTGGTCGTTCATGTTATTCACAGTTTTTAAAGGATTTTTTGTAGATGTAATATTTTCATCATGTAATTTTACTTTTTTCGCTGTTATTATTCTACTGGTCCGACCCGCTTAGATCACATCGGACTGTATTTGGCCCATGAACTAAAATGACTTTGACACCCCCCCCCCCCCCCCCCCCGCCTTAACCCTTTCGTGCATAGTGCTCACTACAGTGGACAGCTATTCTGCGGCTGTTCTCTTGTACATTAATGGATTTTGTTGTTCTTTTCGTTGTTTTTTTTGTTTTTGTTTTTTCTTTACGCATATCTTTATTAAAGTTTTAAGACACTACATATCTTTTCTGATATGTATTGGTAACATTATGCAGATCTATCCTGAGGATAAACCCCTAGAATCACAAGCCCTCCCCACAGTTTTCACACAATTTATCAGTAAATACATGTTTCTGTGCGTCAAAAATTAAACGTGTGGTGTCCAGCTGAGTGGATATTTTTGCAACTTCATGAAAAATAGATTCATAAGAATTTTTTTGTCATCATTACTTTTTTAAATGTATTTTTAAAAATTTTTTAAAAATTATTTGTATTTTATTTATTTATTTTTTATTCATTTTTCAGAAGAAAATGTTCTATCACATTGTTTTTTTCATGCCTAAAGAAGAATAAAAACACTCAGGAAAAAATTTTGATTAAGGTTCTCATAATTCGTGCATGAAAGGGTTAAACTGACAAACAGCAGCCATAGTAACATCCTGTCCTACCTCTGCAGCGCCATCCTTTATCTGAACGACGACTTTGAAGGAGGAGATTTCATTTTCACCGAGCTGGACGCCAAAACAGTCACGGTACATATGTTTTTGGTTCTTATAGTACATGTAACTGAGAGGAGACGCTGTACCTTTAACTAACTCCCTCTTTCCGGTCCTTGTCTTGTTTCTGGTCCAGGCCGAGGTTCGTCCACAGTGCGGTCGCGTGGTCGGATTCGGATCTGGGAAGGAAAACCCTCACGGTGTCAGGGCCGTCACGAAGGGCCAGAGGTGTGCGGTGGCGCTGTGGTTCACCCTGGATCCCACCCACGAGGAAAAGGTCAGAAGCTAACTGTATTTTGCAAAGACAGGGATATTAAAGCAGCGTACGACTTTGATCACACATTGTTTTTGTTTCAGATTCAGATTTAACCCATAAAGACCCAAACCTCCACCAGCAACCAAAACCATCTGCTGACATAAACTGTTTAATACCTGTTGATCCACTAATTCTATCAATCCATGTAAATAATTGGTGTAAAATACAGTTCTTCCTCTTTTCATGGTCATCAGATATGACCCATTTGGACGTTCAGAGGCTCTGTAGTTACCGTGGAAACACCACCATCTTCTACAACATTGATTCACCAGGTTTCTCTATATATAACCTATCTTAGGTGTTTTATCACAATTTATTGTAATATTATCCTCTTTATTTTGAGTTTTTTTCTGTGTAAATCATGTATTTTCCTTTATTTATTTCAAGCAGTAATAGACGGTTTTGTTGGGCTTTGAGGAACCTGGATTACACGAATAAGACACAAACAGCATTTAATAGTTGATGATGAACCTGAGGAATGTCAAATAGGAACTACAAACCGAAACTAAACTCTGAATATTTCAATATTTCACTGTATTTTTCTGTTATTAACCCTTCGGTATCCCGTCCAGCAAGGCCCTTACGAAGCACCAAGAATGCCTTTTTGGCACACTTGTGGAATAATGTCAAAAAATTTTTCATACAGTTTGTTTTTAATTATTTTACACTTTTTTCTATTTAATCAACTTGAGCCATAAATAAAAATATCAAATACTCAATAATTGTCACATTTTTTAACCCTTTAAATGCCATGTTTGTAATGTAAACAAACCATTTATTTGGATGCAAAAAACACACAAAAAATATTTTTTTTCAATATACTACATAAAAAGTGGATCACATATTATTTGATTTTTTTTATCCTGGCATATGTCAATGATTAACTCCAACATCGGTTAATTTGCATTATTATTTTTGGCGCTAAGTCAAATGTTCAAAAATACTAGCATCTGTCACCAAGTGTGCCAAAAGTGCACACCTATGAATCAAACTATTAAATATTATATATTGATTTATTTTTCTGCTCTAATTTGATTTTATTTTTGTAAATCAAGGTCAGCCCTAATCATACAGATCAAATGGAAGAAATAGTGCGTTTTAGGCACACTTGGGAGACAGATGCTAGTCTTGTAATTTTCTTTTGTTTACAATGTGCACATTTGAGTTGGTGGCCAGAATTTAAAAGATCACGCAAAAATGAACAACTTTTGAATTCTAACCTTATTTAAATTGTGAAAAATAATATGAAGTTTTTTAAAACGAAGTGTAAAGTGTGCCTAAAAGGTGCACCTGGATACTGGAGGGTTAATACATGTTTGGGAACACAGGTTACCGCTATAGAAAAAACTACTAAAAATCTCAGCTGAGACTCAAATTTACCGTTTTTTAAAAGTTTTTTTTCTTGTTATCAACGTCTAAAATCTAGTCTTAAACACATTGGAGTTTTACATTAAATAAAAACAGCCCAATTTTCTAATTTCAGAATAAAAGGTGTAGAAAACGGTGCTTTCGTTTTTGACAGCCAGCAGAGATTTTTCAGGAAAGGTGCCATCATGTGTAAACCTGCAGATAAAAAGTGGAATTATCACCTCTTAAACTAATTCTGTAAGAACAAAAACTTCCTCTCTACGTTTGCTATTTTTGTTCCTAATTGGGATCAATTGCATTTTGAGTTTTTTTTTTTCAAATGTTGCCTTTTTTTCTTCAGGAGAGAATCCAGGCTCAGGATATGCTGAAGATGTTTGCGACCCCTTTGGACGCAGAGTTCAGCAAAAAGGAGGTGACGGCGACGGACACTTCAGAGCCACCGACGACAACAACAACAACAACAGAAGCTCCACAGAAACCAGCAGATGATGAACACATAGATAAATTAGCGGCAAGTAAGGATGAAAAACCAGTGGAAGACGCACCGAAAGCCAAAACAGAGAAGACGGTAGCGAAGGGCAAAGCTGCTCCCAAAGCAAAGGCCAAGACGACGGATAAAACCAAACCTGCCGCTAAAACCGACGGGAAAAAGACGGTGAAAACACAAGCCAAGCAGGCAGACAAAAAGGAGTCAAAATCTGACAAAAAAGACCTAAAATCTGACAAAAAGGAGACAAAATCTGACAAAAAGGAACTGAAATCAGAAAAAAAGGAGACGAAATCTGTCAAAAAGGAGCAAAAATCAGACAAAAAGGAACCGAAACCAGCTGCGAAACAGACAGTGAAACCGTCAGCTTCGAAGGAATCGAAAACACCTAAAGCCTCAGACTCTCAGAACGGCAAAGATGAGCTGTGATCCATGTGGCGTCTGTTTTATACAAAGTCTACCAGGTCTTCTCTGTGGGGAAACAACGGCGGCGGTGGCGGTGTGTCACGCCCAATTTAGGTCAAAAGAAACTCACAAAGCCAGGGTCAGAAGATGAATCCTCTGAGGAAAAACTCTGAATTTCTAGGATTTATGTTGTGAATGAATGAAAACTTAGACGGTTTCTGGGATTTGAGTGGAAATTTTACAGGAAGAAACGTGAGTTTTCTTTGTCTTTACAAGACAAAGTACGTGAAAAGAGGCTCAGTGTGGTTTTTTCTTGCAAATTTTCCACCTGTCAGTCTTGGTAATTGCTATGTTTTTTATGACATGTTCTCCTCACTGCAAAAATCTAAATCTGACCAAGAGTGAAAATTATCTTGGTCAGATTTCTTGAAATCAGATTTTCCAGATCTATTGTTTAAAAACCAGTTCTTATATCTCACTGAAAAGTTCCTCTTTAGGTGATTCTGTCTTATTTTAAGTGTGATGAGATATTTGGACTAGAAATGAGAAAAATACACTTGTTCAGATTTACATTTTTCCGGTGCTGCTCCGCTGTGTCTGTTTGAACCTACAGTGATACACTGTCATTGTGTTAATAATTATTGTGTTTTTAATTGATCAGACATTAACAATAATAAGACTTTCCCAGTCGCTGCTGTATGAATCACTGCAGTGTTTTTGTCCTTAACATTTGTTTTTGTGCTGAAACGCCCAAAGCCACTGTTCACTGTGCACCGTCCAAAGCTCTGTTTCTGTGTTCGTGGTGCACATGTTCATCTCAGTTCTTAATTTTCCTGAGTTTTTTTTTTCTTGTACTTTTGTTCTGGTGTTCAGGGGGAATAATATATAATATAACAAAGATGAATTCACAAGGAAACTCAACTTGGGAATTTACAAAAAAAATAAAAATTAAAAAGTGATTTTCTTACTTTGGGAGGATTAGACTTTTTTTATGATATTGATTGATTGATTTTGCACATACA
The DNA here is from genome assembly GCF_902148855.1 of Sphaeramia orbicularis. Taxonomy (NCBI): domain Eukaryota; kingdom Metazoa; phylum Chordata; class Actinopteri; order Kurtiformes; family Apogonidae; genus Sphaeramia; species Sphaeramia orbicularis. The sequence continues at coordinate 5,213,265 of NC_043961.1, read as the reverse complement.
TAACATTAATCAAAGACATAATAAAACAGTAAAGGTGCAGCTTGTTTTAACCCTCTGGTATCCCGTCCAGTAAGGCCCTTACTAAGCACCAAGTGTGCCTTTTTGGCACACTTGTGGAATAATGTCAAAAAAATTTTCATACAGTTTGTTTTCAATTATTTTACACTTTTTTCTATTTAATCAAGTTGAGCCATAAATAAAAATACCAAATACTCTATAATTGTCACATTTTTTAACCCTTTAAATGCTGTGTTTGTAATGTAAACAAACCATTTTTTTGGATGCAAAAAACACACAAAATTTTTTTTTTTTTTTCAATATACTACATAAAAAGTGGATCACATATTATTTGATTTTTTCATCCTGGCATATGTCAGTGATCAACTCCAACATCGGTTAATTTGCATTATTATTTTTGGTGCTAGGTCAAATGTTCAAAAATACTAGCATCTGTCACCAAGTGTGCCAAAAGTGCACACCTATGAATCAAACTATTAAATATTATATATTGATTTATTCTGCTGTAATTTGATTTTATTTTTGTAAATCAAGGTCAGCCCTAATCATACAGATCAAATGGAAGAAATAGTGCGTTTTAGGCACACTTGGCAGACAGATGCTAGTTTTGTCATTTTCTTTTGTTTACAATGTGCACATTTTAGTTGGTGGTCAGAGTTTTAAAGATCATGCACAAATGAACAACTTTTGAATTCTAACCTTATTTAAATTGTGAAAAATAATATGAAGTTTTTTAAAACAAAGTGCAAAGTGTGCCTAAAAGGCACACCTGGATACCGGAGGGTTAAAGCCTCCACCTTATAAATACATAAACCTTATAAAAGTTATGACATGTCCATAGTCCATACACATTCAGAATTGATTAAATACAGAATTGATTAAATTAAATTGTATAGTTACTAACGTAATAATATGATCAGTAAATTAATTACTGGAAAATACCTGAAAAATGCCAAATACGGAGGGATATTTTATAATAAATGGTGATAAATCCCTTAAAAAATGTGAAATATAGTGAAAAAATTATTGAAGTTGGATCAGTGACAGTGGATGGACACACTGGGTTTATGTTCAGTTATTGGTATGTTTGCTGAGAAAGTCACTTTTACATCAGTTTTTTTCTGTTTTTGATATAATAATCCTAAACTTTAATCTGAGTTTTCTCGAACATCTACATGATCAATGAATTAAATATAGGAAAAAACCTGATTTACACTGAAAAAATGTAATATAAGAGGATAATATTACAATAAGTAATCATAAATCACTTTCGAGAAAAATTCATTTGAGAACAGACACAACAGTAGCACTGGGTCTTTATGGGTTAAAGTGTCCAGATACTGTTTGATCGCATTACGTCCTGTTATTAGTCTGTTTATCCAGTCTGTGATAGAGTTGCTCAGAAAACTCCAGTGTTTCAGCTCCTCTTTAACCCATGAAGACCCAGTGATACTTTTGTGGCAGTTCCAAACATACATTTTTCTCCATATATAACCTATCTTAATTGTTTTATCATCATTTATTGTAATATTATCCTCTTTGTTTGGAGTTTTTCTGTGTAAATCATGTATTTTCCTATATTTAATTCAAACAGTAATGGACGGCTTTGTTGGGCTTTGAGGAACCTTTATTACATTAACCCTTTCATGCACAAATTATGAGAACCTTAATCAAAATTTTTTCCTGAGTGTTTTTATTCCTCTTTAGGCATGAAAAAAAAATGTGACTGAAAATTTTCTTCTGAAAAATAAATAAAAATAAATAAATAAAATAAAAATAATTGGAAAAAAAAATGTAAAAATACATTAAAAAAAAAAAAAAGAATAATGAAAAAAAAACAAAAACAATTCTTATGAACCTGTTTCTCATGAAGTTGCAAAAATGTCCACTCAGCTGGACACCACACGTTTAATTTTTGACGCACAGAAACATGTATTTACTGTTCTCTTTTTTTTTCTTTTCGTGGATAATTTTTTTGGCTGGTCTCTTTTTTTTCTTATAGGGGATTTTTTTTTTTTACATCTAGTGGATAATTTTTTTTTAGGCCGTTCTCTTTTTTTTTTCTTATAGGGGATTTTTTTTTTTTTTTTTACATCTAGTGGATAATTTTTTTTTAGGCTGCTCTCTTTTTTTTCTTACAGTGGATAATTTTTTTGGGCAGTTCTCTTTTTTTTTCTTGTAGTAGATCATTTTTTTCATCAAGTGGATAATTTTTTTAGGCTGTTCTCTTTTTTTTTTTCTTGTAGTAGATCATTTTTTTCGTCTAGTGGATAATTTTTTGGCCTGTTGCACCTCTGGGCCACCGTAGTTTAACCCTTTCATGCACGAATTATGAGAACCTTAATCAAAATTTTTTCCTGAGTGTTTTTATTCCTCTTAAGGCATGAAAAAAACAATGTGACTGAAAATTTTCTTCTGAAAAATAAATAAAAAATAAATAAATAAAATACAAATAATTTTTTAAAAAAAATTAAAATACATTTAAAAAAGTAATAATGACAAAAAAATTCTTATGAATCTATTTTTCATGAAGTTGCAAAAATGTCCACTCAGCTGGACACCACACGTTTAATTTTTGACGCACAGAAACATGTATTTACTGATGAATTGTGTGAAAACTATGGGGAGGGCTTGTGATTCTGGGGGTTTATGATCAGGAGAGGTCTACATAATGTTACCAATTCATGTCAGAAAAGATATGTAGTGTCTTAAAACTTTAATAAAGATATGTGTTAAAAAAAAAAAAAAAAAAAAAACAACGAAAAGAAAAACAAAATCCATGAATATACAAGAGAACAGCTGTAGAATAGCTGTCCACTGTAGTGACCACTATGCATGAAAGGGTTAATAAGACACAAACAGCATTTAATAGATGATGATGAACCTGAGGAATGTCAGATAGGAACGACTAAAAACCCTTAACTTTAATCTGAGCTTTTAAGAACATCTACATGATCAGTGAATTAAATATAGGAAAACACATGATGGTAACACTTTACTTGAAGGTCTAGTTTATAATGCATTAAGCGCTCATTCATAAGATATTATAATGCATTTATAATGCATTATAAAAGTCATTACAACAGTTTATGATCATGTACAACAACTTATACCAGGGTTAATAAAGTATTATAAGTGCAGGCATAATGTATTATAAATTCAGCTTTCATAATGTTTTCTACATCCATACCAAAGTGACAACAGTGTTTGTAGGAAGAATCTCAGGTCCTGGGTTACAGAACACATTATCAGTTGTATGATATAACACAAGTATGATGACGTATGAGCAGTATCTGCTGGCTCTAAGTAAAGTGTAAGTCCAAAATTATACATTAAAGTGTTCTTAATAACTCTATTTTGCAAAAACAAAACATTAAAAGAACAGAGACAGTAAATAGAAGTGTTACATGTTGCTTTATACATGAATAAAAAATAATGTGGCAGCTCTCAGTCTTTGTTAATTCAAACACATCCTTTTTTTTTTTTTTTTTTTTTTTTTAATAAATATGAAATCCCTAAAATATATGGGTATAGGGACCAGTGCCAAAACCTAACAAAAGTTCCCCACCTAAAAACATAAATTCCTTCACACTGCTTTGGTATGGATGTATAAAACATTATGAAAGCTGAATTTATCATTCATTATGCCTACGCTTATAATACTTTATTAACCCTGGTATAAGTTGTTGTATATGATCATAAACTGTTGTAATGACTTTTATAATGCATTATAAATACATTATAATGTCTTATGAATGTGCGCTTAATGCGTTATAAACTAGACCTTCACGTAAAGTGTTACTCACATGATTTATACTGAAAACAATGCAAAATAAATAGGAAAATATTACAATAAATGGTGATAAATCACTTAAGAAAGGTTAAATAGAAAGAAAAGATTCATGCGAGAACTGACACAACAGTAGCTCTGGGTCTTTATGGGTTAAAGTTGATGGTAAAGTGCTAATCTTTATTACTTTTTCAGTTCATTGGGCAAAAACAAAAACTCCCACATGGTGACGAGAACGAGAAATGAATACAAACACTCAGAGGAAAGATCAAATGAAGTAAGAAATAAGCGACAACAGGGTTAGACTTCTACTATTACCAGCTCATGTGTTTTTCCAAAGCGACACCAGGTGGCAGCATTGACGCAGGAATGTGTTCCACCTCTTCTGCAGGAGGATTCTCCTCATTTAACAAACCAGAACAAATTCACTTGTGATTGAAATCCTCGGGTCATGAACCTAAAGATCTCAGGACCTGAATAATTCAAAGTCCCTTTAAGTTCCTCGAAGCTCAGCACATTTAACGATGTCTTTTCTTACCTCGGCACAAGTAGAATTTCATAATATTCATATATTTTAGAGCTGAGCAGGTCAAACTTTTCCAGATGTGAATTAGTAGTGGTTTACCCAAACATCTGATTACATATTAGCCTTCTGAACACGTTCATGAAGCTTATTTTAGTTCAACATTACATCATAAACTGTATGGACAAAAGTATGTGGACACATTGAATTAAGGTGTTTCTTTAACAATTGTGACTAATGTCAGAATAGAGTTTTATATTATGGGATAAATATCATTGCATTGCATTGGTTAATTTTGTTTAAATTTGTTATCTTTGTTTCCAAAATGCCTCAGAGATGGTTTTGACTTATTATACTCATGATGTTTATATCTTAAATGATCATGTACAGGACATTTTACAAACTGGAGACATGATGTGTCCCACATTTTATGTCCATATAATTTAAAAACATTAATATTTCCTTAAAGTTTAACTGTAGATATTTCTTCCTCAGTGAGATGTGGAGAAAGTAGATGGTTAGTTGTGGTAGAAAATTATTATTTACAGTCAAGAGTAGAAAAAATATTTTAGAAATTTAGAGAAAGAACATTTAAAATCAGTCATTGGGGGAAAAGATAGATAGATAGATAGATAGATAGATAGATAGATAGATAGATAGATAGATAGATAGATAGATAGATAGATAGATAGATAGATAGATAGATAGATAGATAGATAGATAGATAGATAGATAGATAGGAAAAACGACAATTTCATCAAAACTCTTGTTTTTCAATTAAAAGTTTTTGTGCTGGCAAGAGGTGGTTTTCAGGCACAGCACAAATAGTATATCACACAAAACTACAATGTAAAGACCTTTTTCCACAACTAGAGTCACGTGAATAAAAAAAATGGATGCTGGTGTACATTACAACAAGAGAAGAAGAAGTGTTTTGAAAGGAAAATGGAGCGGTATGTGTGGACACACCAGGAAACCCTGTCATTTTTAATTTAGTAAAGGATAGAGGGGTAATATATAATAATAATAATGAATATATGTAACCGGTGGTGTCGGACTCTGCGTTGTGTTCTTATTTTTTTAAAATGATGAGACCCACATGTGTGTCCTTGGAGGCAGTCTCCGTTTATTGTTCTGACAAAAGTGACAGAAAACATAAAACCCTCCGGTCAGTATCCCACATAAAACACACTCCTGCACAAACCAAATGATAAAGAAATGTGTTTAAATACATTATAAGCTCCTGATACAGCCTAAAGTTCATGTAAAATAAATTAAATTAACAGAAGTTAAACCAAAAATTTTCACGAACTGTACGGCCGCTTACCTCTCCCACAGAAATCCCGAACAAAAGGGAAGAGGCAAAGGCGCCAAAACTCCGCTTATAGTGCGCAGTGTCACACTGTAAATTGTTCGGTAGGGAACAGACCAAAACCAAAAGTTCCACACACTGACCTGGAGGCCCACAGTGTCAGGTACCAACCAAAAAAAGGAAAATAAAATGAACAGATTTTGTGTAATTATAACAATACACAATACAATACACACACCCACACTGCTGCTAAATAACTGACCCTGTTACACATATCTGTAAATTAACATGTTATTAACGTTCGTCGCCATGTTTATGGAATGACTTCTGGTGTCATCTTGTGATAATAAATAAACAAATCATCACATTTGTGATTTAATGGAAAAACCGACATTACGCACTTCTGTTTTTCTGACATTTAGTAAAGATCGGTAAAGTTCTGCTTATACGTCCAATGAAAAAGTGACTGATGAAGTCACTGAAAACACTTGTTTTAAGTTCAGTTAATGATACAGATGAGTTTCAGTGTTTAATAAAAACAGTGACATCATTAAGATGCGTGCGCAACTCGGAGGTAAAACCAGCCGGCTCACATCAGCCGTACACCTGCAGGCTCTGCCCCAGGACTGGTGAACGAGCCCATATGTTCGCTCTAAAACGCTCCATTAACTGTCTGCGTCCAAAAGCCCCTCCCATCTTCTGTTTCACGGCCGCATAATTTGACTGGACCACATGTGGAAGGCTGTCCCATAGTTAAAACAGACTGTCACAGACGGGGCGGGGGGGGGGGGGGGGGCAGTATTGTCACCAGTTCCAGCTGAACTCAGCGGTGTCGCCCGCCGTAGCTCCGCCCACTTCCATCTGCCTCACCCAGCTGAGGAAACTCAAAGGGAGCAGGTAGATCCACAGTCACTCTGTCTGTAGGTGATGGTCCAGGGGAAGTCCTCCTGTAGGTTTAAAGGGGTCTTCATCACCGTACCACATGATGACAATTCTTTTTTTCCACGCCGCTAAGCGCCACAGACACGCAGGCTAACTATACTGAGAAGCTACGCTAACGGCGGTAATAACTCTAAACAGCGGTGGGCAGAACAGAACCACCGCTGACACCAGTGGAACCCAGCGGTCTGTATGCAGAACTGATACTTGTTGAAAGCGAAGGAATGAACGGCACACAGGAGTTTAGCAGGTCCGTCCACAGGTACGGGTTTTATTCCACCACATTTTCGTTTAACACGCTACGAACTTGGCGTGACTTCTGTCTCCAAGATGCGCGCACAGCAAGACTTAATGTATGCATACGTCACATGAAACTTCTCTATATTTTGCTGAAAAAAAATCCCTTTTTGTTCAGTTTCGTCTAATCTGATATAATAAACTTAATTCACGCCAAGCTTTTCTAAACACCTACAGGGTGGGGAAGCAAAATGTACAATGAACATTTAGTTGTTTTTTCTCAGCAGGCACTACGTCAATTGTTTTGAAACGGGGGGGGCTACTGATCAGCCTTGGTGGAGGTCTGCGCTCTCTGAGTGCTTCTAGTTACCTCCGCCAAGGAGGTTATGTTTTTGCCAGGGTTTGTTTGTTTGTTTGTTTGTTTGTCTGTTTGTCTGTCCGTTAGTGTGCAACATAACTCAAAAAGTTATGGACAGATTTTGATGAAATTTTCAGGGTTTGTTGGAAATGGGCCCCCCCGTGGGCTCCCCCACCCCCGATCACCACCAAAATTTAATCATTTCTTCCTTATCCCATTTCCAACAAACCCTGAAAATTTCATCCAAATCTGTCCATAACTTTTTGAGTTATGTTGCACACTAACGGACAAACAAACAAACAAACAAACAAACAAACAAACAAACAAACAAACAAACCCTGGCAAAAACATAACCTCCTTGGCGGAGGTAATAAAGAACCATGTATTTTCAAAACCCATCATCAGAAAGTGATATACTGTGTGAAAACTATGAAAGAAAACATTTTTAATGCAGCTAATCTGATGTTTTCTCCCATTTTAATATACTCTACAGGGTGAGGAAGCAAAATTTACAATGAACATTTAGTTGTTTTTTCTCAGCAGGCACTACATCAATTGTTTTGAAACCAAACATATACTGATGTCATAATCATACCTAACACTATTATCCATACCTTTTCAGAAACTTTTGCCCATATGAGTAATCAGGAAAGCAAACGTCTAAGAGTGTGTGATTTGCTGAATGCACTCGTCACACCAAAGGAGATTTCAAAAATAGTTGGAGTGTCCATAAAGACTGTTTATAATGGAAAGAAGAGAATGACTATGAGCAAAACTATTACCAGAAAGTCTGGAAGATACTATTAAAGAAGAATGGGAGAAGTTGTCACCTGAATATTTGAGGAACACTTGCGCAAGTTTCAGGAAGCGTGTGAAGGCAGTTATTGAGAAAGAAGGAGGACACATAGAATAAAAACATTTTCTATTATGGACATTTTCTTGTGGCAAATAAATTCTCATGACTTTCAATAAACTAATTGGTCATACACTGTCTTTCAATCCCTGCCTCAAAATATTGTAAATTTTGCTTCCCCACCCTGTATATGATCTGTGATACAGGAAAATGTCTGACTTTTACTGAAAAATGCTACGCAATGATGATGAATCACTTGGCTGACCACTTGGTGCAGTATGTGTGGACACACCAGGAAACCCAATCATTTTTTAATTTAGAAAGAAATAGAGGTGTAATATATAATAATAATGAATATTTGTGTAAATCAACACCATATTTACATTCGTCACCATGTTTATGGAATGACTTCTCGTGTCATCTCGCGATAATAAATAAACAAATCATCGCATTTGTGATTTCATGGAAAAACCGACTTCTGTTTTTTCGACATTTAGTAAATATCAGTAAAGTTTTGCGCAAATGTCCAATGGAAAAGCAACTTGTGTTTTTTTTTTTTTGTCCATCTTTGAGATACTATACAGCACAGGTGTCAAACACGTGGCCCGGGGGCCAAATCCGGCCCACCAAAGGGTCCAATCCAGCCTGTGGGATGAATGTGTGAAATGTAAAAATTACACTGAAGATATTATCAATCAAGGATGTACAGTCTAAAGTGGGTCAGACCAGTAAAATACTATCAAAACAACCTATACAGGGTGGGGAAGCAAAATTTACAATATTTTGAGGCAGGGATTGAAAGACAGTGTATGACCAATTAGTTTATTGAAAGTCATGAGAATTTATTTGCCACAAGAAAATGTCCATAATAGAAAATGTTTTTATTCTGTGTCCTCCTTCTTTCTCAATAACTGCCTTCACACGCTTCCTGAAACTTGCGCAAGTGTTCCTCAAATATTGGGGTGACAACTTCTCCCATTCTTCTTTAATAGTATCTTCCAGACTTTCTGGTAATAGTTTTGCTCATAGTCATTCTCTTCTTTCCATTATAAACAGTCTTTATGGACACTCCAACTATTTTTGAAATCTCCTTTGGTGTGACGAGTGCATTCAGCAAATCACACACTCTTTGACGTTTGCTTTCCTGATTACTCATATGGGCAAAAGTTTCTGAAAAGGTATGGATAATAGTGTTAGGTATGATTATGACATCAATATATGTTTGGTTTCAAAACAAGTGACGTAGTGCCTGCTGAGAAAAAACAACTAAATGTTCATTGTAAATTTTGCTTCCCCACCCTGTAAATAATGAAAAAAAGCCATTTTTTTCTTTTTTTTAGTGTCAAAAAAGTAAAATTACACAAAAATATTTACATTTTACAGACTGGCTTTTCACAAAAAATATGAACCACCTGAAATGTCTCAAGAGAAATATGCAGCATTTTACCAATATTCTGTCCGTTCTAAAATGTTTGGTTTATTTGTAGATTCACTGTGATCTGTAAGTCATGATGCACATGTTTAAATGATAAACTAAGGTGTAATATTGTTGAAATTGCACTTATTTTTCTTTAGAATTTTCAGGTTGTTCATATTTGTTCATGTTACATTCAAGTACGGTTCGTAGATGTAAACATTTTAATTACATAATTTTACTCTTTTCACTCAAAAACATTGAGCAAACTTTGGAGTTGACAATATTTCTAAGTTCATATCCTATTATTTCTATTATTTTATTGGTCCAGTCCACTTTAGTTCATATTTGGCTGAATGTGGCCCCGGAACTAAAATGAGTTTGACACCCCTGCTATACAGATTATTCAAAAAGAATGACATTTCATTACACAATATTTTAATAAGGAAAAACAACAGAAAACTCCAGCCCAGTCACAAGTATTCTACTCATAATCAACTTTTCTTTCCTGTCTTCCAAGTGTTCCATGTGTCCACCACCTGCAGCACGGACAACATCAATACGATCACAGAATTCCTCCCAGACGTTCATCAGCAGATCACCATTCCACTGAGCTGATCGCTGTTGTTATTGTTGAAGGTCATCGAGGTCAGCCGTTCAAATCTTAGAAAACTCCTCTTTCAAACGCTCACTGACTCATTCCATGACGACGCTGGAGAACCGAAGCAACGCGTCATGAAATGGGTTCATTCTTTTTGAAGAACCCTGTAGTTCCACCACGGTCCACTCCTAACGACCGCTGGTCTAAGCCCAGGTGGATTCTGTCGAGTCTTTATGAATTCTTCTTGTCAACTTTCCTCGAACTCGTCACATTTTCCGACAAGGTCAAGGGTAAGTGTTTAGGAAAAGTAAATATAAGGTCATTTTTCATACTGTTCAGACACACCTTCTACTTAAAGGGCTCAGATTTGTCGAAACCCACTTTTATTAGACTGTGGCTCATTTATTTGAGGATTTGGACCCAAATAGTTCATACAGTTTGACAAAATTCTGTTCTATTCTATTCTATTCTATTCTATTCTATTCTATTCTATTCTATTCTATTCTATTCTATTCTGGTTCGATGCTAAAATTAGTTGTTGTTGTTTTACTCATATTTGTTATTGTTTTACTCATATGTTGTTTTACTCATATTTGTTGTTGTTTTACTCATATGTTGTTTTACTCATATTTGTTGTTGTTTTACTCATATTTGTTGTTGTTTTACTCATATTTGTTATTGTTTTACAGATATGTGTTGTTGTTTTACTCATATGTTGATTTACTCATATTTGTTGTTTTTTAGTCATATGTTGTTTTACTCATATGTTGTTTTACTCATATTTGTTGTTGTTTTACTCATATTGTTTTACTCGTATTTGTTATTGTTGTACTCATATTTGTTATTGTTTTACAGATATTTGTTGTTGTTTTACTCATATGTTGTTTTACTCGTATTTGTTATTGTTGTACTCATATTTGTTGTTTTACTCATATGTTGTTTTACTCATATTTGTTGTGGTTTTACTCATATTTGTTGTTTTACTCATATGTGTTGTTGTTTTACTCATATGTTGTTTTACTCATATTTGTTGTTTTACTCATATGTTGTTTTACTCATATTTGTTGTTGTTTTACTCATATTTGTTGTTTTACTCATATTTGTTGTTGTTTTACTCATATGTGTTGTGGTTTTACTCATATTTGTTGTTTTGCTCATATTTGTTGTTGTTTTACTCATATTTGTTGTTTTGCTCATATTTGTTGTTGTTTTACTCATATTTGTTGTTTTACTCATATTTGTTGTTGTTTTACTCATATTTGTTGTTTTACTCATATGTGTTGTTGTTTTACTCATATTTGTTGTTTTACTCATATGTGTTGTTGTTTTGCTCATATTTGTTATTGTTTTACTCATATTTGTTGTTGTTTTACTCATATGTGTTGTTTTACTCATATTTGTTGTTGTTTTACTCATATGTGTTGTTTTACTCATATTTGTTGTTTTACTCATATTTGTTGTTGTTTTACTCATATTTGTTGTTTTACTCATATTTGTTGTTGTTTTACTCATATTTGTTGTTTTACTCATATTTGTTGTTGTTTTACTCATATTTGTTGTTTTACTCATATTTGTTGTTGTTTTACTCATATTTGTTGTTTTACTCATATTTGTTGTTGTTTTACTCATATGTGTTGTTTTACTCATATTTGTTGTTTTACTCATATTTGTTGTTGTTTTACTCATATTTGTTGTCTGTAAATTCTTGCTCTGAACCTGAGAGCTCTACCTCAGTTTCATCGTATTTGGTACAATGACAATACAGAGATTCTGATTCTGATTTTGATTTTGATCCTGATTCGGATCTGGTCAAACCCATATGGGGTCACCATGGAAACTGCAGACAAACCCACATGGGACCCTTATATGCAGCCCAGTTGTAACCCTTCTGGGGCCCACATGGACATGCCGGCTGGGATATTATCATAAACGGTGATAAATCCCTTACAGATGGTTAAATATAGAGAACAAATCATTTGGGAACTGCTACAGAAGCACCACTGGGCCTTTATGGGTTAACATCTGAACGTACACTTTGTCCCTTTCTAGATGTCTGAGTGTGGAGACATGACTCTGGGATCCGTGATGTGACGTCTGTGTGTAGGTTCAGCATGTGGATGAAGTCATGGCAGCACACAGAGGCCATCTGGACACGCACTCACAAACCCAACACACGCAGCGCAAGAAAAAAAAGACACCCGTCCAAATAATGAGCACAAAACTGCACCGGCTGGGATACGAACGCCGTGTGGGGAGGGCGTCCGACCGTCCCACGGGTGTCCTACATGTGAAGCACCTGTCCGGCTGTCCAGACTGCGTGTGTTTGAGGCAAATGTTTAGTGCAACATTCCTTGGCTCTGTGCAAACGCTGCAGTCGGAGCTGACACAGCCGAAGCCTTCACACACATCATGTAAATCTGCACACCAAGGTTCTAATGGGTTTGGGTTTTTCATTCATTATAGTTTAGTTTTATTTAGTTTTGACTTTTTTTCTTTCATTTAGTTAGTTTTAATTCGTTTTTAGAGCAGGTTTGCTCATTTTTATTGGTTTTCATTTTTTTATTTACCTCTGCCAAGGAGGTTATGTTTTTGCCAGTGTTTGTCCGTGTTCAAAATAACTTGAAAATTTATGGACGGATTTGGATGAAATTTTCAGGAAAGGTGTGAAATGGGACAAGGACCGAATGATTCAACTTTGGGAGTGATCCGGATCACCGTCTGGATCCAGGACTAATATTTATGGTGTAAATCACAATATGGGGTGAACTGTGGCGCTTGGCAGAACTCTGAGTGCTTTTCTAGTTCTAAATGCTTAGTTTTAGTTTTTTTCATATCTTTTATTCAAATAAATCCCAGACAGGACTCTGCTGCTTTCTCCCAACTTTAGTCTCCATGTTTCCAGGTAGAGTGGGGACCAGAAGACGACTGGAAACCACAAGTGAACACAAGTGACACACTGTGAAGTGTCGTATGGTGACGCTAGATAAAATTGCTAGAGCGAAATGAATCGCATTCATATCAATCTGACATTGACAAAGACGAAAACGAATAGAATTTTATTCATAATTTTTATATGTTTTAGTTAGTTTTAGAAGCACACAATTCAGTTTCAGTTAGTTATTGGTTTTTTTTCTTTTAATTGTAGTTTTTATTTATTTTAGTTAATGAAAATGTTTTTTCAATTCTAGTTTTCGTCATTTCATTAGTTTTCATTAACGATAATAACCTTGGCCAGAACACACTAATAACTAAAAAAAAAAAAAAAACACCAATGAATCAACACTATGTTTCCACAGAGTTTATCACTCACTGAATAAAGTATAAAGCTCATGGTTTCCACACGTCTGTTATGGTTTCAGTTTTTCTTTCTCAAACTAAAACTCATAGCTGATCATTTTCACACTCACTCAAAATATCACAGCGTCTTCATGTGCTGCATCAGCTGATAGTTTACATCATAGCTCTGTTAGCTTAGCTCTGTTAGCTTAGCTCTGCTTTCAGACTGAAAACAGCCACAATAAAACCACAAATCACCTCTGTTTTCTGTACTTTTTTAGTTAGTTTTGTAAACACACAATACAGTTTCAGTTAGTTATTGTTTTTTTCTTTTAATTATAGTTTTTATTTATTTCAGTTAACGAAAATGTTTTTTCAATTCTAGTTTTCATCATTTTGTTAGTTTTTGTTAACGATAATAACCTTGGCCAGAACACACTTATAACTAAAAAAAAAAAAAAAAAAAGAAAAAAACAAAACACCAATGAATCAACACTAAGTATCCACAGAGTGTATCACTCACTGAATAAAGTATAAAGCTCATTGTTTCCACACGTCTGTGTTATGGTTTCAAGTTTTCTTTGTCAAACTAAAACTCATAGCTGATCATTTTCACACTTGCTCAAAATATCACAGTATCTTCATCTGCTGCGTCAGCTGATAGTTTACATCATAGCTCTGTTAGCTTAGCTCTGTTAGCTTAGCTCCGTTAGCTTAGCTCTGCTAGCTTAGCTCTGCTTTCAGACTGAAAACAGCCACAGTAAAACCACAAATCAAATCAAATCTAAATCAAATCAAATTTTATTTATATAGCGCCAAATCATAACAAAAGTTACCTCGTGACACTTTACATATAGAGTTGGTCAGAACCAGACTCTAAATAACCTCTGTTTTCTGTACAGTTTTAGTTAGTTTTGTAAACACACAATAAGGTTTCAGTTAGTCATCGTTTTTTTCTTTTAATTATACTTTTCATTTATTTCAGTTAACGAAAATGTTTTTTCAATTCTAGTTTTCGTCATTTCGTTAGTTTTCATTAACGATAATAACCTTGCTGCACACACACACACACACACACACACACACACACACACACTCTTACACCACCTACCCATCCGCCGACACAAACCACACACATACGCACATATTCCAACCATGTAAATTTATACACAGACTTAGAGAGACTGTGCATAAAATACCACAGTGATTTAGCCTCTGTTTCAGATAGGATCCGTTGTGTGATTATGGCGAAGGGCACATGGACTCAGCTGTCATGCACAAAGCAGCTCCCAGCCTCCTACAGCATAGAATACATGAACAGAAGCACTCTGCTGCACTCAGTGTGTGTGTGTGTGTGTGTGTGTGTGTGTGTGTGTGTGTGTGTGTGTGTTGTACTGTCAGTGCCTTCTTTGTAACATCTTACTCTTGTTTGACTGAAACAGTGAGACACACACAGGCCACTTTGTCTTTTTGTGTATTTGTGGCCTATGGATTTGACCATTGTTTCTACCAGCAGAGTGTGGGTGAGGGGGGGTGTGGGGGGTGTGGGGGGGTGGTAGGGTGGTGAGTACAGTAGACAACAGAGGTCTGATCCGTGATTGGTACAGCCTTCTCTGACTGTTCTGCCTACAGCCACTGCACATTTCAATACATTTTCATAAGTATCAAACGTTCCTTAGTTTCGTCTTGACATCATAAGTGCCTGTGTATGAAAGCCCATTAATGCCACTGTCTTTCTTTATTTTTATATTTAGGATCAGAGGTTGCGCTAGACATTTTTATTGTCCGTTATTTTGACGGACAGGGTCATGAAAATTCCGTCATAACATATTATTATCCGTCATTTCAAATTTTTATTTTTTAATCATAAAGAGATATATTTAGCAGTATTTAACCCTTTCATGCATGAATTATGAGAGCCTTAATTTTTTTTTCTTAAGTGTTTTTATTCCTCTAGGCATTGAAAAAACTATGCGATTAACACTTTTTTTAATCTATTTTTCATGGAGTTGCAAAACTGTCCTTTCAGCTGGACACCATGTATTTAATTTTCAAAATGAAGAAACATATTTATTGATATACTGTGTGAAAACTATGAAATAAAAACATTTTAATGCAGCTAATCTGATGTTTTCTCCCATTTTAACATACTCTGATACTGGTCATTACTCACTCCATGGAGATGATATGCAAAAAATAAGAAAGCTGTTTGTTGAACCCATAAAAACCCAGTACTACTTTTGTCATCCTAGTGTTTAAAAAAAAAAAACCTGTTAATTACAGTCTAATAACAACAACAAGCAACTGATTTACACTCAAACATGTTAGTGCAGATCAAGTTCATGAAGAACAGCAAAGTTACAGTAATTATATGAACTGCAGTGTATGGGATGATGCATGATTGTCCACTGTGTTGGCTGATATGGAACTAAAACAACAAAATCCATGAACAGAACAGCTGTAAAACAGCTGTCCACTGTAGTGACTACTGTGCATGAAAGGGTTAATGTTCAAAAACATCTCAGTGATGCAGCAGCTGTAGTTGCTGTTGGCTGATAAACCAACGTGATGTCACGACTCGCATAATTATATACGCCGCTTTTAATTGGTGTGTTATCATGCACTGAGGGTTAGAGTTCAGGTTATGTGAACCAGAGATCTACGCACAAATGGACATGCCATCAAATAACACATGAAAGGTAGAAAATGCGTACATATAGCCCACCAAATACCATCAGAACTGGAGTATTCCTTACTTGTCTGTCATCCTTCACCGCATCCGTCCCTCTTTTTTTAACCGCGTTTATCAGTGCCATCACATTTACTGGGCTTTAAAATAACTAAGGAGACTCAGCTGTCTGCACAGTTTGTGCTAGAAAAGTAGCATCTAATTTAGACTAAAGTTAGCAAAACAACGACACAAGACTGGACACTGACAAATATGCACACTGACACCAACTGGACAGGGGTCTACTACAGGTGGACTGACTGGACAGGGGTCTACTACAGGTGGACTAACTGGACAGGGGTCTACTACAGGTGGACTAACTGGACAGGGTCTACTACAGGTGGACTAACTGGACAGGGGTCTACTACAGGTGGACTAACTGGACAGGTTCTAACAGTTTTGGATTTTTCATTATAGTTTACTTTTATTTAGTTTTGACATTTTTTTCTCTAATTCAGTTAGTTTTAATTCGTTTTTAGAGCAGGTTTGCTAGTTTTTATTAGTTTTTGTTATTTTCTAAATGCTTAGTTTTAGTTTAGTTTTAGTTTCTTTACCTTTTCTCTTCTTCTCTGTCGTCGTATTCAAATAAATCCCAGACAGGACTCTGCTGCTTTCTCCCAACTTTAGTCTCCGTGTTTCCAGGTAGAGTGGGGACCAGAAGACGACTGGAAACCACAAGTGAACACAAGTGACGGAGCCTTAAATATCATATGGTGCCAGCAGCTAAAATTGCTTGAGGGAAATAAATCAATTTCATATCAATCCGACATTGACAAAGACAAAAACAAAGGGAATTTTATCCATAATTTTTATACGTTTTAGTTAGTTTTGTAAACACACAATACAGTTTCAGTTAGTTATCATTTTTTTCTTTCAGTTATGTATTTTTTTTTAAATTTCAGTTAACGAAAATGTTTTAACAATTCTAGTTTTCGTCATTTTGTTAGTTTTCGTTAACGATAATAACCTTGCTAACTGGACAGGGGGTCTACTATAGGTGGACTGACTGGACAGGACAGGGGGTCTACTATAGGTGGACTGACTGGACAGGGGGTCTACTATTGGTGGACTGACTGGACAGGACTGACTGGACAGGGGGTCTACTATAGGTGGACTGACTGGACAGGGGGTCTACTATAGGTGGACTGACTGGACGGGGGGTCTACTATAGGTGGACTGACTGGACAGGGGGTCTACTATAGGTGGACTGACTGGACAGGACAGGGGGTCTACTATAGGTGGACTGACTGGACAGGGGGTCTACTATAGGTGGACTGACTGGACAGGGGGTCTACTATAGGTGGACTGACTGGACAGGACAGGGGGTCTACTATAGGTGGACTAACTGGACAGGGGGTCTACTATAGGTGGACTGACTGGACAGGGGGTCTACTATAGGTGGACTGACTGGACAGGACAGGGGGTCTACTATAGGTGGACTAACTGGACAGGGGGTCTACTATAGGTGGACTGACTGGACAGGGGGTCTACTATAGGTGGACTGACTGGACAGGACAGGGGGTCTACTATAGGTGGACTAACTGGACAGGGGGTCTACTATAGGTGGACTAACTGGACAGGGGTCTACTATAGGTGGACTGACTGGACAGGGGGTCTACTATAGGTGGACTGACTGGACAGGGGGTCTACTATAGGTGGACCGACTGGACAGGGGGTCTACTATTGGTGGACTGACTGGACAGGACTGACTGGACAGGGGGTCTACTATAGGTGGACTGACTGGACAGGGGGTCTACTATAGGTGGACTGACTGGACGGGGGGTCTACTATAGGTGGACTGACAGGACAGGGGGTCTACTATAGGTGGACTGACTGGACGGGGGGTCTACTATAGGTGGACTGACAGGACAGGGGGTCTACTATAGGTGGACTGACTGGACAGGGGGTCTACTATTGGTGGACTGACTGGACAGGACTGACTGGACAGGGGGTCTACTATAGGTGGACTGACTGGACAGGGGGTCTACTATAGGTGGACTGACTGGACGGGGGGTCTACTATAGGTGGACTGACTGGACAGGGGGTCTACTATAGGTGGACTGACTGGACAGGACAGGGGGTCTACTATAGGTGGACTGACTGGACAGGGGGTCTACTATAGGTGGACTGACTGGACAGGGGGTCTACTATAGGTGGACTGACTGGACAGGACAGGGGGTCTACTATAGGTGGACTAACTGGACAGGGGGTCTACTATAGGTGGACTGACTGGACAGGGGGTCTACTATAGGTGGACTGACTGGACAGGGGGTCTACTATAGGTGGACTGACTGGACAGGACAGGGGGTCTACTATAGGTGGACTAACTGGACAGGGGGTCTACTATAGGTGGACTAACTGGACAGGGGGTCTACTATAGGTGGACTGACTGGACAGGGGGTCTACTATAGGTGGACTGACTGGACAGGGGGTCTACTATAGGTGGACCGACTGGACAGGGGGTCTACTATTGGTGGACTGACTGGACAGGACTGACTGGACAGGGGGTCTACTATAGGTGGACTGACTGGACAGGGGGTCTACTATAGGTGGACTGACTGGACGGGGGGTCTACTATAGGTGGACTGACTGGACAGGGGGTCTACTATAGGTGGACTGACTGGACAGGACAGGGGGTCTACTATAGGTGGACTGACTGGACAGGGGGTCTACTATAGGTGGACTGACTGGACAGGGGGTCTACTATAGGTGGACTGACTGGACAGGACAGGGGGTCTACTATAGGTGGACTAACTGGACAGGGGGTCTACTATAGGTGGACTGACTGGACAGGGGGTCTACTATAGGTGGACTGACTGGACAGGACAGGGGGTCTACTATAGGTGGACTAACTGGACAGGGGGTCTACTATAGGTGGACTAACTGGACAGGGGGTCTACTATAGGTGGACTGACTGGACAGGGGGTCTACTATAGGTGGACTGACTGGACAGGACTGACTGGACAGGGGATCTACTATAGGTGGACTAACTGGACAGGGGGTCTACTATAGGTGGACTGACTGGACAGGGGGTCTACTACAGGTGGACTGACTGGACAGGGGGTCTACTATAGGTGGACTGACTGGACAGGACAGGGGGTCTACTATAGGTGGACTGACTGGACAGGACAGGGGGTCTACTATAGGTGGACTAACTGGACAGGGGGTCTACTATAGGTGGACTGACTGGACAGGGGGTCTACTATAGGTGGACTGACTGGACAGGACAGGGGGTCTACTATAGGTGGACTAACTGGACAGGGGGTCTACTATAGGTGGACTGACTGGACAGGGGGTCTACTATAGGTGGACTGACTGGACAGGGGGTCTACTATATGTGGACTGACTGGACAGGACTGACTGGACAGGGGGTCTACTATAGGTGGACTGACTGGACAGGGGGTCTACTATAGGTGGACTGACTGGACAGGACAGGGGGTCTACTATAGGTGGACTAACTGGACAGGGGGTCTACTATAGGTGGACTGACTGGACAGGGGGTCTACTATAGGTGGACTGACTGGACAGGGGGTCTACTACAGGTGGACTGACTGGACAGGGGGTCTACTATAGGTGGACTGACTGGACAGGGGGTCTACTATAGGTGGACTGACTGGACAGGGGGTCTACTACAGGTGGACTGACTGGACAGGGGGTCTACTACAGGTGGACTGACTGGACAGGGGGTCTACTATAGGTGGACTGACTGGACAGGGGGTCTACTATAGGTGGACTGACTGGACAGGGGGTCTACTACAGGTGGACTGACTGGACAGGGGGTCTACTACAGGTGGACTGACTGGACAGGGGGTCTACTATAGGTGGACTGACTGGACAGGGGGTCTACTACAGGTGGACTGACTGGACAGGGGGTCTACTATAGGTGGACTGACTGGACAGGGGGTCTACTATTGGTGGACTGACTGGACAGGACTGACTGGACAGGGGGTCTACTATAGGTGGACTGACTGGACAGGGGGTCTACTATAGGTGGACTGACTGGACAGGGGGTCTACTATAGGTGGACTGACTGGACAGGGGGTCTACTATAGGTGGATTGACTGGACAGGGGGTCTACTATAGGTGGACTGACTGGACAGGACTGACTGGACAGGGGGTCTACTATAGGTGGACTGACTGGACAGGGGGTCTACTATAGGTGGACTGACTGGACAGGACAGGGGGTCTACTATAGGTGGACTAACTGGACAGGGGGTCTACTATAGGTGGACTGACTGGACAGGGGGTCTACTATAGGTGGACTGACTGGACAGGGGGTCTACTATAGGTGGACTGACTGGACAGGACAGGGGGTCTACTATAGGTGGACTAACTGGACAGGGGGTCTACTATAGGTGGACTGACTGGACAGGGGGTCTACTATAGGTGGACTGACTGGACAGGACAGGGGGTCTACTATAGGTGGACTAACTGGACAGGGGGTCTACTATAGGTGGACTGACTGGACAGGGGGTCTACTATAGGTGGACTGACTGGACAGGGGGTCTACTATAGGTGGACTGACTGGACAGGACTGACTGGACAGGGGGTCTACTATAGGTGGACTGACTGGACAGGGGGTCTACTATAGGTGGACTGACTGGACAGGACAGGGGGTCTACTATAGGTGGACTAACTGGACAGGGGGTCTACTATAGGTGGACTGACTGGACAGGGGGTCTACTATAGGTGGACTGACTGGACAGGGGGTCTACTACAGGTGGACTGACTGGACAGGGGGTCTACTACAGGTGGACTGACGGTGAGTCATGTGACTGCAGTACTGCTGTTGTATTCAGTGTAGTTGTGAACAGTGGTGCTGTTGGTTCTATGCAGGTGGATGCTGTTATGGACTGTTTGATGCCTTGCTCACAGACAGACCAGCGATCCTGCAGCAGGTTCTGTTCACAGTGTTGTGTGAAAACTTTCTTTGGTAGTGTTATGAGATTAGTGTGTGTGTGTGTGTGTGTGTGTATATTGTGTGTGTGTGTTCCTTTAAGTGCGAGAGCGGTGTGTAGTGCATGCACGTGCGTATGGTGTGAGTGGTCGAGCAAGGTGAGGGAGCAGCAGTTTTGAGTATGAGTGTGTAAGACAGTGCTTCTCAACCTTTTTCTGTTGAGCCCCCCTTTGGAGGACAAAAAATCTCCAGGACCCCCACAACATTGCAACAGTGGTGCAATTACAACTTTTATTGAAAGAAACATCAATATCATAAAAATACTTTTTGCTTTTCCTTGAATAATTTGTTGTGCAAATTAAAAATAACTTCAATTTTTGCTTGAACAATGCAAATAAACCCAACCAGCCTGCTCCCTGAGGCAATATTTTTCCAAATAAAAATAGGTAATGTGCAATTATCTTACAACTATGACAATAAAGTAACTTTTTTAGAACAACAAACTAATTTTGGTAACAAAGATTTTTGATTTATTTATTTGATTTGATATATTTTTGAACATTTGACCTAGCGCCAAAAATAATAATGCAAATTGACCAATTTTGGAGTTAATCATTGACATATGCCAGGATGAAAAAAATCAAATAATATGTGATCCACTTTTTATGTAGTATACTGAAAAAAAAAATTTTGTGTGTTTTTTGCATCAAAAAAAAAAATGGTTTGTTTACATTACAAACACAGCATTTAAAGGGTTAAAAATGTGACAATTATTGAGTATTTGGTATTTTTATTTACGGCTCAAGTTGATGAAATAGAAAAAATTGTAAAAGAATTAAAAACAAACTGTATGAATTTTTTTTTTTTTACATTATTCCACAAGTGTGCGAAAAATGCACACTTGGTGCTTAGTAAGGGCCTTGGTGGATGGGATACCGGAGGGTTAATGTGTTTATTACCATATCCAAACTTTATTTGCCCCAAATTTGAGCAAGAACAGGATATTATGCATGTTTGCATAAGCCTTGTCCAAGGTGATGTTCTTTTCTCATAGTGCCATAACCAAGCACTTTTTTTGCTGATTTCATATTTTACTAGAAAAGCACTCCACAAAGGCAGACCCCCCCCCCCCCCCAACACCATCAAAATTTTATCATTCGTTCCTTGCGCCAGTATCAACATTTCCTGAAAATTTCCTGAAAATCCTTCCATATCTTTTTGAGTTATCTTACTAACAGACAAACAGACAAACCGCAGAAATATGTACTGCAAGTTACTGTAAGTTATCTAAAAGTTATCGCCCAGTGAACAGTCACTTTGTATGTCGTACTGGATAAATGTTCATCGGAAGTCCGGGCCTTATATGTGCAAATGTCGTCATGTAACTAGTTATAGACGTAACAAATTAAACAGGAATTCAAACAGGTTGTAGAAATCCACTGGATTTTTACCAGAGTGAATGTAAAGACAGTTTTACAGCAGCTGGAGGGCTCAAATTCAAACTGTATGAACTATTAGGGTTCAAATACACAAATAAATGAACCACAGATTAAAAAAAGTGGGTTTAGAGAAATATAACCTGTTTAAGTTGGCCATCTTTTCTAAGTGTTTACAAACTATTGCAGTAACAGAGTGTTTTTCAACCTTGGGGTCAGGACCCCACGTGGAGTCGCCTGGAATTCAAATGGGGTCGCCTGAAATTTCTAGTATTTCATAAAACAAACAAACAAAAAAAACTAGTTATAAAACGTAACAAATTAAGGAGGAATTCAAACAGGTTGTAGAAATCCACTGGATTTTTGCCAGAATGAATATAAAGATAGTTTTGCAGCAGCTGGAGGGTTCAAATTCAAACTGTATGAACTATTAGGGTCCAAATACACAAATAAATGAACCACAGACTAAGAAAAGTGGGTTTAGACAAATATAACCTGTTTAAGTTGGCCATCTTTTCTAAGTGTTTACAAACTATTGCAGTAACAGTGTTTTTCAACCATGGGGTCGGGACCTCATGTGGGGTCGCCTGGAATTCAAATTTCTAGTATTTGATAAAAGAAAAAAGAAAAAAGAAAAGTTAAAAAATGTAACAAATTAGGAAGGAATTGAAACAGGTTGTAGAAATCCACTGGATTTTTGGCCTAATGAATATAAAGATAGTTTTACAGCAGCTGGAGGGTTCAAATTCAAACTGTATGAACTATTAGGGTCCAAATACACAAATAAATGAACCACAGATTAAAAAAAGTGGGTTTAGAGAAATATAACCTGTTTAAGTTGGCCATCTTTTCTAAGTGTTTACAAACTATTGCAGTAACAGAGTGTTTTTCAACCTTGGGGTCAGGACCCCACGTGGAGTCGCCTGGAATTCAAATGGGGTCGCCTGAAATTTCTAGTATTTCATAAAACAAACAAACAAAAAAAACTAGTTATAAAACGTAACAAATTAAGGAGGAATTCAAACAGGTTGTAGAAATCCACTGGATTTTTGCCAGAATGAATATAAGATAGTTTTGCAGCAGCTGGAGGGTTCAAATTCAAACTGTATGAACTATTAGGGTCCAAATACACAAATAAATGAACCACAGACTAAGAAAAGTGGGTTTAGTGGGATATAACCTGTTTAAGTTGGCCATCTTTTCTAAGTGTTTACAAACTATTGCAGTAACAGTGTTTTTCAACCATGGGGTCGGGACCTCATGTGGGGTCGCCTGGAATTCAAATTTCTAGTATTTGATAAAAGAAAAAAGAAAAAAGAAAAGTTAAAAAATGTAACAAATTAGGAAGGAATTGAAACAGGTTGTAGAAATCCACTGGATTTTTGGCCTAATGAATATAAAGATAGTTTTACAGCAGCTGGAGGGTTCAAATTCAAACTGTATGAACTATTAGGGTCCAAATACACAAATAAATGAACCACAGACTAAGAAAAGTGGGTTTAGATAAATATGACCTGTTTAAGTAGGCTATCTTTTCTAAGTGTTTACAAACTATTGCAGTAAATCGTGTTTTTCAACCATGGGGTGTAGATAAATATAACCCCTTTAAGATATTACCTCGTTATTTTAACGTCTACGATCTCTTGTTATTTTTTCTTCACATTAGTGGAAACGGGCTTCCGTACCTCTGCGTGTCTGTGTGCCACATGATGGTTTCTTGTTACCATGGTGACGTAGCGGGCACGGAGACAGGTTGGGGTCGGGCACAGCGGGGGTGCGGAGCTGAGATTAACTGTGATCGTGACTCCGGGGAGAGGAGAATAAAACAGCAGGCTATGGAGAACTGACATGACCTCTGCCTCTGCTCCTCCGGCTGCTGGCACATCCAAAGGAAACTTTTCATTGTCCCACGTTTTAGCAGCAACTTTCCAGATCAGCCTGTCACTTATCTGTGTAAACCCTGGCTCAGCGCTCTGGGCCATGTCTGTGTGTTTCTGTGTGGTTATTGTCCCTTTTTCTGAGAAGTCATTTTCAGCGGGGGCATTAATCCTGTGAGGCTTTTCGGAGCAGAAACTTCACTTGTTTGGACTGGGTTCATGTGCTTCTAAGTGGGATGTTAACCTGTTAGAGCTGAGGAGATAATAATAATAAATCTACAGTAAAAGTCAAAGACAGGGTCAAACTGTAGCAGTCAGTTCCATTGCGGCTGCCTGTCCATCTCAGCACTGTCCGGCCTCTTGTCTAAAACCAACCTTGTGTTAGCGGCACAGAGGGCTGTATTGTTTTTGCTGCTCGTTCTGATGGATGTCTTGCCGATGACTTCATTCCACCATGAACTGTCGCCTTATTCTCCTATAGGACCGGGATCACAGTCGTGCCGGTCTGGGCATGGGACCACAGCTGAGAGGGGGGCCGGAGGTCCCATCTGATGCCCAGTATGTATAGATGTGGAGGAAACTGCATCTACTGCAGGGGTGTCAAAGTCATTTTAGTTCAGGAATCTGATATTAATTCACTAGGCCTGTAACGGTACACAAAATTTTCGGTTTGGTACATTTTCGGTTTTCAAAGCCACGGTTCAAGGTCAAGGTTAGTTTATTTATACCCGTAGGTAGATTTGTTTTGCAGTCTAGGTGATTGCCTTGGCATTACAACAACACATACATTGAACATGCAAGACAGGCACTTGATCACCCTTACAGACAGGACAAAAAGCGCTCAGTGTTCCACCATTCATCGGTATAGCAGCATGGAAAAGTAAAAGAATAAAATAAATAAGATCAAATAAATAAAAACAAGATGCAATATAACACAATAAAACCAGAAAAGATAACATAAAAACAATCGGGGATAAAAACCAGGATAAGAACATAAAATTAAAACGTTTAAAAATTTTAAAATTCGAAGTCACAATAATAATAAATAGAGCAAAGAAATGGAATAAATAACTAAATAAGTTAGTCAAGTGCAATGTCACTATTTCTTATTTAGCTCAGTGACGGCGACAGGAACAAAGCTGATTTTATAACGCTGTGTCCTGCACCTTGGGACTAAGAACCTCCGTCCAGAGGAAAGGAGTTGAAATTCACCTCGTTCGTTTTTTTCGGTTTGGTACGGGAAGAAAGAAAACCCCTCAAAATGTCTATTAATGCATTTATGAATTGTTTAACATTTTTCCCCCAATTTTTGGAGACAATAGAATATAGAAAAACAGGAATAATATAATTCTGCCGCTACAAATCAAATAGAAAATAAAATTAATTATTAATATTACTAAATGTATTTTGAACATTAGTATTGCACTTTTCCCTGAAAGGTAGTTTTGAACAAACAAGAAAATCTAATCACAGTTCTGTCAGTTCACATTCTGCAGAAAAATAGCATAAAAATTCCACATGAAGTGAAACATTAACAAGAGGGTAAACTGGTATTCTGTTAAAACAAACTGAAGACAAACACTGACAACACAATGAACCAAATTATTTATTTTAGGACAGAGAACAAACTGTTTAGGACACTGTGTGTATTTGTGTGTGCACGGGGGATTTTTTTTTTTTTTTTTTTTGTCAGAGCCGGGGGGGAGGGGGGGGCGCAATTATATACCTGGGGGTGCGGTCCATAACTAATGTAACGAACGCTGTCGTGAAACGAAAGTGAAATTTTACATACTTTCAACATTCTATTTATTCCTCTATTATACAGCGTGCGTGACAGACAGACAGACAGACAGACAGACAGACAGACAGACAGACAGACAGACAGTGGTAAACTGTTCCAATATTCTAGTTGGCTCTCAAATGGGCCAAACCAGTAAAAATAATAAAAGTGAAAAAAGTAAATTTATGAAAATGTTTACATGTCTGTATCCTCTCTGTAATTCACCAGTTTAGGATAAATAAAGTACATCTATCTATCTATCTATCTATCTATCTATCTATCTATCTATCTATCTATCTATCTATCTATCTATCTATCTATCTATCTATCTATCTATCTATCTATCTATCTATCTATCTATCTATCTATCTATCTATCTATCTATCTATTTGTTCATTGTGCTACTTATTTGAAAACAAGAAAGAAAACATTCAACATTTGTACAATTTTTTAAATGATGGACACTATTTCCAAAACATAATTACATAGTGCAATGGAGAGAAAGTGCAAATTTCTTGTATAGTGGCTTACTTACAAACTACGACCAAATCCAAATTGAGCATCTTGTATTGAATTTGGGAAGAAAATAATCCATTTTGGTTTTTATGCTGTGAAAAAATGATTTTCTTCCATGTAAAGCTGCAGATGGACAAAGTTAGAATAGATGTAGGCCGATAACAAAAATTAATGACTCATTCAGTTCATTTCAAAATGTTCCCTGTGTTTTTTGACCAAAGGAGCCATAGACAGATGCTAAAGAGCCATATGTGGCCATGGAGCCACAAGTTGCAGACCCCTAACCTAGACGTATCAAATGTGACAATAATTGGTAGACAGAACAAATTACGACAAAAAACAACAACACCTAAGCAATAATAAAATAGAGTAGAGTGGAGGTGTGAGAGATCAATCTGAAGGCAGTGCTTGTAAAGATTGAAGGTAATCTAAAAAAGATTGTAATTTGTAAAAGAATTTAGTTGAGGAGCCTTGTAGTGAGAGTTGAATCTTTTCTAATTTAAGAAAAAACAGAACATCTTTAAGCCAAAATGAAATAGACAGGGGTTTAGGAGACTTCCACAAAAATAAGATACATCATCTACAGGGTGAGTCAGAAAAAACGCTCTTTTCATTTAAAGAAATTGTACCACTGAAATGGAAATGCTTATTTTTCTTTTGATCATACAGTCATATTGATGTGGTTATTGAGCATGTCTGGCGATTGAATCATTGATTTATGGCATAGCATAACAGAGGGAATGTCCATTGTTTATTGTGCACCGAAATATCTGCCAACACAGTTTATGCCACCGTGAATGAAATTGAAATTGTCAACCATTACAGCATGTTTACTCGCCATCAAAATGTTTTGTCTCAACGAAGTCGTCCGGCACGACCTTCAACCTGGCTACCATTCAGATTGATGCAAATCTGTGCTCGTTGTCGCATCTCTAACACAGCTCTTCTCGCCATTCGTGTTCGTCGTAGGGCTCGGATTTCAGCCGTGATGCGATTTCGGAGTTCCTGAAGAGTTTGTGGAACAGTCTGATACACACGGTTTTTAAGATACCCCCACAAGAAAAAATCAAGGGGGGTCAAGTCCGGGGATCTAGGTGGCCACTCTCTCTCCTGACCCAAACAGACAACTCGATGAGGAAATAATACCTGCAATCGCTGTGGTCTTGCCATGATGAAAACTCCCTGGGCACTGTCATGTAGGCCTATGTCCTGAGTGTGAAAGCAAAGCCCCGACTCCTGTAATTGTTGTCAATTTCAAGTTTGTTCACTGTGGCATACATTGTGTTGGCAGGTATTTCAGTGCCCAATAAACAATGGACCTTCTCTCTCTTATGCAATGCAATAAATCTATGACTACATCACCAGACATGCTCAATAACCACATCAATATGACTGTATGGTCAAAAGGAAAATCAGTGTTTCCGTTTTAGCAGTACAATTTCTTTAAATGGAAAGAGTGTTTTTTCTGACTCACTCTGTAGTGTAATTTTGCATTTCACAAATTCATCCCAGGGCCGGACTTGACTCTTTGGCGGGCCGGATTTGGCCCCCGGGCCGCACGTTTGACACCTGTGGTTTAAAGCATAACTGTGTTAATGTGAGTCCCATCGAGTGCTTTAAAATGTGATTATGAGGTCGTACACTTCAGTTTATGTAAATCACAGACGGAGCTGGGCACATACTGCATGGCACTGTGTGGTGCTAACGGCTAATGAGCCCGAATAAACTACAGCACTAACAGCAAGAATGACATTTTTACTGGCAGCCATAAAACTGAATGCAGAAATAATGATTCTTTATGAATACCAGGCAGCCCACATTATCACACAAATGGACAGTTTTACAGTGACTGAAAACAGAGCTCCGCTGCTTGGCCTTTGTAAAAGGGTTGCGTGTTACTTGTTGGGGTGTTTGAAATGTTAGCCCGTCAGGAGGCATTAGCAGGTCTGTGGGGAAGAACTTCGCAACGCTGGGCTTTTTCCTTCAGGGAGGTGAAGCACCACTTTGACAAAAAGCTTCTCCCTCCATCAGCCTCCACCTCCTGTCCCAAGGTTCTACAGGTTTCTACAAGTTTAAGACTTTTTAAGACCTTTTAAAGACTACTTAGAACAGAAGTTAATACTCATTTCATGGCCATAGTAGAAAAAATTTGTGACTCCTAGAATTTAGGAAAACGTATTTATTTACTCCAATGCCTTTTTTTTTTTTTTTTTTTTCCTCCTTCTTCTCCTTTCTTTTTTTTTACTGTAACTGGATCTGTGTATTGTTTTTTTGGTTGTTGTTTTTTTTTCCCATTTTTTCCCTCTTTTTTGGATCTGTGTATGTTTTTTTTGTTGATGTTGTTTTCCCTTTTTTCTCTCTTTCTTTAGATCTGTGTATTGTTGTGTTTTTTTTTTTTTCTTTCTTTTCCCTTTTTTTCCTCTTTTTGGATCTGTGTATTTTTTTTCTTTTTTCCCTCTTTTTTGGATCTGTGTATTGTTATTTGTTCTCTTTTTTTCCTCTTTTTGGATCTGTGTATTGTTTTTTTCCTCTCTTTTTTCCCTTTTTCCCCTCTTTTTTGGATCTGTGTATGGGTTTTTTTTGTTGTTTTTTCCCTTTTTTTCTCTTTTTTTTTTAGATCTGTGTATTTTTTTTTCTTTTTTTTCCCTTTTTTTCCTCTTTTTGATCTGTGTTTTTTTTCTTTTTTTTCCCTCTTTTTTGAATCTGCGTATTGTTATTTGTTCTCTTTTTTTCCTCTTTTTGGATCTGTGTATGTTTTTTTTGTTGATGTTTTCCCTTTTTTTCTCTCTTTCTTTAGATCTGTGTATTGTTGTGTTTTTTTTTCTTTCTTTTCCCTTTTTTTCCTCTTTTTGGATCTGTGTATTTTTTTTCTTTTTTCCCTCTTTTTTGGATCTGTGTATTGTTATTTGTTCTCTTTTTTCCTCTTTTTGGATCTGTGTATTGTTTTTTTCCTCTCTTTTTTCCCTTTTTTCCCTCTTTTTTGGATCTGTGTATGGGGGTTTTTTGTTGTTTTTTCCCTTTTTTTCTCTTTTTTTTTTAGATCTGTGTATTTTTTTTTTTTTTTTTCCCTTTTTTTCCTCTTTTTGATCTGTGTTTTTTTTCCTTTTTTTTCCCTCTTTTTTGAATCTGCGTATTGTTATTTGTTCTCTTTTTTTCCTCTTTTTGGATCTGTGAATTGTTTTTTTTTCCCTTTTTTCCCCCTCTTTTGGACCTGTGTATGTTTTTTGTTGCTGTTGTTTTTTCCCTTTTTCTCTCTTTTTTTTTAGATCTGTGTATTGTTTTTTTCCCTTTTTTCCTCTTTTTTGGATCTGTGAATTGTTTTTTTTCCTCTCTTTTTTCCCTCGTTTTTGGATCTGTATATTGTTTTTTTTCCCCCTTTTTTTCTCTCTCTTTTTTTTAGATGTGTATTGTTTAATTTTCTCTTTTTTTTTCCCCTTTTTTTCCTCTTTTTTGGATCTGTGTGTTGTGATTTTGCATACTGAACTTTTTTTTTTCTTTTAAAGAGGACTACAGGACGACTAGCCTGGTGTTTGTGCGGCGGCTAATGGGGATCCTCAATAAATAATAAACAAACAAATAATAAATGCCTTGATTGCCACCGTTCTGAATCATTTCTGATTCTGCAAAGTTGGCGATAACCGCTTCCTAATGTCAACATAAACTGTCTGGTTGGAACTTAGTAGACTAAGGCCCTATCCCAGTTCACCCCTTGGCCCCTCCCCATTACCCCTACCCCTCAATTTTCTGTGTTCATGTGAAGGGGTAGGGGTGTCCCCATTCTCGATGAGTCAGAGGAGAAAGGCTGTTTGGCCTTTGAAATGGAGATTTTTCTTGACCACACTACAAACAGTGGGGTATGAGAAATCTTGCATTATTCTGTTCGAATCATCGGCCAGATGGAGGTAAACACAGCAAAAAAGTGCAGCAGTGTGATGAAAAAAACACATAAATGTATGTATTTTCTTTGTAAATAACTTCATAATTTGTCAGTTTAATACCATTTCAGAGTGTTACAGATTGCATTTCTGCGATTTGCCGTTGAAATGATAGATGATTGTTTTGAGAGAGTATCGTGTTATTTTTGGGTTACACAGTGAGATAGTAAATTATTTTTTTCAGTTGCTAATGCCTAATTTAGCATCTGCTTCAGAGCAACAACACAAATAAAACATTTTTTGATATAACTATAAATAAATTTGGATAGTTATGGGTTAACAGTCTGTTTTTGCTGTGCACATGGATGCACACAAACCAGACTTATAGTCATTATTTTAAGATATTACCTCGTTATTTTAACTTATACACAATAAAAAAAAATGCAGTGTCAATATTTCAAGGGGTTTCAAGGGGTCGCGCCAAGTGCAAGCACCAAGGGGGAGGGGTAAGGGGGAGGAGCCAAGGGGTGAATTGGGATTGGGCCTAACAGCATTTTTTTTTTGCAATTTAGACACATATCAGACACATGTAAACACAATACAGCAAACAAGTTCATGATGACATACACTACCAGTCAAAAGTTTGGACTCACCTTCTAATTTAAATGGCAAGAGATGGACCACAGATGCCCAACAAATGCTCAGTATCACTGGGAAGTCCTTCAAGACCTTTGGAAAACATTTCAGGTGACTACCTCATGAAGCTCATCGAGAGAACGCCAAGAATGTGCAAAGCAGTAATAAAAGCAAAATGTGTCTATTTTGAACAATCTAAAATCTAAAACATGCTTTGAGTTATGTCACACTTTTTTAAACATCATAATTCCATTTGTGTTCATTCGTAGTTTTGATGCCTTCAGTGAGAATCTACAATGTAAACAGTCATGAAAATAAAGAAAAACCAGGTGAGTCCAAACTTATGACTGGTAGTGTAACTTAAGACCAACCATATCAAATGTAACATCTTTTATGGACTTTTTAAGGTGTTAAATGAAGATTGGTAAATTCAAGACTTTTTAAGACCTTGCGGGAACCCTGCTTTCCGTTCGTACCTGAGCCTACCTCTCTAAATCGCCTCCTCTTAGGTCCGACACCCCTGGTCAACACCCATAAGCCCCACGGGGAGCAGCAGTGATTCTTTGGGGGCCTTTTGTCACAAGGTTATTATCGTTAACGAAAACTGATGAATGACGAAAATTGAAAAAATATTTTCATTAACTGAAATAATGAAAACTATAATTAAAAGAAAAAAACGATAACTAACTGAAACTGTATTGTGTGTTTACAAAACTAACTAAAACGGACAAAAATTACAGACAAAATTCCCTTCGTTTTCGTCTTTGTCAACATCGGATTGATACGAAAGTGATTCATTTGGCTCTAGCAATTTTAGCTGCTGGCACCATACGACACTTGACGGTGCGTCACTTGTGTTCACTTGTGGTTTCCAGTCGTCTTCTGGTCCCCACTCTACCTGGAAACATGGAGACTAAAGTTGGGTTAAAGCAGCAGAGTCCTGTCTGGGATTTATTTGAATACGACGACAGAAGAAGAGAAAAGATATGAAAAAACTAAAATTAATACTAAAACTAAGCATTTAGAAAATAACAAAAACTACTAAAAACTAGCAAACCTGCTCTAAAAATGAATTAAAACTAACTGAATTAGAGAGAAAAAAAAGTAAAAACTAAATAAAACTAAACTATAATGAAAAATCGGACCAATGGCCCTGTATCTTACCGGCCAAATTCAAAGCTTTGGGAAATGTATCCAGATGCCATTTATTCTCACCCAGTTCTGTGTATTTATTCTATTACAGAAATAGCCCATGTTTTGCTCATATTCCAATCAGATCTGCAAAAAATTCCAACTTGATATCATTGATACTGATTTATTGGATCAATCCACTTCCTATCTGTTATAATGGGAAAATTTTTCAAAGTCGCACCAAATCCAGAATCAGATCTGGATCCAAATAATTTCACTAAGTTTCGTTGACATCATCATAAAGAAGCTGTATACCAGTGTTTCTCAAACTGTGGGGTGGGCCCCCCCGGGGGGGAGGGGCACAAAGGCTTTCTAGGGGGGGCGTGGGATCATTCCTAGGTGTTTTGTTTTTTTTCTTCAGGTTAGAACATGTTTCAGGTGGAACTAATGTTTTAGCGTTGGAGCACCCTGGACTCATTTTAGGGACGTACAACAAACAAATCTGCTGCCATAGTGATCTGTCACTAGACTAGACCAAGAGTTTAGGTTTGGAGAATGGACAAGGACTGGACTGGAAAAGAAAAATGTGCAATGTTTCTGGTTTTGCACAGTTTGTACAGATTGGACTTTAATGTTCTGAGATGTGCAACAGAAACAGGCTCATTGCAGCCACTGATATTGTTAAAATGTTCATCTTTGTTACCAAAATTTGTTTGTTGTTCTACAAAAAAAATTACCTTATTGTCATAGTTGTAAGATAATTACACATTTCCTATTTTTAATTGGAAAAATAATGTCTCAGGGAGCAGTTTTGTTGAGTTCATTTTTATTGTTCAATCACAAATCGAAGTTATTTTTAATTTGCACAACAAATTATTCAAGGAAAAGCAAAAAGTGTTCTAATGATATTGATGTTTCTTTCAATAAAAGTTATAACTGCACCCTAGGTAAAATGTTGTTGGGGTTGAGGGGGGCTTGGAGATTTTTCGTGCTCCAAAGGGGGGCCCGACAGAAAAAGATTGAGAACCACTGCTGTATACCAAGTTTGAAGTCAATCGGAATTGTAGTTTCGGAGAAGAAGACAATTGAAATTTTTGTAACGGACGACAGACGCCACATGACGACAATAGCTTACAGCCTGTCAGCCGGTAAGCTAAAAATCCAAAACTATTAGAACCTTGTTTTGTCCTGTCAAATGAAGACGCCTCTACTGGTTGTTATGGCAAAGGCAGGACAGGGCGATGCTTGGCGCTCTGCCGCTCACTTACAAACAGGGATGATGAAGTCAGGAGGAGGAAGAGCAGCAGAGAATTTTGGGAAAATGAAAGTCAGGTGATGGGAAGAAACATTAGCATATGGCAGAACGCAGCATAAATGGGAAAAGTAACATTTCTATGTGATAAAAGGTGAAAAAGTTGGTGGGAAAATATAGCAAAAAGGGGAAGTGAAATAGACACGAAGGAGGAAAAGGAGGGGGGTCTCCCTCACGAGACAGCAGGTACATGACACATTTTTGGAATAGCAGCCAATAGAAAGGTGGCAAAGAGTGTGAGAAAGGTTGTGTCGACACTAGTATATAAACTGAGATCCTCGTGAGCCATAGCGCCTCATCAGTGTCCCGGCATCTCTGCTGACTTACATTCAGTCACTTAAATGTTCTCTTGTTTTTATGCATTTATATTGTCCTCGAGTGGAAAAAGGTGCATTTTTACCACTTTAATCTTATATTTTGCTTTACTTCACCTGCTACATTTTCATCATCTCTTTCTTTTTTTGCTCCAAGTGTTTTTATTACATATCAAGTCACAGAAAAAAATATAATACAGTCATTGTTCTTTTTTTGTTTTTAAACCCAAACCCATGAACATTCCCACCCTGTTGCACAAAAAAAGGATAATTGACAATAAAAATAATAAATAAATAAGGAATACAGATATTAGTCACAGACTTAATAAGACTATTGTGGAATAAGTGAGGGATCTACCTTTTTTATGTGATTCAGAACAGGTTGCCAGGTACTGAAAAACTTATTGGCACACCCTCTTATAAAATATCTGATTTTTTCCAATGTTAAATGATGTAAAAGATCTAGAAACCAAGATTTGAATGTTGGAGGTTGTTTATCTTGCATCATCTCTTTCTGACATTTGTAGATGGATGCTTCTATGAAACTGGTCCTAAAAACAGGACATGGGGCTAAAACTTCAACCCAGATGTCGACTAATGTTATGAAGCAAGTTTGGAAGCACTTTGGATCTGTTTTAAAAATAAACACTGACTGAGATAAAAGATAGATAAAACACATTTTATATTATTTTACATTATATGAAATACAAAAATCTGCATGTAACACGGTCGAAAGGACACTAAAATTACATGCTACTATTTTTTTTTAATATGTCATTATTCTCTCACAGGTACACTGAAAAAAATGATTTTTGGGTGTAGTAGAATATATGACATTAATTTTATAATTTCTACACTGTAATATCATGATTCAGAGATAACATGAATTTTTTTATGTAAAACTTTATATTTTATTCATGTATTTAATGAACTGTGATGGAAGAGTAAGTTTTATTATTGAATTACTAAAAGTATTTACAGTTTTATTCTCATGCCACATAAACCTGAAAATACTAAGTAACTTTTACTCAGAAATTGTAGTTTGTGTTTGAATCAACACATGCGCATTTGGACAGAATAGCGGGTGATCGTTGACGGTTGGGGCTCCGCCGAATTAAACAGAGAAGAAGAAGAAGAGTTCAGTCTGTTCTGGAGGTGTGGCTCACCTGGACTCTGCTAGCATAAAACGTAAGTTACTGGCTTTATTTATAACTTTGTGATAACGCATGGGTCTGTGAGATAGTTTAACTCTCGTGTGCATGATACAGTATAACTTTCGTGACCGTTTGTATTGTGTTAATGTTAGTTTTAACCGCGTTAGCTAAGGTGACCAAATTATCCTCATGCGCTACCTGTGCAAGAGTTTTTTTTTTTTTTTTTTTATTGGCACAAAGCAAATTTGCAGAACAAGAATGGGATAAACATTACAAAAGAGAAATATAGAAATACATTTGAGACATGGTTGAATGATTAAACACAACTATTACAACTATCAGAAACAAAAAAACAAACAAAAAACAAACACACACACACAAAAATAATTTTTAGACATTTGAGGTGTAATGAAAATATTGAAGCAGAAAGAAAAATAAATAACTAAATCAGACTGGACAACAGAGCACAAAGATACCTGTGCAAGAGTGCAACGCTAAAGTTAGCTGTTCGCCTTTATTTATCAAAGCTAACTTGTAAATTATGCTTGGGTAATCATTAGAGCTAATGTTAAGCAGAGCTAAATAATATTTCACTGTATGTAACGTGCTTCCAATGTAGGACAGCTCTGCTAACGTTAGCTGTTGCACTTCCTTTAGTGAAGCTAACTGCTAACTTCATGTAGTGGAGCAGTGACTCTGTTAATGTTCATCATTTCACACGACATAAAACTAAAATCATTAAAATGATAGGGAATGTTTGTCTAAAGCAGAACGTTCTGCAGAAAAAAACATCTTGTCAGGATAATGTTTGAACGCTAAATAAATGTAGTAATTTAATCTAGCTGTCTTAGCTTTATTTCAGTGAGTGGATTAGGTTATTTGAATGCACCACATTGTATTTTAAACCCAACAACTTGTCTGTTTGTGAGCTAATTATATGTAAAAAAAAAAAAAAAAAAAAAAAAAAAAAAGAAAGAAAGAAGGGGAAAAAAAGGAAAGCAATTCTAATCCGTGTATCATTCGTTCATTCATTTTTCAATTTAAAACCAAAAATGAAAAAACAAAAGAAACAACTCATTTTTTGTTTTTCATTTTCAAAACAAGAATGAAAAACATAACGGTTCATTTTTCCATTTCCTGATTTTGTGCTCAAATGAAACATGGAAAAAACAGATAACGACCGTTTCATCCAATTTTGCTATTTTCAATATAGTTCAGTTGTCTGACCCGGAAGTAGTTGTTACTAGGGAAAAAGTAAACACACAAAATCATGGCCGGACTGGAGGAATATTTTGCTATAATTAAGCAGCTGTTTGATACGGAAGCATATATCATTCACACAAAAAAAAATTAATTTGGCTCTTTTTCTGAATGAATGAGATACTGTTTTCTGAAAAAAATTTAATTTGGCTCTGTTTTTCTGAATTAATGAGAAAATTATCTTGTTAACTGAGAAAAACAGAGCCAAATGTATTTTTTTGAGTGAATGCAATACGCCTCCGTACGTATCAAACAGCTGCTAAATTATAGCCAAATATTCCTCCAGTCCGGCCATGATTCCGTTTGTTTATTTTTTCCCTAGTTACGACTACTTCCGGGTCAGACAACTGAACTATATTGAAAATAGAAAAATCGAATGAAACGGTCGTTATCTGTTTTTCCCATTTTTCATTTGAGCACAAAATCAGGAAATGGAAAAATAAACCGTTATCCGTTTTTCATTCCGGTTTTGAAAATGAATTTGATTTTTGGTTTTAAATTGAAAAACTAATGAGCGAATGATACACGGATTCATTCTCTATTAATCCGTGTATCATTCGTTCATTCGTTTTTCAATTTAAAACCAAAAATCAAAAAAACAAAAAAATGACTTGTTTTTTTCTTTTTTCATTTTCAAAACCAGAATGAAAAATGGATAACGGTTCGTTTTTACATTTCCCGATTTTGTGCTCAAATAAAAAAATGGAAATAACAGATAACAGCCGTTTAATCCATTTTTGCTATTTTCAATGTAGTTCAGTTGTCTGACCCAGAAGTAGTCGTAACTAGGGAAAAAATAAACAAACGGAATCATGGCCGGACTGGAGGAATATTTTGCTATAATTAAGCTGCTGTTTGATACGGAAGCGTATTGCATTCACTCAAAAAAATAAATTCGGCTCTATTTTTCTGAATTAACGAGATTAACAGCAGCTTAATTATAGCCAAATATTCCTCCAGTCCGGCCATGATTCCGTTTGTTTATTTTTTCCCTAGTTACGACTACTTCTGGGTCAGACAACTTAACTATATTGAAAATAGCAAAATCGGATGAAACGGTCGTTATCTGTTTTTTTTTCCATTTTTCATTTGAGCACAAAATCGGGAAATGGAAAAACAAACCATTATCTGTTTTTCATTCTGGTTTTGAAAATGAAAAACAAAAAAAAGATGTCGTATTTTTGTTTTTTTTTTATTTTTGGTGATTTTTGGTTTTAAGTGTAAAAACGAATGAACGAATGATACACAGATTTCTATTGAATACTGGGCAGCAAGTTATTTTTCCAAGCTAGTCTAGAAATACACCATTGAGGGGCGGCACCTGAGATGGTGACGGTTCAACACAAATTCTCAAATGTCTGTGTTTTTATCAACAGGAAACAGAACAGTAGAACAGTGAGTTGTGTGCCCAGGAGTCAAATTTAAGAGCTTTAACTTCCAACATTGGTCTCATTCAGGTATGTGGAAATCTAAGTAAATATATATGGTTTTTTTTCTGACAGCCTATATTGTAGGAACTGAAAACTTCTGTGGAGGTTTGACTTTGCTTATACCATGTACTTGCATTGACTTAGACCTCATTCAATCAAATGGATGTTTCAAAACCAGAACAGAGGAACTTTCTTACAAACACTGGGTGGATGTGGGAGGACGGGCGGGCTTTAGGCAGGTGGCACATCATGTGGATTTTAGGCAGGTGGCACATATGTGAGTATGAGCGGTGAAGAATTCGACCTACTTCTCTGAGAAAAGGTAGTAAAGTAAAGGTCAAGAGACAGGGAGGGATAATTTAGAGATCCATGGCATGAACCTGAACTGAGCACAGTTATGCCAGTAGACCCATTTACGTACAGTTCTGAAGTATTAGTAGACTAATCCCATCTGTATGTATTAGATGACATATAAAACTACTCTTAATGAATAAATTACACTGGGTTACAAAAAAATATTTTTTTGCAAGTTGTCTAGGTTTTTTCAACCGAATTAGGACCATTTTGCACCGCTAAATCCAAAAATGACATCTGTTTTTCTCAATCAGGTCAGGTATTTTTGCTAATTTGATTTTGAAAAATTTGATCTTCTCACAAAATTGATTACATTTTTGTAAACTTTATCTTGGTCACCAAGTTTAATACCAAAATAAGATTGGTAAGCACACTTTATGAAACTTGTGACTTGACTCCTGTTAGGTACAATGGTGTATTCACCACAGATGTAGCAGAATACTTCAGGCTTATTTTTGCAAGATCTTCTAGTCGAAGCCATTTCATTCACCTGTAATATTAAAAAAAACATTAATCATAAATTGGCAAAAGTAAAATCTTCAGAACTCGTTTATTGCAAGAAATATGAAAGAATTTTGTATCATGTGATGTGAAAATGCCCATAAATGTAAGCAAAAATGTTAAAAAGCCAATATGTAGCATAGTTCAGAAAGTTGACCTGATTGAGCAAAATTAATGTGATTTTTGGATTCAGCACACCAAAATGATCCTAAATCAGCTCAAAAAACTGAAACAATAAATTTGTTGTTGACCAGTGTTATTTTACTTTGTAGTACAGGTATTCAACAGTTTATGCTAAGGGTACACACTAGACTAGACTTGTTTTTGTCTTTATGTATAATAGGTATATACTGTATGTAAAACTATTTATGTGTAACTATTTAATGTGCTGCTGTCCATCTTGGCCAGGACACTCTTGGAAAAGAGATTTTTAATCTCAATGAGGTTTTCCTGGTTAAATAAAGGTAACAAAAAAAAAAAAAAAAAAAAAAAGAAAGAAAGAAAGAAAGAAAGAAAAAGAAAGAAAGAAAGAATTTTGCCACTAACAATTCTTCACTTAATTCATCCAATAAACAAGATTTCTATTATGTTATATTGATTTTCCAAACTCAACAGCAGGGGAAGTCTGGTACCAGAACACACCTCTAACTAACTAAAAAAAAAACAAAACAAACACCAATGAATCAACCCTATGTGTCCACAGACTGTATCACTCACTGAATAAAGTATAAAGCTCAGTTTCCACACGTCTGTTATGGTTTCAAGTTTTCTTCCTCAAACTAAAACTCATAGCTGATCATTTTCCCACTAGCTCAAAATATCACTGTATCGTCATGTGCTGCATTAGCTGATCTGTTAGCTTAGCTCTGTTAGCTTAGCTCTGTTAGCTTAGCTCTGCTTTCAGACTGAAAACAGCCACAGTAAAACCACAAATCACCTCTGTTTTCTGTACAGTTTGTGTTGTCAGAAGCTGAACTAAAGATCTGTTTGGAATCGAACAAACAAGGTCAGAACTGTCACAGTTTAGTCTGAACCGTGGAACAACCTGCAAATTTGGCAAACATATGAACATAAATGCCAGAAACTATATAATCACAAGCTTCACAATCATAGAAGTCCTGCAATTATAGCATCATTCTCCATTCTGAAAGAATGGATGAAATCTTTATTTCAAACATGTAAACAGTGAAATAAAAGCAAAAATCAACCAGAAAAATATAAGTACTGGTGCATAAATGATTGATAAGCAAACAAACACAAAAATAATAATTAAATAATAATAGTAATAATAAATAATTAATAATAATAAGAAGAAGCTAAATAAAACTAGGGATGGGAATCGAGAACCGGTTCTTTTTGAGAACCGGTTCTTTTTGAGAACCGGTTCCCAGTAGCTTGATTCCTTGGAATCGTTTGCCTGCCTGCTTAACGATTCTGCTTATCGATTCCGCCTTCATTGTGCATGCGCGATGACGTCACACGTACGCTGCATTGTTTTGGTCAGAACGTAGCCAACATGGCATTGAGGCAGAAACGGTCTAAACAGACCACACCAGGTCCACTGGAACACTGTCAAAGCTTCCATGTCTTCAAAAGGGTGGAATCCCTCCAATATCCTCAAACATTTGTCCACAGCATGTGACTCATTTACAGGAATGTCACATATTTGATACTCAGCGGTGCTTGTGAATGTAGCGGCAGAGTGAACGCCGGGCTGGTTCCGGTGTGGGCAACAAACGTCATAACTCCTCAAATACAAGTTTCCGAAGGTAAGAAGGGAAAGGAAATGAGGTGCACAACAACGGGAGACAAGCCGAGCTGAGTTGAACCGGTTCCACGAAGTAGAAATGCGGCAATAGTAGAATTAGTAAAAAGTCTGTAGTTTCACTTTCACTGTACACCCCCCCCCCCCCCCCCCCCCCCCAAACTGGCCTGGTGTCATCTGTTCTTATTATTTGTTCATACTGTATATGTTCTATTTTCTGTGCAGATGGAAATATAAAAGACAGTTAATGCAAACACACCTGTTTGTACTCTTTTATTCCCTCACCCAATGAGAATCAATAAGAGAATCGATAAGGAATCGGATCGATAAGCAATATCAATAATGGAATCAGAATCGTTCAATTCTTAACGATTCCCATCCCTAAATAAAACAAATGAAATAGAATTATACATGCTCAAAAAGGAGTAGGAAGAAGTAAAAACGTATGTACTCCTACCCCCAATATTGTGTATATTCTTTTCATTTAAGATAAGAGACTTTACTGTCTTTGTATTCTATACAATGAAATTTAGGTATGCCTCCAAAAAACAAAACAAAAAAAGATAGTCTAAAAACAACATATAGATGCATTTAGAGCTGTGTCCAGTGAAAAGTTGTTTCTTAGTGGTTCTCATCCCATCTGGTCACTTTCTGTTGCTTTGGTCATAGGCCCAGTGGCGTTAGTTTTCCTTACTATGGAAGACAAGCAGAGTGACTCACTACTCCCTCTAGTGGTCACATAAATCCTCCAACCCGCTGCTGGAAATAACTACAGTTGAACATCTGAAAATTGTAATACACTGATGTTTTTGGCAGAACTTCTTGACTTACATTTGAAACTAATTTCTGCGCCATTCTTTAGCCTCTACATCATCTGTATGTCTAATTTTTAAAAAATGCCATTCATAGTAATATCTATCATGTAAAGCCTAACTTCCTGATGTAGCTATGGAGTAAGGGGAAAGGCAGTGAAGATGCAGGGCCGGAGTCTGTGGAGGTGGTTTTTAGAAGTGGGGGGGGGGTTATTGAGGATCAAGGACCAGGGCTGTTCCGTGTTTGGTTAAGACCAGATGGCAGGAGAATGGCGTCCGTAGCCCCCGCTCTGTGTTCCGGATAGCGAGGGCTGGTAGGAATGCTCGTCTTTTCTTTGCTCCCTCTCAGTGAGCGGAGACTCGGAGGACTGCAGTAACAGTGGATTAAGTCCCACATTCCCCTTTTAATCTCTCCATAGTCACCCTCAGGCCTCTGCTCCTCTACTTCACACTGCCAGTCTGTTGATGTTGGCATACAGTACACTCATCCTGAGCACAACCGTCACCCAGGTAAGTCTCAGCCAAAACCTCAACCACATCGGCAGCACTCAACATCCTGCATCCTAGGGCTAATGCTAATCTAAAACCAAGTATAACGAAACAAGACCCTCCAGGATTTAAGAACTGTATCTAAAATGGGCTAAATGTGAGTTTTTCTTCATCA
This sequence comes from Sphaeramia orbicularis, assembly GCF_902148855.1. Lineage (NCBI taxonomy): Eukaryota > Metazoa > Chordata > Actinopteri > Kurtiformes > Apogonidae > Sphaeramia > Sphaeramia orbicularis. Next base: position 5,171,502 of record NC_043961.1, on the reverse strand, counting down.
TCTTCGTTACAGGCATCGAGGATGAGTAAATGTAGATCACAGGTCTCAAACATGCAGCCCGGGGACCAAAACCGGCCCGCCAAAGGGTCCAATCTGGCCCGTGGGATGAATTTGTGAAATACAGAAATTACACTGACAATATTAACAATCAAGGATGTTAGAATCACCTTAGGTCAATTCAATTTCAAGTGGGTCAGACCAGTAAAATACTAGCAGAATAACCTATAAATAATGAAAACTACAAATTTTTCTCTTTGTTGTAGTGTAAAATAAAAGTACAATTACACAAAAATATTTACATTTACAAACTAGCCTTTTACAAAAAATGTGACCTGAAAATTCTTAAGAAAAATCAGTGCAATTTGAACAATATTACACCATAGTTTGTCATTTATACATGTGCATCACAACTTACAGATCACAGTGGATCTACAAATACACAAAACATTTACTAAGAGGCAGAATCTTGGTACAATTCCACATACTTCATATTTGTTTATGTTATGTTCAAGAACGGTTCATAGATATAAACATTTTCATTACAGAAATTTGACTTTTTATCACTCAGAAACATAGAAAAAAACTTTGGAGTTGACATTATTTATCAGTTCCTATCCTATTATTTCTATTATTTTACTGCTCCGGTCCACTTTAGATCATATTAGGCTGAATGTGGAACTGAACTAAAATGAGTTCGACACCCCTGACGTAGATCATTTGAGCGTTGGTAAATCCATCTGTCTATCTATTTTCTGAATTATTTACTCCTCATGAGGGTTGTGGGGGGGCTGGAACCAATCCTGGCTATTTATGGGTGAAAGCAGGATTACCCATCATGCCTAGTGCCTGTAATGAACATATTGCCAGTTCATCACAGGGTTGACATATACACATATATCACATTCAGACCTATGCAGGATTTAGATCAGTGTTTTTCAACCACTGGGTCAGGACGTCACGTGGGGTCGCCTGGAATTCAAATGGAGTCGCCTGAAATTTCTAGTAACTGATAAAAAAAAAAGAAAAAAAAAAAAAGTGAAAAAAAAAAATGTAACAAATTAAGAAGGAATTGAAACAGGTTGTAGAAATCCACTCGATTTTTGCCTAAATGAATATAAAGATAGTTTTGCAGCAGCTGGAGGGTTCAAATTCAAACTGTATGAACTATTAGGGTCCAAATATACAAATAAATGAACCACAGACTAATAAAAGTGGGTTTAGACAAATATTACCTGTTTAAGTAGGCCATCTTTTCTAAGTGTTTACACACTATTGCAGTAACAGTGTTTTTCAACCTTGGGGTCGGGACCCCACGTGGAGTCACCTGGAATTCAAATGGGGTCGCCTGAAATTTCTAGTAACTGATAAAAAAAAAAAAAAAAGAAAAGAAAAGAAACTAGTTATAAAACGTAACAAATTAAGAAGGAATTGAAATAGGTTGTAGAAATCCACTCGATTTTTTGGCCGGAATGAATATAAAGATAGTTTTGCAGCAGCTGGAGGGTTCAAATTCAAACTGTATGAACTATTAGGGTCCAAATGCACAAGTAAATGAACCACAGACTAATAAAAGTGGGTTTAGAGAAAAATGAGTGGTTAAATAGACCATCTTGTTTACACACTATTGCAGTAACACAGTGTTTTCCAATCTTGGGGTGGCGACCCCACATGGGGTCACTTGGAATTCAAATGGGGCCGCCTGAAATTTCTAGTAATTGATAAAAGAAAAAAAAAAACCTTACTAATAAAAAATATATGATGAGCTCAGAGAGACAACCCCAGTCCATAAAATACATGACAAACTGTGAGTCTGAAACTGCAGCACTGTGGTTCTGTTTATCTGTCAAATGTTCATTGTGGTCAGTTTCAGATGCTGCAGCTCTTTCATAATTCACAGTTTGAGTTCTTGTTTGTTCAGTATTAATTGTCCTCCTTGTAAATCCAAGCTGGACTGACTGGACATATCCTGACCAAGGAAAATTAAATTCTCCCTTTGTGCAGTAATCTACACCTGGATTTACTGCCTCCATCCAAAATAATATACATTATAGAGACTAAATGTCATCTAAAATTAACGTTTATTTGCAACATGGTATAGCAAACTATTACATGATCAAAAACAAATTAATTTTAGCAAAAAATAAAAAATGTCTCTGTTTTGAATGTCTGGGGTCACCAGAAATTTGTGATGTTAAAATGGGGTCACAGGACAAAAAAGGTTGGAAACCACTGGGTTTGGGTTATGTGGCGAAAATTGACACGTGATGAAATGCCGTTGAATAACATGTAAAAGGTCAAAAATGCGTACGTACAGCACACCAAACACCATAAGAACTGACGTGACATACAACACCATTTATTGAGGTCAGTCTGGTGTCTGTGTTTCTATGTAACTGCAACAAAAACATTTTTTGGGGGGAAAACATACTGTGGAATTTCAAACCCAGCTGTTGCCATCATGTGAGAACATTAAAACTAGTCCTTAGATCAGTTTTCAGACCCAGTTCACTCAAACCTGATGTTCCCAGGTGGCTGTGCTTAGGTTTGAACTGTGAGTCTTTATTGATACAGTTGAAGAACGAACCCAGAGGCCCCACTCCACACCAGAAAGACGTCTTCTTCTGGGGACCCGGTGAAAAGCAATCATTTTTCAGAGCCTTGGGTGAACCCTAGGCTTCAATAAAGCTCTTTCCGGCCCCAGAAAAATGCTCGCCCATAAGAGGAGCCCCCCCCACCACCACCAGTTCACCAGCACCACTAAAAGGTTTCCTGCTTTCCTCTCTGTTCCCCCTTTTTCCTTCCCCTCTTCCCCTCATGTCCTAGATTTTCTTTAAGGGTCAGATCAGTGCTTTCAGGAATTCATGGAACCGGATAGAGTGCGGGTATGCAGGTGCAAGAGATTTGGCTCCAACGACTGTATGGTACAAGAGGAGGAGGAGGAGGAGGAGGAGGAGGAGGAGGAGGGGAAGAAGGTGCCAAGAGGCGGAGGGCAGGAAGGGAATGACGGAAGAAGACAAAGGGGAGAGGGAGGTAAGAATGGATCATTTAGGTTTGGAAGGTGGATTAAAAGAAGGAGAAGGAGAGACAATGGGCAATTGTTGTTTTTTTTTTCTTTTTTTCCTTGAATAATACAACATTTTAACAAACAAGTAATAAAACCTCATAGTTTTTTTTTTTTTTTCTGAAGCTGTTTGTTACTTTTCACTTACCTCTGTAGAGGAAGAGGTTAAACTTCTGCAGCGGTCCTAACTTTCATTTTGAGCAAATAACACAATGAAAATGAAAACTATGGGGAAAAAAACCCAGTTGAATATTTCTATGGTCAAAGGGAAACCTTGCTATTCAAATGGTCTTTAATGTAAGATTCATTTTCTTTTTGTACATATTTCTCAGGTTTAATTATTAAATGTGAAAATGAGAAACAAATGTATAATTTTATGACTGTATTGATGTATCCCATTGAGTAGCATTTAATGAAACTTCAGGCTATTTTATTCGTATGAAATTACACAATATGAAAGTGTCAAATTTAATATGTACAGTTTCTGTGTTCTTTATATCAGCTGTTCACCGGCACTAGTGTTGAAAACACCGACACTACACTGTTGATTAAGCAAACACCAGCAGTGGAAATGCATAAACTGCATTTGAATATGAGTCAATGAAATACAGTATATCTTCAGCTTTTGGACCGTTGGTTGGTCAAAAACACAGCAGTTTTGCCTCTTTTTTCGCTTTCCTACGGTAAATTCGGCAAATAAAAGATTCACAGATAATGAAAATAATCAGTGTTTGCAGCTCTAGTAGCACAAAAGTAGATATTGGAGGATAATAGCAGCTGGGGTCAGTAACGGGCCACAGTATACGGTACAGTGTAAAAGCAGAGGTCATAGAGGACAAAAGAAAAACTGTTGAACAAAAGGTGGAGGAAGAGGAGGGAAAGGCTGCTCGGGCTAATTAGAGTCATAATAGGAGGCCAGAGCCTGCAGAGGCAACTGGAAGGGGTCGACGTGACAGAGGACTGGTAGATGGAGAAGAAGGAGGGGATGGAGGGGTGGGAGGGAGGGAGGTGAGTGGTGGGAACTATACCTGGGCCTTCCCCACGCTACAGGGAATGCTGGGTAATGGAGGGTGGCTCTCTGCAGACTTAAAATCAGTAGAGCGGGCTGGCAAAAGGTCCATGGATCTACGATCAGCATCTGTGTGAATAAATCCATATTCTCAGAACATCTGTAAACTTCTACCACATGGCTACTGGAGCGCTCATGCAGACCGGGGCGTATAATACGCACACGTCCCTCCATGTTGATTCTAGTTACAGTAGGTCTATGGCGGTTGGAACCCCTGGGAGGTCCTGTGTCGTTGGGAACTCTCGCCTCTTGTTAGCCACTACATGGTTGCGGTCTTTGATCAGCTCAGCTGACTCCTAAGCTCAGCTTAGTGCGGCAGGGGTCTGGAAAATGTGAGGTGAGGGGTGGAGAAGGATGGTGGAGAGGGAGTAACGGATGGCACCCAGTGAAGCATGGTGAGGGAAGAGAAGGAATGATGGGGAGGCAAGGAAAGGATAGGTGAAGAGTATAAGCAGGGTGGAGGGTGGATGGGTGGAGAGGACTGAAAAAGAAAGGGTTCTCCTTCCATTCTGACCATCCTCCAGCAGCATCAGGAGGAGCTGACCCAACAGCTGAACTGAAACCAGGCATGAAAGGAAGGTCGGCCCCAGTCCGTTTAGGAAACAGAGGGATGAAAAGAGTGAGCAGAACACACTGGCTCGAGATGTTCAAGCCTTTGGAAAATTCGTGGAAAGTGCTCCCATCGACCCGTCACATTAGTGTTAAGATTCAAGCGTCTTAGAGGATGTAATCACGGCAATTAGGACATCAGTCAAAAACAATGACCTCACTAAACATTCAGCTCTTTAAATGTGGATTCAGGTTTCTCTCCTCTAAATTCTTAGTGTTGTTTTGTTGTATGTCATGCCATTTCATGTTGCTGTCTACTTGGGGGAAAAAGATTCAACTCCATAATGAGCCGAGCCAACAGTCTCTTCAGGGGCACTTGAGCTCGACCAGAGGAGCCCTCCTTGTGCCACAGACATACATTATTCATTTCTGTGCTTAGTTAGCATTCATTCAAACAGCACCTTCTCATGGGTGAAAAACACTGACAGGAAAAGCTTGACATTCTATAATTATAGTAAACTGAACACTGCAGTCTGTGGGAATACTGTATGTGTATATATATATATATATATATATGCTGATATCAGTTAATGTTTATCTCTCAGGTATTAATGCAAAAGAATGTCCTTGGTGGGACATCAAAGTGAAACTGCCTTATTGAATAATCTTGCGTTACTTCAAATAGACTGATCCACAACCTGCCTGTTGTGTTACATAATAATTCTCCTCCAATACTGTTTACATGTCCACATGTGTCTCGCAGTAACCCTGACAACACAGACTAATCCGATAGGCTCCTGATGTCTTAATTGTGTGTGTGTGTGTGTGTGTGTGTGTGTGTGTGTGTGTGTGTGTGGGCATGAGACTGTGTTAACAACATTTACTGGTTTCCTGTTTGGGCAGAGTCATATCCAAAGAGATAAGAGCTGAAGGGGTGGATCCACAGTGGTGATGGAGGCAGAGCCTTGACCGACGAGGTGGTGGACTTTGTGTGAACTGTACTTGTTGATGAAGTTCATTTCAGTTGAACCACATCTCAGGCTTTATCCATAAAAACATTCTTTCAGTCAGACTTTAAGCTGTTTTGCACAGAGGCCAAAAAGTTCTCGACTGGATGTTTTTCTACCAATGAAGCCACTCAGCACCAAAGTTACTGACTTCTTCATGTGTTGTTCTGGACAATCGCAGGTTTGCTTGTAGTCTGTCTAATGCATTCTGCAATAATGGAGAATTTGGTGTTATTCAGAGGCAGCAAACATGTTACTCTGAAGGAGGGCGACATGACAACAGAAAAAATGGTCAGGATCTTCCAGGTATTGTTGTTTTGTCTAATACAGTGCATCCATGGTAGACAATCTAAGAGGAACTTCAGTAACACACGAACAAGTCAGTAACTTCCGGGTCATACCAAATCGGATATCAAAAATGTCAACATGAAACCCCACATTTGGTCAAATCCATGTATCATTCGGTCTTTTCATATTCAATTGAGAATCCACAATCCGAAATCGAAAAATGACTCGGTATTTCATTATTCATGTACAAATCAAAAATTAAAAAAACAGGTTGTTTTTCATTCTTTTAATTGTATGCACAAATTAAAAAGTGGAAATAAGTAAATGGACCAAATGTGGGGTTTCATGTTGACATTTTTGATCTAATTTGGTCTGACCTGGAAGTTACTGACTTCTTCGTGTGTTGCGTGAAGTGTCTTCTCCTTAGATTGTCTACCATGGACACACTGTATTAGACAAAATCTGTATTAGACAAAATCTTATTTATTTATCTTTGATTTTAATGATTTATTTTGTTCTTTTACTTATCCATGCTGCTATACTGATGAATGGTGAAACACTGAGCACTTTCTGTCCTTTCTTTTTGTTTTGTCTGTAAGCTCGATCAAGTACCTGTCTTACATGTTCAATGTATGTCTTGTTGTAATACCAAAGCAATCACTTAGACTGCAAAACAAATCTACCTACGGGTACAAATAAAGTAACCTTGAACCTTGAAAACAACAATACCTGGAAGATCCTGACCATTTTTTCAGTTTTCATGTCGTCCTCCTTCAGAGTAACGCGTTTGCATTAGACAGAATACTAGCAAACCCACGATTGTCCAGAACAACACACCAAGAAGTCAGCAACTTCCAGGTCAAACCAAATCAAATATCAAAAATGTCAACCTGAAACCTCACATTTGTTCCAGTTGTTTGTTTCCTCTGCCAGGAGGTATTGTGATCACTTTGCTTTGTGTGTTTGTTTGCGTGTTTGTTTGTTTTTTAGCAGCTTTGTGGGAAAACTATTCCAACCATCTTTACCAAATCTTCCCCACAGATAAGCCTAGGCCCTGGGACCAACCCCCTAAATTTTGGGCTAAGTAGGCCAAAGTTCAAGGTCACAGCAAGGTCACAAAATCTACAATTTTCTTATCTGTCATCATTGAGCAATTTTCCAAAATTCATAAAAAATTCAAAACGACTCCGATTAGCCTCCACTTTGAGCCACCCGTAGCTTAGAACAATATCTTGTATCTGGCACAAAATTGTCCACATCCACTGTGGAACGTGGACTCTGTGGACATTTACATTTAACACTGAAAATCCCATTTACCACACATTTTTTATTAGAACTCAACAAATATTGATTGGAATTGAATGTAATTTGACAAACACATGACTGGTACCAAGCTTCAACTTTTTCTGCTGTATGGAACAACCTGGAAACTGTTGAATTTAAAAAGAAACAGTCGATCCACACATGCACACCGTTCGGGGTACATGGCGGAGGTTTGCGTTCTCTGAACACTTGTTTCAGTTGTCATGTCGTCCTCTTTGAGAGTAACGCGTTTGCTGCCTCTGAATAATACCAAATTCTCCATTATCGCACAATGCATTAGGCCAGGGGTGTCAAACTGACTTTAGTTCGGGGGCCACATTCAGCCCGATTTGATCTCAAGTGGGCCGGACCAGTAAAATAATAACAGTAAAAAAAGTAAAATTCTATTATGATCAGGTTTACGTCTAGAAAGTTTCCTTAAAAAGCTGAATAACATGAACAACTTGAATTGTCTTAAGAAAAACAAGTGCAATTTTAACTATTCTGACTCGGTTTATCACTTTATCATTTACACATGTGCATTACAATCGCACAAAACATTTAGTAACAGACAAAATATTGGTAAAATTGCATTTGCTTTTCTAAAGACATTTCTGTTTGTTCATATTTGTTCAGGTTATTCACATTTTTTGTAAATGTATAGTTTGGTAACGTAAACATTTTCATGTAATTTTACTTTTTTTACACCAAAAACAAAGAGAAAATTTGGGGTTGTCATTATTTATAGGTTATTATGATAATATTTTACTGGTTCTGACCCACTTGAAATCTCATTGGACTGTATGTGGAACTTGAATTAAAATGATTTTGACACCGCTGATTGTTAATATCTTCAGTGTAATTTTTGCAGTTTTTCACAAATTCAACCCGCGGGCCTGATTGGACCCTCTGGCGGGCCGGATTTGGCCCCCGGACCGCATGTTTGACACCTGTGCATTAGGCAGAATACTAGCAAACCGATGACTGTGCAGCTCAACACACGAAGAAGTCAGTAACTTCCAGGTCAGACCAAATCAAATATCAAAAATGTCAACATGAAACCCCACATTTAGTCCATTTGATTATTTCCAGTTTTTAATTTGTGCGTACAATCGAAAGAATGAAAAACAACTTGTTTCTTGACTTTTGATTTGCACATGAATAATGAAATAAGTCATTTTCTCGTTTTCCGATGCAGATTCTCAATTGAATATGAAAAGAACGAATGATACACGGATTTATTAGTAAATCCATCTCATTGCTCTTAAACCTACTCGGAGTGAGTGTTTAAACCTAAAGCTTCTTCACCCATTACCTTGCACTGAAGCGGCCCCTCCAATAGTAACATGTTGTTATGATTCAAATGGTAAAAACCCCCGTAGAAGCTGCTTTATGTCCCTCCTCTCCACCCTTGACACTGGACTTGAGCACTTGTTTTTCCTCCCTTTCATCTCCAACCTCCACTTAGCTCAGCTGACCTCTGTGTTCAGACCATAGCCCCCCGCCCCGCCCCCCCATATGTTAAGACGCTCATTATAGACACTGCAAACCTTAACGGTCACTTAAAACACACATGCAGGATTTATTTACAACAATTGAAGTTTAAAGAATGGAGGTTTTTTGGGGGTTTTTTTTGATGGAGAAAAATGTAGAAAAGCCTTGGAAACACCTAGACCAGGGGTGTCAAACATGCGGCCCGGGGGCCAAATGTTGCCCACAAAAGGTTCCAATCCGGCCCGTGGGATGAATTAGCAAAGTGCAAAACTTCCACAGTCAATAATAACACTGGTCAACAACAAATTTACTGTTTAAGTTTTTTGAGCTGATTTAGGATAATTTTGGTGTGCTGAATCCAAAAATCACATTCATTTTGCTCAATCAGGTCAACTTTCTGAACTATGCTACATATTGGCTTTTTAACATTTTTGCTTACATTTATGGGCATTTTCACATCATATGATACAAAATTCTTTCATATTTCTTGCAATAAACAAGTTCTGAAGATTTTACGTTTGACCATTTATGATTAATGTTTTTTTTAATATTACAGGTGAATGAAATGGCTTCGACTAGAAGATCTTGCAAAAATAAGCCTGACGTATTCTGCTACATCTGTGGTGAATACACCATTGTACCTCACAGGAATCAAGTCACAAGTTTCATAAAGTGTGCTTACCAATCGTATTTTGGTATTAATTATTATATTTTGTGAGAAGATCAAATTTTTCAAAATCAAATTAGCAAAAAAACCTAACCTGATTGAGAAAAACAGATGTCATTTTTGGATTTAGCGGTGCAAAATGGTCCTAATTCAGTTGAAAAAACCTAGACAACTTGCAAAAAACATTTTTTTGTAACCCAGTGTAATAATAGTAATAATAATAATAATAATAATAATAATCATCATCATCATCATCATCATCATCGTCATCATCATCATAATAATGAATTTTATTTATAAGCACCTTTCAAGACACCCAAGGACACTGTACAACAAGATAAAACAGACAATCCTTAAAACACAAAGAATTAAAGACTGTAGAATTTGTGTTAGTTCAGGTTCCACATACAGACCAATATGATCTACAGTCAAATAATAACATCAGAATAGCCTACAGAATATAATGACTCCGTATTTTCTTCTCGGTTTGATATGAAAAAAATATTACACTATGCCTATAAATAATGACAACTTCAAATTTTTGTCTATGTTTTAGTGCAAAAAATAACATTAACTTGTGAAAATATTTACATTTACAAACTATCCTGTAACAATAAAATGTGAATAACCTGAACAAATTTGAACCTGAAATGTCAGAAGAAAATTAAGCACAGTTTTAACTATTTTCTTCCTGTTCCTCAGTGTTTAGTGTCTTTGTAGATCTGATCCATAATGCACATGTAGAAATGATAAAGTTGAGGCAGAATATTGTTAAAATTGCACTTATTTTTCTTAAGAATTTTCAGTTTTTCCAGATTATTCACATCTTTTTTGTTTAGATAGTTTATAAAAGTAAGTAATTTCATAATTTAATGGTGTTTTTTTTTGCACTAAAACACAGACAGAAATTTGGAGTTGTCATTATTTATAGGTTGTTATGCTATTGTTTTACTGCTCCGGACCACTGGAGATCAAATCGGGCTGAATGTGGAACCTGAAAGAAAATGAATTTGAGAGTCCTGACCTAGACTTTGAAATATCCAACCCGTTCACGTGTTCATACAACTATGTTACATGGGTGAAGTAGTAGATGGTGCTGCTGGATAAGTGAGGTCACATGCATTTTCACATGGTCTGGTGTTTTTTTTTTTGATGTTACATCCAAGTTCAAGTTCAAGGTTGAATTAGTAAAAAGCAGGAAGAGAGAGGACGGACTGAAAAAACCAAGCAGGCAAGTGTGAAAAAAAACAAAACAAACAAAAAAGAACTAGTAAAAAAACAGCACTTCATTTAAGTCCGACCAACTACCTCTTCCTGCGCCTCTTTTTCCACGTTTCTACTTCTTATTTTTCTGCGAGTTAATGTTTTTCGCACCCGACTCCAAGGGTAAAACAAGTCCGAGCCTATTGGTCAGAACATGCTTGTAGTAAAGACAGACTGCATGTGTGTCCAGGGTGGGGGGGTGAGACATGTCTCTTACAGATGTGAGAAAACGAGCCCGTCTCAGAGACCGAGTGTGTCTAACAGGCCGTCTAATTGGCCCGACGGTATTATTGAGTTAAACTTGTAATGCGAAGTGAATTGAAGGTAATTTAATGAGTGAAGTTAAAGGGAAGGCGATAGTACCATACAACTGTGGGAAAGCAGGTTTTCGCACACACAACCCTCCGGAGTGCGTCTGCGTTGACCGCTGCTGAGGATGCACAGTCGAGGTGAACTCTGGCTCTTCTCGGTCTTTCGCTCTCTTCATTTGTTGCCGTTGCCATGGCGATGAGAGAGGCTTGCCTTTGGCCGCCCATAATTTCCCTCGAGCCTGTCTGGATGTGACATGTCCTTTTCAGCCGGCCATTGTATAGATGTAGATTTATGCCTGTTTGTTGCACTTTTACCACCTCCTCTGCACCTCTGGTGGTGACAAAAAGCTTTTCGAGGATCAAAGCATCTGATACCTGAAGAATCAACGTGTCGGAGCTCGGCTGTCGATAAAGTGGAAGGAGCCAAATAAACATTGAAATGTAGCAGGTGTCCGGATGTACGTGTACACTTGACTGTTGTTATCGTTGGGTTCCACTGCCTTCGAGGCATTTCACTCCAAAGTCGCCGACATTATTCTGATGTTATCTTCACTTCTTTGTTTTCCTTTGTTGTTTACTCCTGGTTATTGTGATACTGGACTGTTTGGTTCAACTTCACTGATGTTCGTCTATTGTTGTTGTTACTGTTTATTGTTGTTGTTACTGTTTATTGTTGTTGTTGTTATTATTATTACTGTTTATTGCTGTTGTTACTGTTTATTGTTGTTGTTACTGTTTATTGTTGTTGTTATTATTATTACTATTTATTGCTGTTGTTACTGTTTATTGTTGTTGTTACTGTTTATTGTTGTTGTTGTTGTTGTTATTATTATGACTGTTTATTGATGTTACTGTTTTTTGCTGTTGTTACTGTTTATTGTTATTGCTGTTTTGTTGTTGTTGCTATTGATTATTATTACTGTTTATTGCTGTTGTTACTGTTTATTGTTGTTGTTGCTGTTTATTATTATGACTGTTTATTGCTGTTTTTACTGTTTACTGTTGTTGCTGTTTATTATTATTACTGTTTATTGATGTTACTGTTTATTGCTGTTGTTACTGTTTATTGTTATTGCTGTTTTGTTGTTGTTGCTATTGATTATTATTACTGTTTATTGCTGTTATTACTGTTTATTGTTATTACTGTTTATTGATGTTGTTACTTTTTATTGTTGTCGTTACGGTTCATTGCTGATATTTTTTTATTGCCTTTACTGTTTATTGCTGTTGTTACAGTTTATTTTTGTTGCTGTTCATTGTTGTTGCTGCTGTTTATTATTATTACTGTTTATTGTTGTCGTTACTGTTTATTGCTGTTGTTACTGTTTATTTTTGTTGCTGTTCATTGTTGTTATTGCTGTTTATTATTATTACTGTTTATTGCTGTTGTTACTTTTTATTCTTGTTGTTACTGTTTATTGTTGTCGTTACTGTTTACTCCTGTTGTAATTTTTTATTGCTGTTGTTACTGTTTGTTGTTGTTACTTTTTATTGCTGTTGTTTCTGTTTATTGTTGTTACTTTATATTGCTGTTGTTACTTTTTATTGTTGTTGTTTCTGTTTTTTATTATTATTACTGTTTATTGATGTTGTTACTTTTTATTGTTGTTGTTACCGTTTACTGTTGTCATTACTGTTTACTCCTGTTGTTATTTTTTAATTGTTGTTGTTACTGTTTATTGTTGTTACTTTTTATTGCTGTTGTTACTTTTTATTGCTGTTGTTACTGTTTATTGTTGTTGTCACTGTTTACTGTCGTTCTGTTTTTGCCTGTTGTTTGTTTCTGTTTCAGGGTCTGTATCTATGTTTGTTTGTTTGTATATAACCCCTGTCCTGTCCTCCCATCAGGTCATATCCATAAAGTAATAAAATAATTAAATCCAACCAATAAGGAAATTAATCTAAGGTTCAAAACCATCTTAGATCCAGGACCTCCTGTCCCCAGTACACTTCTATTGGAGGCAGGTGGACTAGGGTACAAAAAAAAAAAAAAAAAAAAAAAAAGGAAAATATTGTTACATTTTTTCTCTCTCTTTTTTTCATAATTAATTGTTCTGATTGTACTGGTTTGTTCCCATTCTATACCTCCATGTTTTGTTTTTTCTTCCCTTCTCTATTTGAAACTGTCCTTATTTCCCAAACCCACCCATCCTCCTTCCCTCCCAGTGGGCGTTCCTACAACACAGAGGCGTCCAATCACAGGCCAACCCTTTACCCCAACCCTCCGCGGTCAGCCTGTTAAGGACTTTTTGTGTTCACACAGTGTTTTTTTTTTTTTTTTCTTTTTTACTCTGTTTTTTTCTTCCACCCCTCATTGAACCACTTGAGCCTGGAGCAGATGGAAAGATTGTAGTGGGGAGGAAAAACTAAGCGAGCAGCAGCAGAGAGAGAGAGAGAGAGAGAGAGAAAGAGAGAGAGAGAGAGAGAAGGATTGGATGAAGCCATGCAGAGAGTGAAGCAGCCCAGCAACGATGCTTGATGAACTGAACCACTGACCACCAGAAAGCTTTAATTCTACCCAGAAGGGGAGTAAGACAGGACAGTTCTGAGGGGAGACATCAACTCATCTGTTCCATCTGCTGGGGGCAAAACACCAGCCCAGGACGTGGAGATAAAAAAAAAAAGAAGGAAAGACTTAGAAAGGAGAGAGGCACAGAGGTTGAAGGAGATGATTAGAGGGACCAGATAGTGAAGAAACTAGTCAAACAAGTCAGAGGATCGCTTCAGGTGTGTCCGCAAAGACTGTGTCTGGAAAGGAAAGCGGTGACACAAGAGGGTCAAGAGAAGAAGAAGAAGAAGAAGAAGAAGCTGCAGCAAGTGAAACAAAAGACTTAGAAAAGCAGTCCGAAGTAGAGAAAGACGGTGCCATTAGACGACGAGGATGGCCAACTCAGGTCTCCAGTTGTTGGGTTACTTCCTGGCTTTGGGCGGATGGATCGGCATCATCTCCACCACCGCCTTGCCGCAGTGGAAGCAGTCGTCGTACGCCGGCGACGCCATCATCACAGCCGTGGGTCTGTACGAGGGGCTGTGGATGAGCTGCGCCTCCCAGAGTACGGGGCAGGTGCAGTGCAAGATCTTTGACTCCATGCTCTCGCTGGACAGTGAGTACCATGTTTCAGTTCAACTTCCACAAACTTAACTCCACCGCAGCAACTTCTCCAGATGTTACGACCTCACCCAGTTGTCGAGAAACAGCGGCACCTCGTCACAATAAAATAATAATAATAATAATAATAATAATAATAATAATAATAATACATTTTATTTATAGGTGCCTTTCTTGGCACTCCAGGACATTGTACGGTAAAACAGGAGAATATAAAACAAGCAATAAAACAGTGAAAAATAAAAGTTGGACAGTGCAATTGTGGTCATAAAGAGAAAGAGGTCCTAAACAGATGGGTTTTGAGTTTGGATTTAAAGAGAGGGAGTGAAATGATATTTCTGAGATCTGGTGGCAAGGAGTTCCAGAGTTGGGGAGTACCAATATAGATGTTTGTGACTTGGCCATCAACATTCATACTTAGATTTTTATTTTAGGTTTATTTAACCAGGAAAAAAAAGATCCCATTGAGATTATGAACCTCTTTTCCAAGGGAGTCCTGGCCAAGAGGTAGCATGAAATACAACTCACAGTTACAACGTACAATAATTTACAGGACAAACTATGAGTCAAATTATGAAAAACAAGTGCAAGTCATTGAGTTAGTCCAGTGTTTTTCAACCTTGGGGTCGGGAACCTATGTGGGGTCGCCTGGAATTCAAATGGGGTCACCTGAAATTTCTAGTAATTGATTTAAAAAAAAAACAAAAAAAAAACAACTTACTAATAAAAAACATATGGTGAGTTGACAGAGACAATCCCAATCCATAAAAGACATGATAAACTGAGTGTGAAACTGCAGCACTGTGGTTCCGTTTATCTGTCAAATGTTCATTGTGGTCAGTTTCAGATGCTGCAGCTCTTTCATAATTCATAGTTTCAGTTCTTGTTTGTTCAGTATTAATTATCAGCCTTGTAAATCCAAGTTGGACTGACTGGACATATCCCGACTAAGGAAAATCCAATTCTCCCTTTGTGCAGTAATCTACACCTGGATTTACTGCCTCTATCCATAATAATATACATTATATGGACTAAATGTCTTCTAAAATTAACGTTTATTTCCAACATAGTATAGCAAACTATTACATGATCAAAAACAAATTAATTTTAGCAAAAAAAAAGTCTCCGTTTTGAATGTCTGGGGTCACTAGAAATTTGTGAGGTTAAAATGGGGTCACAAGCAAAAAAAGGTTGGAAACCACTGAGTTAGTCGCTAGCACTTTGAGTTTGGATTTAAAAGCATTCAAGGAGATCAATTCAGTCAGTTTACAGATTTTTGACATTATGAGCATTTAGACATGTTTATAATAAGACAGTTGATATTAAATACATAGTTATTAATCAGATATGTAAGTTATAAGTTATACTTCTTCCCAAACTTTTTCGAGCACTGAAAAATTTTGTTTGACCATGTCGTATGGTTCTTTGTTGTCTGATGATTCTATATGCTCGAAATTAAACTAAACTAACTAAATAAGATAAACACTTCATAAGTCGCTAAGAAACAGTTGTTGTACTTGCTACGTCAAGTTGTGGTTTCATTTATTTTAGGGCTTCAAGCGTCAAACAAGTCTTAGTGTATGAATCTTCACATACTGTATTTGAATAAACCGGATATTAAGCTATGCTGATGATGGTTACATCTCTGTGACTAATTATTAAAAATCAGAAGATGACAGATACAAAAGTTCAAGAAGCCAAAAGAAGTTCAATAACCAGTTTTAGAGTTGTGGTTAGAGCTCTGAGGGTTAGTAACAGAAGTACAAGTGGATTCACTGTTGGACAAGCAACAGGTCACTTCCTTATGTTTTCTGATGTGTAATAACATCTAATAACATCTATTTTCCTATGCTTAATTGACTGATCATGTAGATGTTCATAGAAATCCAGAGTAAAGTCAAAGGTTATTATATCAAAGCAGAAAAAACTGAAGAAATAGTGACTTTTTCAGTCAAATCTATCATTGACTGAACATAAACCCAGTGTGTCCATCCACTGTCATTGATCCAACTCCATGGGTTTTACTCGAGAATCAATGTTGTAGAAGATGACGGTGTTTCCACGGTAACTACGGAGCCTCTGAACGTCCAAATGGGTCATATCTGATGACCATGAAAAGATGAAGAACTGTATTTTACACCAATTATTTCCACATATTTCTTCAATTTTGTTCAGGTTGTGGCTTATTTTGTCATTACTTATTATTTTGTTGATTTATCATTTGTTTGTATTCCTTTTATTTATTACTTTGGCTGTTTTTGTTCATTTTGTTGCTTTTTTTTTTTTTTTTTTACTTTGTTTTACCCTTATTTTTCTTCACATTATTTGTCATTTTTTCTTAACTTTTGGTCATTTTATCCACTGTCATTGATCCAACTCCGTGGGTTTTACTGGCGAATCAATGTTGTAGAAGATGACGATGTTTCCACAGTAACTTCGGAGCCACTGAACGTCCAAATGGGTCATATCTCATGACCATGAAAAAGATGAAGAACTGTATTTTACACCAATTATTTTGACATATTTCTTCAATGTTGTTCAGCTTGTGGCTTATTTTGCCATTACTTATTATTTTGTTGATTTATCATTTGTTTGTATTCCTTTTATTTATTACTTTGGTTGTTTTTGTTCATTTTGTTGCTTATTGTATTATTATTTACTTTGTTTTACGTTGTTTACTTAAGTTTTTTGCTTATTTTTTCTTCATTTTTGTTCATTTTATCCACTGTCACTGATCCAACTCCATGGGTTTTACTGATGAATCAATGTTGTAGAAGATGACGGTGTTTCCACGGTAACTACAGAGCCACTGAACGTCCAAATGGGTCAAATCTGATGACCAATACTTTCCAATAAGTGGATCAACAGGTATTAAACAGTCTAGGTCAGTAGATGCTTTTGGTTTGCGGTGATTGTTTAGGTCTTTATGGGTTGGACACATGATTGGACACTGATTTACTCCGTTTCAGAACAGCGTGTTGACTTTGGAAGGCACCTGAGTGGACTGACCGACCGATCAGCGATGCTTCACTTCTGGGCCGAGGTCTTTTCTGAGGTTGTTGTTCAGCGATTGTCTTGTCGTCTGAACCCTCTACGCTCGCTGGGTGTGTTAATAGACAAACGAAACAATGTGCGCGTGTGGGGAAGACAGAGGCATTCTGGGAATATCTCTGCCGTTCAGCCTAACACTGCCCTTTTCTT
Source organism: Sphaeramia orbicularis (assembly GCF_902148855.1). Taxonomy (NCBI): domain Eukaryota; kingdom Metazoa; phylum Chordata; class Actinopteri; order Kurtiformes; family Apogonidae; genus Sphaeramia; species Sphaeramia orbicularis. Next base: position 5,154,181 of record NC_043961.1, on the reverse strand, counting down.
CTCCTAACAGCCCCTATTCATCCGCAAGGACAATACGCTGTTCTTATTGCCGCGATGAACCGAAAGAGATGGGAGATCAGCTCAAACAAAAAAAACGCCACAGAAAATGTTTTGATATAATGACTCGCCAAGACAGTCAAATGTTTGCGAAGCGCCTCATTTGTTTCTCCAAGGCGAGCGTGCCACCACCACGAGTCATAGGATCAGTAGTAGTTTTATTTGGAGCACACAGAATCATCAGATAACACAGAATCATACAACATGGTCAAAAAATAAATAAATAAATAAATTCTGCACTCGAAAAGGAGTGGGAAGAAGTCTAACTTATAGACTCCACCCCCTTTTTACAAACTAATAATTAAATTATATCAAATCTGCTTCCTTTGCTTTGCTAACGCACATTTTCCTCTGTATATTTTTACAATGACACAAAACATCCGTACAAACCACTCACATACACTGTAAAAAAAAATCTGTAATTTAACAGAATTTTCACTGTTTATTTTACAGATTTTTCCTGTATTTTTAAGAAACAGGAAAATATCAATGAAATGACAAAAATAGACGGATTTTATATGTCAAATGTAAAATAAGATGAAAAAAAAGGTAACTGTGAATAACCGAAAAATTTCCGTTTTTTAAAAGAAATTTTTCCTTTTTTCACAGAAAAATACAGTTAAAATACATTTGCAAATGTATCATAATTGCACAAATATTTTCTATTTATGAGATTAAACTGTTAAAATTTAATACTGTTAAAAAAATTAAAAAATAAATAAAACGAGATAAAATTACTGACAATTAACCATAAAAGAAGTATTTGTTCTGTAAGTTTAACAAGACTTGTTTGTTAATTGACAAATATCTTGTGTAATTACGGGAGGTTTCACGACAAAAATGTTGAATAAATGTATTTTTGTGAATGTATAACATGTATAAGCACTGATAAACTGTCCAAATACAGTTTTTATCAGTGGATTGTACAACTTAGTCTCATTGAAAATTATTGATATATATATATATTTATAGGTAATTTGATTGTTTTAATACATGAAAATATTCTTTATTAAACGTTAAAAAGTCAAAAAATTTTTGCAAAATCTCATGTAAAGTTAGAGCAAAGAAAGGGTTTTTAATTATGGAAAATTACCGTATTTTTATGAGATGGTTATTTTCCGTTATTTAACAGTATTTTTTCGGCACCCCTGCTGCCGGAATAATACCATTTTTTTATGAGTTTTTTTTTTATAGTGTACACTTTTTTAGTCACCTCAAACACAATCAGATTTACATAATCAACCGTTTTTAATATAGACTATAAAATGTACATGTACTTTAAATATTTACTACAAATACAACGATCAATAAATGTGACACCTTCTTATCATGATAACCAATTAACTACAATAATATCTTATTTTATACGTACTTCTGTGTTATAAGTAGATATTCACTTATTCAGATAATGTTCTATATTTTGTTATTACGCTAGATTTATACATCCAGATTTATACACTGATTTGATCTATCTCTCCTTTATGTGAAGCACTTTATAACGTGTTGTTTTATAAAGTGCTATATGAATAAAGCTTTACTTACTTACTTACTTACTTATCCTTTTAAATGCACAAATTGAAGAAGACATTTTGAAGTTTTGCTCCAGATTATTCCACAGATGGACCCCTCTGACACAGATACACTGGCTTTTTATAAACAGGATCACAAAAAAAAACAAACGCGAAACCACAAAGAAAAACAGGCCGCGTTTAATTGTTTCGCAAAAAAAAAAAAAAAAAAAAATCCTTCAGGCCGAGCCCACCCCTCTTTTCATTAGAATCTCTAATAGGATGATTTAAGCGGACAGTAGAGGGATGGATTCATATAATCTGTGTGCCATTAATTATGAGTCACCAGGTCCAAGTTACAGATCGGAGATGACAAGCGGGGCTCGCATTCGGAGCTAATTTATGTCCGAACCCAGCATTCCTGACCCCCTCCCACTCCTCACACATTACATTTGGAGATGTTTTGAAGTTTTACAGACTGAATTGCACTTCATTAAAATGTTAGCAACTGTAATATTTACAGCTCGGGGGGGGGGTTAATGCGTCCCAGACTGAGGGAGCTTTGGGGGGTTGTTTTGCTTCTGTTATTGCTGCTGATACATACATTTGCACAGAATGAATGGACCACAGGGAATAATATGACAACATCTACATTGTTGTGTTTCTTGGGGAAACTTTTGAGAGCAAAGTGAGATGTTTTTATGTGTTTTGTTTTGTTTTTTTTGGAGGAAGAACAAAACCTAGACCACTTTATCAAAATAGGAGCAAATAAGGAAAACAATATATGCATTGACTGTGAAGAAGTGAGTAAATTAAATAACTTTTTGGGTTTTATTGGTATTTTTTATGCAGAATATTTATATTTTAACCCATTAAAAGCCCAAACATCCACCGGTGACCAAAGCCATCGACTGATCTAAACTGTTTAATACCTGTTGATCCACTGATCCTATCAATACATGTAAATAATTGGTGTAAAATACAGTTCTTCATCTTTTCATGGTCATCAGATATTTTGGACGTTCAGAGGCTCCCTAGTTACCGTGGAAACACCGTTATCGTCTACAACATTGATTCACCAGTAAAACCCACAGAGTTGGATCAATGACAGTGGATGGACACACTGGGTTTATGTTCAGTTAATGATATATTTTGCTGAAAAAGTCACTTTTTCTTCAGTTTTCTCTCTCAACTTTACCTAATAAAGGCCCAAATATCCTGTCTTCTATTGATCTAAAATGTTTAATACCTGCTGATCCACTAATCCTATCAATATATGTAAATAAGTGGTGTAAAAAAAACAACACTATATCAAGAAAATAATAAATAATAACAAAAAAAGCCACAGACTGAACAAAATTGGAAAAAAAGAAAAAGAAATAGGCAAGAAAATGTTGAAAAACAAACAAAATAATCAAACAATTGAACAAAAATGAAGGAAATTAAATAGCCAACAAAATGAACCAGTACAGCCAAAGGAACCAATAAAATGAACAAAAAATGGAAATAATTATCAGCAACAAGGCCAAAATAAGCCACAGCCTGTACAAAATTGAAGAATATGTTGAAATAATTGGTGTAAAATCTTTTCATGGTCATCAGATATGACCCATTTGGACGTTCAGAGGCTCCCTAGTTACCGTGGAACCACCGTTATCGTCTACAACATTGATTCACCAGTAAAACCCACGGAGTTGGATCAATGACAGTGGATGGACACACTGGGTTTATGTTCAGTTAATGATATATTTTGCTGAAAAGTCACTTTTTCTTCAGTTTTCTCTCTCAACTTTATCTAATAAAGGCCCAAATATCCAGTCTTCTATTGATCTAAAATGTTTAATACCTGTTGATTCACTAATCCTATCAATATATGTTAATAATTGGTGTAAAAAAAAAAACAATATATCAAGAAAATAATAAATAATTTTTAAAAAGCCACAAACTGAACAAAATTGAAAAAAAGAACTAGGCAAAAAAATGTTGAAAAACAAACAAAATAATCAAACAATTGAAGGAATTTTAAGGAAAATTAATTAAATAGCCGACAAAATGAACCCATACAGCAAAAGGAGTCAATAAAACTAACAAAAAATGTTAAAATAATCAGTAACAAGGCCAAAATAAGCCACAGCCTGTACAAAATTGAAGAAATATGTTGAAATAATTGGTGTAAAATCTTTCCATGGTCATCAGATATGACCCATTTGGACGTTCAGAGGCTCTGTAGTTACTGTGGAAACACTGTCATCTTCTACAACATTGATTCTCCAGTAAAACCCATGGAGTTGGATCAATGACAGTGGATGGACACACTGGGTTTATGTTCAGTTAATGAGAGATTTTGATGAAAAAGTTACTTTTTCTTCAGTTTTCTCTCTCAACTTTATCTAATAAAGGCCCAAATATCCAGTCTTCTATTGATCTAAAATGTTTAATACCTGTTGATTCACTAATCCTATCAATATATGTTAATAATTGGTGTAAAAAAAAAAACAATATATCAAGAAAATAATAAATAATTTTAAAAAAGCCACAAACTGAACAAAATTGAAAAAAAGAACTAGGCAAAAAAATGTTGAAAAACAAACAAAATAATCAAACAATTGAAGGAATTTTAAGGAAAATTAATTAAATAGCTGACAAAATGAACCCATACAGCAAAAGGAGTCAATAAAACTAACAAAAAATTTTAAAATAATCAGTAACAAGGCCAAAATAAGCCACAGCCTGTACAAAATTGAAGAAATATGTTGAAATAATTGGTGTAAAATCTTTCCATGGTCATCAGATATGACCCATTTGGACGTTCAGAGGCTCTGTAGTTACTGTGGAAACACTGTCATCTTCTACAACATTGATTGTCCAGTAAAACCCATGGAGTTGGATCAATGACAGTGGATGGACACACTGGGTTTATGTTCAGTTAATGAGAGATTTTGCTGAAAAAGTTACTTTTCCTTCAGTTTTCTCTCTCGGCTTTAACGAATAAAGACCCAAACATCCAGTCTCCTGCTGATCTAAACTGTTTAATACCTGTTCATCTACTAATCCTATCAATATATGTAAATAATTGGTGTAAAAACCAAATAATAAATCAACAAAATAATAAATAATAACCAAAAAAAGCCACAAACTGAACAAAATTGGAAAAAAAGAAAAAGAAATAGGCAAGAAAATGTTGAAAAATAAACAAAATAGCCAAACAATTGAACAAAAAATTAAGGAAAATTAATTAAATAGCTGACAAAATGAACCCGTACAGCCAAAGGAGTCAATAAAATGAACAAAAATTTTAAAATAATCAGCAACAAGGCCAAAATAAGCCACAGCCTGTACAAAATTGAAGAAATATGTCGAAATAATTGGTGTAAAATCTTTCCATGGTCATCAGATATGACCCATTTGGACGTTCAGAGGCTCGTAGTTACCGTGGACACACCGTCATCTTCTACAACATTGATTCACCAGTTAAACCCATGGAGTTGGATCAATGACAGTGGATGGACACACTGGGTTTATGTTCAGTTAATGAGAGATTTTGCTGAAAAAGTCACTTTTTCTGCAGTTTTCTCAGTTTTTGATGTAATAACCATCAACTTTAATCTGAGCTTTTACGAACATCTACATGATCAATCAAAGATGTATAAGAAGTTTAGGAAAATACATGATTTTCATTGAAAAAAATCCAGAAAACAGAGGATAAAATCATAATAAATCCTGATAAATCACTTAAGAAAGGTTACATAGAGAGATAAATTCATGCGTAAACTGCTATAAAAGTAGCTCTGGGTGTTCGTGGGTTAAACGCCCCTCTGGTTGCAGACACTAGGGTGAAGGAACCCTCCTCCCCGGCTTCACATTCACAGCAGGAGCGGCATGTGATGCTGGGTGTAATTGTTCACCAGACTGTGCTGATGCAGCCGTCGTAGGGGAAAACCATCGGAACTGGGTGTTTTGGCTGAAAAAGGAGATGATGATCAGGATTTTACCCAGATCATAGGGTCGGCTGATGTCAGAGGACGGAGGAGGGTGGTGCTGAAAGAACAGTTCTTCAGCGCCGCAGGTGTCCCAACGCTTCCTGCTGTGATGACGTAGGAGCCAACGTCCACATGACAAAGTCCACGAGTAGGAGATAATAATGAAAGAACGACGCAGACTAGATGAGCGCAGCCTTCAGTAATGTCACGTGTTCTTCATCGCAGGTTGATGAAGCCCAGTTGCGTCGACTCTTAACGCTTTATACACTGGAAAAAATCTAAATCTTACCAAATGTATTTTTCTCATTTCTAGTCCAAATATCTCATCACACTTAAAATAAGACAGAATCACCTAAAGAGGAACTTTTCAGTGAGATATAAGAACTGATTTATAGACAATAGATCTGGAAAATCGGATTTCAACAAATCTTACCAAGATAATTTTCACTTGTTCCATTAGCAGATTTTTTTGCTTAATTCAAGATTGATTGATTGATTTATTGCTAAATTCAACATTTCTTTTGCTTAATACAAGATTTTTTTTGTTGCTTAATTCAAGATTTTTTTTTGCTTAATTCAAGATTATTTTTGCTAAATTCAAGATTTTTTTGCTTAATTCAAGGGTTGTTTTTGCTAATTCAAGATTTTTTTGCTTAATTCAAGATTATTTTTCTGAATTCAAGATTTTTTTTTCCTTAATTCAAGATTTTTCGCTTAATCCAAGGTTTTTCTTTCTTTTTTTTGCTTAATTCACAGTTAATTTTGCTAAATTCAAGATTTTTTTTTTTTTTTGCTTAATTCAAGATTTTTTTTTTGCGAAATTCAAGAAACAAGTTACATTTTAAGTAAAGCTGGCAATAGAAGCCCTTCAACATAAATCAAAATTTTACTAAGTGTATTTTTCTCATTTCTAGTCCAAATATCTCATCACACTTAAAATAAGACAGAATCACCTAAAGAGGAACTTTTCAGTGAGATATAAGAACTGATTTATAGACCATAGATCTGGAAATTTTGGATTTCAACAAATCTTACCAAGATAATTTTCACTTGTTGCATTGGCAGATTTTTTTTTGCTTAATTCAAGATTTTTTCTTTTTTTTTTTGGCTTAATTCAAGCAAAAAAATCTGCCAATGGAACAAGTGAAAATAACATTTTCCTGATCGATTGTCTAAAAATCAGTTCTTATATCTCACTGAAAAGTTCCTCTTTAGGTGATTATGTCTTATTTTAAGTGTGATGAGATATTTGGACTAGAAAAAAAAAAATACACTTGGTAAAATTTGGATTTTTCCAGTTATAGATTTTGTGTAGACTCTTAACCCTTTATTGGACACTTACTGAAATACTCTCAAATTTAACATTTCAACCTTAGTGTGTTCTTGGACATCGTCATCTACCTCCTTGTCGGTTGCCGTGACAATAGTCTCCCTCCTCTTGCCATAAAACATCCGAGCAGCACTTGCCAATAAGTAAACACATGCAATAAAACAACTGTTATAAGGTCATAAACGGACAAAAATCACTCCTTTTCACAGCTTCAAAATGTCTATAAAATCTCTCTGAATCACTGTATAGTTTTATAAAAATCAACATGTTTCCTTACGTCACAGAGGCGTGGGATTGGCCCCAATATTTAATGTTTTTGGAAATTACCAAAAGTGGTCATTTGCCTAATAAAGGGGTCACAGCGACCTCTTTACAGATGTTAGATTTGAGATGTTTGAGCTGCGTTTTAACCTCAGACTCTAGATGTTTCCTCTGGTTTAGTTTAGTTTAGTTTATTTCAGATACAAAGATAATATAAAATTTAGGACAAAAAAACTAAACAAGACAAAAAAAAAAAAAAAAATGGAACAACTTTTTAAATGACTGCTTTACATCCTCTGATATGACAATAAAACGAAGTAAAATATTATTTAACTTGGTTATTACATGTGTTTTAAATGTTATTTTCAACATTCATACTATAACTTAGGGTTGTTGTGGTGCCGTTGAATATATCACATGAACTTTATTAGCAACTTTTTTCTTGGTTTAATATAAATTGTTGCTATTTTATTTCCTGTCGATGCTGAATTAAACATTTCCAATGGTGAGAATAGGTTTAAGTGATAAAATGATGATAAATGTTGTGATATAATTTTCACTTATAACACTTTTGGCTAGTATGATTACCTTTTTTAAATCAGCTGTTTGATATTTGAGTGTAATATTCATGTGTCGTTTCAGGAGCCGGTTTTTAGCTAATTCTGTTTCTAAGCTAATGATGGTCTTGGTTGCCAACACCCATGATAACAACCTCTACAGTAGTTTACATGTAGAGATTTAATACGTTGGTATGTTTGATAAGAATCTCAGAGCCTTTTCTGCTCCTCTACAGCAGCAACACTGGATAAAACTAGCTACCGTTAGCTCACAAATAAAATTGGCTAGCATCAAACAGACCAACTCAGACACTAATACAAACTATGTACAAAAACCTGACACATTGAACCTTGTAAATATATTAAAAGTCAGTGCAGTGATGTCATATTTGTAAAGCTCAAAAGTTCAATACATTTTCAGTCATGAGAGTGAACTTGTTTCCTCCACAAAATTAGTAAACGCTGCCTGAGAGTTCATCTACCTGATAAATGGTCTGAAAATGCTCATTTTTACAGAATAGAATTGTGTGTTGGTTCATATGGTTAATAATGACATCATAATGTTAGCTAACTCTGTTGCTAAGCTAATGATGGTCTTGGTTGCCAACACCCATGATAACAACATGTATGTTAGTTTATATGTAGATATTTAGTATGTTGGTATGTTTGATAAGAGTCTCGGAGCCTTTTCTGCTCCTCTACAGCAGCAGCACTGGAAAAACTAGCTACCGTTAGCTCACAAATAAAATTGGCTAGCATCAACAAGACCAACTCAGACATGAATACAAACTATCTACAAAAGTCTGACACATTGAAGTTTGTAAATATATTAAAAGTCAGTGCAGTGATGTCATATTTGTAAAGCTCAAAAGTTCAGTACATTTTCAGTCATGAGAGTGAACTTGTTTCCTCCACAAAATTAGTAAACGCTGCCCAAGAGTTCATCTATATGATAAACGGTCTGAAAATGCTCATTTTTACTGAATAGAAATGTGTTGTGTTGGTTCATATGGTTAATAATGGCAGCATAATGTTAGCACCACAATGGCCAATGTATAATTTCTTTGCAGATGATAATGAAGTGGTCAGATGTGAGTTTGCCCACACAGTCATCTCCAGAAACAACATTTCTCTTTGTCTGTTTATCAACGTCAGCAACTACAAATGTTTTTTGCTCATTAGTTTTTACTCTTGCACTTTCTTCTACATCTGATTTGCTATTGTACAATTAGCCTATTCATCTATTTATGTATTCCTCTCTCTCTTTCTTCTCTTTTTCTTTCTTTTATATCTTATCCTTATTCTAGGAACTGTTATTGTACTTTTAGAATGTAAGCCCCTTTTTATGTATTTGGCTGTAACCACTCAGTCTGAGCAAACTTTTCTATATCTGCCATGTTTAAGGGTTTTCTTCCAGTATATTAGTAATTTGTAATCTATGTGATGTTTTATTATGTTCGTCATTTGTCCGGGACAACAAACGGAAATTAGCTCTTCTGCTAAATCTGGTGCATGCATCTTGTTCTTTGCAACTAATGCTAAAACACACTGTCCTGTAACTAAATAAATAAATAAATGCAAATACAAAACCATACTAACAACCATTTATAGGGCACTTTTACCACTCATATATACAATGAAACGGTATGAAAGTACACATTTCAACCTTAGTGTGTTATTGGAGGACATAAGATTTTCTTACTGTTGTGAAATTTTTCCACATTTTTAAGTATTATGTAGAAAATCACTGTCAGTGACGTTACCATATTTGGTTCTTTTCCAAGTGGCACATAAAATCCAATAAGTATGTATAAAAATACAAGAAAAACACATGTAATCTGAAAGGAACACCACTTCTAGAACATTAGACCCCCATAAGTGCTGATCCAGACCCCTGCCCACCTCCACATGATCCCTTTGAACATCATTCCTTACATTAGTTCCATTACTGCATGGAACCGAACAAAGCAGGTCCACTCACTGTTCATGCAGAGGTGGACTTTACAGACCCTGGAGACCACATTGGACCTGACAGACCCTGGAGACCACATTGGACCTGACAGACCCTGGAGACCACATTGGACCTGACAGACCCTGGAGACCACATTGAACCTCAGATTGAAGACTCATTGTCCTCACTGGAACTGTTGCTGTCACTAATCGCTTTTCCATTGACCCTCAAATTGCATGACACTAAATTTTGACTAGAAATGAGAAAAATACACTTTGATTTTGCAGTGAAGGAGCAATGGAATCCAATACTTTTAAACTCAACACTGTACAAGCAAACAACCTCCAGCACCAAGAAGTAAACCCAACACAGTGGAAAAACCTACTGTTTCTGTGTGATATTAGTCACTTTTCCGTTGACCCTCAAATTGCGCGAATATAACTTGCGCATAAAAATTTATATAATGGAAATTTTGCCAAAACTCTCATTTTGTGATTAAGTTTTTGCGCTGGCAAGAGGTGGTTTTTCAGGTGTAGTGCAAATGGTATATCACACAAAACTGCAATGGAAAGACCTTTTTCTGCAACTAGAGTCACATGAATTAAAAAAAAATGGATGTTGACGGACGTTACAACAAGCGAAGAAGAGTTTTAAAAGAAACACCAGGAAACCGAATCATTTTTTAATTTAGTACTGGATAGAGGGGTAATATATAATAAAAATTTTTGTGTGTATGTGTGTGTGTGTGTGTGTGTGGGCGTGAATGGTGTAAAATTAATGTAAATAATTAAAATTGTAATGAAAGATAGAGGAGACCCCAGGAAGAATAGCAACTGAAACGTCAGTTGCTAATGGGGATGTTAATAAATGAAATGAAATAATGAATATATCTGTAACTCAACACGATATTTCCGTTCGCTGCCATGTTTATGGGATGACTTCTTGTGTCATCTCGCGATAATGAATAAACAAGTCATCGCATTTGTGATTTAATAGAAAAAACGACCTTACACACTTGTGTTTTTTCAACATTTAGTAAATATTATTAAAGATTTACGCATAATACAAGGTGGGGAAGAAAAATGTACAATATTTTGAGGCAGGGATTGAAAGACAGTGTATGACCAATTAGTTTATTGAAAGTCATGAGAATTTATTTGCCACAAGAAAATTTCCATAATAGAAAATGTTTTTATTCTATGTGTCCTCCTTTCTCAATAACTGCCTTCACACGCTTCCTGAAACTTGCGCAAGTGTTCCTCAAATATTCGGGTGACAACTTCTCCCATTCTTCTTTAATAGTATCTTCCAGACTTTCTGGTAATAGTTTTACTCATAGTCATTCTCTTCTTTCCATTCTAAACAGTCTTTATGGACACTCCAACTATTTTTGAAATCTTTGGTGTGACGAGTGCATTCAGCAAATCACACACTCTTTGACGTTTGCTTTCCTGATTACTCATATGGGCAAAAGTTTCTGAAAAGGTATGGATAATAGTGTTACGTATGATTATGACATCAGTATATGTTTGGTTTCAAAACAATTGACGTAGTGCCTGCTGAGAAAAAACAACTAAATGTTCATTGGAAATTTTGCTTCCCCACCCTGTATGTCCAATAGAAAAGCGACTACTGTCTTGTAATGTGTGCAGAAATGACCAAAAATAGTCACTTGCTTGATAAAACGTTCACCCGTTGCCACCCTGTATACTTAGAAATGAAGTAAACAAAGGAAATCAGAAAAGGGAGTGTCTCTTTGTGTGTTTTTGCTGTAAGTAGGAAGTGAAAGTGGACCCCCCCCCCCCCAGAGACTTTCCAACACATTTTTGACAGTTCCATTCCTTTGTCAAACAGCTACTATGGATGAAACAGCAGTGACCTCACAATGGGCCTTCACAGTTCCTACACACTCTCATTTAAGGCCTGAGGCTGGCACTGCCAACCCTGGCTCTGCAAAGACAGAGGGCTTAGTGGGTCGGCCAGCCCACGCCCCCCACCCCCACCCCTCCTTCCCTTTAGCCTCTCCTTCACCCCAAAGGCCCTGAACGCCCCTTCTGATTTGTCACCGGCCGGTCAGAGTATAGTGTCATTTAGCATCGGCCTATTGCACCCCCACAAACACTCTGAGAAGAAAAGAAGAATGGCCAGAGTGGATGAAAGAACCGAATCAGACTCCTCTCTGTTGTCAACCATTCAGATATTCCATCAAAAGCAGCTCCGGAGCAATAAATCAGACTTCAAAGATTGTTCCATCTGCTTCCCCCACTTCATAAATCCCTTCAGATCAGCTTCTGAAATGCACCATGAATGATGGTGTGTGTACTTCTGCCACAATGACAAATGACGACTTTAGCTTCCTGCACAGCCTGTTGCTGTTTAACGGCTCTTTTTGAGGGTATTTTTTTTCATTTTGCCCCCATATTCTTGGAATTGTCTTATTTTTACCCAAACATTAGTCGCTTTTCCATTGACCCTCAAATTGCGCAAATATAACTTGCGCATAAAAATGTACCTAATAGAAAAACGATAATTTCGCCAAAACTCTCATCCTATTTTGTGGTAGATGAGTTTTAAATATCATATGGCCTGAGAAACAGCAGAAAAAGAGTATTTCTATAACATATTTTTAATGTACATTTTGAAAATATCACATTGAAGGTTAATGAAACTGGGACGATTTGAAAAATAAATTCGCAATTTTCAAATAAATAAAAAAATAAATGTGATGAGTAAATGTTTGCCTTTGTCAGAAAAGTACTAATGCGCTCAATATAAAATGGTACCCCCATATTCTTGTAATTGTCAGTTGTCACTTTTCCATTGACTCTCAAATTGCGTGAATATAACTTGCGGATAAAAATTTGCTTAATGGAAAAACAACAATTTCATCCAAACTCTCAATTTTCAATTAAAAGTTTTTGCGCTGGCAAGAAGTGTTTTTTTTGGGCGTAGTGCAAATAGTATATCACGCAAAACTGCATTGGAAAGACTTTTTTTCACAACTAGAGTCACATGAATTAAAAAAAACAAACAAACATGTTGACGGACGTTACAACAAGCGAAGAAGAAGAATTTTAAAAGAAACATGTTGCAGTATGTGTGGACACACCAGGAAACCCAATCCTTTTTTAATTTAGTACGGGATAGAGGAGTAATATAAAATAATAAAATATATATTTGTAAATCAACATATTTACGTTCATTGCCATGTTTATGGAATGACTTCTCGTGTCATCTCGCGATAAATAAACAAATTATCGCATTTGTGATTTAATAGAAAAACCAACATTACACACTTTTGTTTTTTTTTAAATTTCGTAAATATCAGTTTTGCACGGATGTCCAATGGTTTGTACTGTTATTTAAAGTCCTATTTTGTGGTAGTTGAGCATTAAATACCATATGGCCTCAGAAACAGCAGAAACTGAGTATTTCCATCACATATTTTGAACGTACATTTTGTAAATATCCCATTAAAGGTTAATGAAATTGGGACAATTTGAAAAATAAATTCTCAATTTTTAAATAAATGAATAAATTTGGAAAGTAAATGTTTGCCTTTGTCAGAAAAGTCCTAATGCACTCATTGTAAAATGGTACCCCCATATTATTGGAATTGTCTTATTTCTACCCAAACATTAGTCGCTTTTCCATTGACCCCCAAATTGCGCAAATATAACTTGCGCATAAAAATTTACCAAATGGAAAAACGATAATTTCGCCAAAACTCTCATCCTATTTTGTGGTAGATGAGTTTTAAATATCATATGGCCTCAGAAACAGCAGAAACAGAGTATTTCTATAACATATTTTTAATGTACATTTTGAAAATATCACATTAAAGGTTAATGAAACTGGGACGATTTGAAAAATAAATTCTCAATTTTTAAATAAATAAATAAATAAATAAATGTGATAAGTAAATGTTTGCCTTTGTCAGAAAAGTACTAATGCGCTCAATATAAAATGGTACCCCCATATTCTTGTAATTGTCAGTTGTCACTTTTCCACTGACTCTCAAATTGCGCGAATATAACTTGCGGATAAAAATTTGCTTAATGGAAAAACGACAATTTCATCCAAACTCTCAATTTTCAGTTAAAAGTTTTTGCGCTGGCAAGAGGTGGTTTTTTTGGGCGTAGTACAAATAGTATATCACGCAAAACTGCAATGGAAAGACTTTTTTTCACAACTAGAGTCACATGAATTAAAAAAAAACAAACAAACATGTTGACGGACGTTACAACAAGCGAAGAAGAAGAATTTTAAAAGAAACATGTTGCAGTATGTGTGGACACACCAGGAAACCCATTCCTTTTTTAATTTAGTAAGGGATAGAGGAGTAATATATAATAATAATGAATATATCTGTAAATCATCACCATATTTATGTTTGTCACCATGTTTTTGGAATGACTTCTCATGTCATCTCGCGATAGTAAATAAACAAGTCACATTTGTGATTTAATGGAAAAACTGACTTCTGTTTTTTTGACATTTAGAAAATATCTGTAAAGTTTTGCACAGATATCCAATGGTTAGTACTGTTATTTAAAGTCCTAATTTGTGGTCGTTGAGCATTAAATGTCATATGGCCTCAGAAACTGCAGAAATTAAGTATTTCCATCAGATATTTTTAACGTACATTTTGTAAATATCCCATTATAGGTTAATGAAACTGGGACAATTTGAAAACTAAAGTCTCAATTTTACATTAAAAATAAACAAATTTGATAAGTAAATGTTTGCCGTTGTTGGAAAAGTCCTAATGCACTCAATATAAAATGGAAACACATTTCTAAATCATTACTTATGGATCAACTATTTAATGAGGATGGTTCATTCACAGTTTATGACGTGTGTAGAGAAAGTGAAAAAACTGTCTTTTGTTTTATTTGTTCAAGTTCCCTCTTATTCTTGAAAATAGCAAAATTCGACAACCAGATTTTCTTTTTCTTCTAAAATTTTTAATGTATCTTAGGGCTGCATGTTTTGGTGTAAAAATAATATTACAGTTATTGTTGGTGATATTGTCTTTGCCGTTTGAGTTGACCTTTTCAAAACTTAAATTATTCAATAAATAAATGAATACAAGCCTGAATTAATGAATAAAAACAAAGGAAAAAATACAAAAATATGACTTGTATGTTGCAGATTTGCACAGTTCCTCTCTCTGCTGTGTCACTAAATCGGCAAATCTACCAACATATAACAAAGATTAAGTTTATTATTAATTTTTTTTTTCCATTTCTGCTATTAGATTGTCCTACATCCTGATTTAACTGCAGCGTTTTGTGATTATATAATTACACAGACTCCTATTGCAGTTAACTGTGCAGAAATAGTTGTTTTATTTCTCACTTTTCAGCAAACACACAATTATTTTAGTTTCAAACTTTGTGAGCTGCATCTACAACAAGCTGAAGTTCTGGGGGGGAAAAAAAAGAAAAAAAACAGTTGAGTTTGGTGTTATTTTTAAAAATTAAACTCCAGTATCATTATCTCAAATAGCTCATTTATCATGCAAATTAACCATTCATTTGCAGAGTGTCTTTTGTTGTTGTTTGTTTTTTTTTTTATTTCTGAATATTCAAAGACCATGTGATGCCGCTCAGAGCTGTGGAAGCTGCATTTCTTTCTTCGTGTTCCATTCATTGTTCTGTTCTGGTCTCTCCAGTCTTATTCCCACTGTGGCTTTGACATAATGAGGTTTGTTCCTCTTTCCTCCGACATGTAAACACAAGCCAGCTCTTCAAGTCATTGTCATTTAAAGCCAACACCTGTTACCGTAGCTGTTAAAACCCATGTGAACAACTTTACCGTGTTTGCCAGCTCTGTCTGATCAGAGCCAACGTATGGAATTTGCATGTTTTCTTCTGCAGCCAAGACTTAAACAACCCCTCATCTACTGTAAACCGCACATTCTTCATCAGTATTTCAACAATCATTAAGTATTGGTCGTGGCTTTAGCATTAACACATATGGATGCTTCTATGAAACTGGGTTTATTTTGGTACCTGGTGCTTTTCCAGCTTTTTTAAACCCAATAATAAAAGGTAAATGTAGACATATTTCCCCCCAGGATGGACCTAATGATGAACTCAGATAAATGAAAAAAAAAATTATACGCATACCCTGAGCCATCCCATAATTAATGAATTTTTAATAAAATATCGGGGCCAACAATAGGACCCAAATATGGACATTAAATCTCCCTAGGTGTCAGTGCATTAGATGTGAAAACGTGTGTAAATGGTCTTCTATAGACTATAAATAAAGATACTGTGTTAAATGTGTTGATCCTAGTGGTTTTTCTAATCCACACGTTTTTTTTTTTTATGAATCGCAGTCTCATTCTAGGTTTGGTGTGGAACCCATCGTGTCCACTGGTGTTACATGCAGAACCTGCACATTTAACCGCATATAAATTGTGAATGATTTTGCAACAGCGGTAATTTTTGTGAAACACTCTGCCTTGAATATTTAGTTTGATTCCCAAAATGTACCTGTGAGAGAATAAAGAGATATTTAAAAAAATAAATACATAAATAGTAGCGCATCATTTTTGTCTTTTTTTTTTTTTTTTTACCGTGTTACATGCGGATTTTTGCATTAAAAATAATGTCAAATAATATAAAAATGTGTTTTATCTAAAAAATAATTTCTCTTTTATCTCAGTAAGTTTTGTTTTTTTTTTGAAACAGACACAAAGTGCTTCCAAACTTGCTTCATACACTGCAAAAATCTAAATCTTACCAAGTGTATTTTTCTCATTTCTAGTCTAATTATTTTATCACACTTAAAATAAGACATAATCACCTAAAGAGTAACTTTTCAGTGAGATACAAGAACTTATTTTTAGACAATTGATCTGAAAAATCTGATTGTCAAGAAATCCTACCAAGATTATTTTCAGTTGTTCCATTAGCAGATGTTTTGCTTGAATTAAACAAAAAAACAAACATTGAATTAAGCAAAAAAAAAATCTGCCAATGGAACAAATGAAAAGTATGTTGGTAAGATTTCTTGAAATAAGATTTGCAAGATCTGTTGTGTAAAAGTAACTTCTTATATCTCACTGAAAAGTCACTCTTTGGGTGATTAAGACTGAGTGTAATGAGATATTTTGACTAGAAATGAATTGAAAAATCTTTAATGTCCCCAAAGGGCAATTTGATTTGCAACAGAAGTGTACATATCTCACATATCACCAAAACAATCAATCTCACATAGTACAATAAATACAATAAACACAGTAAATAAATAAGTCATCATAGTTATTGGTGCATGAGAAAAATACACTTTTTGCAGTGTAACATTCGTCTACATCTGGTTTGAATTTTTAGCCCCTCTGTCCCGTTTTTAGGACCAGTTTCATAGAAGCACCCATATGCCAGTGACCATGTTTGAAGGAGAAATGTCTGATCGCCGTGGCGACAGCCCCACCAAAAACAAATCTCGCTTTGTGACAAAGCCACACTAATCCCACTGTGTGAAACATGTAAAGCAGGCCCTCCTACAGCTGCTGTCAGAGAACTCCATCTGTGTGTGCTCCACCTACAGCCATCGCCTGTGTGCTCAGATTGTGTGTTTGTACATACATGTGTGCGTAAATATGTGTAAATATGTTCCTCCCACTAAGTTATGTGTGCGCTAAGGCCTGTGTAGGACGATCATTAGATTTTTGTTACGCCAAAACTGCTGTGGAAAGATCTGGAGAAGATTTGGAAGATCATTTAAGGTCCTGGAATGTGGCCAAGAAATTCACTTCTAAAACACAAAAATTACCCTTCGCTTGAAGATTGGACATTAGCGGACCCTCCCCAGCTTTCTGTCAAAAATGCATGTGGTCTCCCATCAATCCTGCATCATCTTCAGCTTCAACAACAGCGTTTCTGTCCGTAAATCTGTGGTTCTCATAGTGGAATCCACGGAGATTCGGGGGTTCGCGACCCATAACCAGGGGTTCAACCAGAATTATTTGCAAAATGTGGACATGGGAACCATTTTCACCAATAAAACAAATACATTCTGTCCATTCTGTCCACCCACATTAGCTTTGGGTCAATAGACAGTCATTCAGAATCAATGACACATCCCATCAATCTGCATTTGTTTGACCTTTTAGCTCGGTTATGCATCACCAAATGAAACTAAACCCCAACTAGGTAAACAATTACATCACATTTGGTTTACGAGGGAAGTGAAATGACAGACCAGAATGCATCATGTGCCAGGTATTAGCAAACAAATGTGATTATTCATTATCCAGAATACAAGGGGAAAAGTCCGATTTTATGCTTAGTAGGGCTGAACGATATGGACAAAATTTCATTTCTCGATATTCATGCCAGATATCTCAATATCGATACGATATGACTACGGGTTCGGTGAAAACCAAGCATTTTTCAGAAAAATACAAACATCATAATACAAAAGAATGTGGAGAGTGCAGTTTTATTTATAAGAACTCACTGCCAGTCATCAACATTAACATAAAGTACGAATAAATGAAATTTGTTGTGACTTCCAGAGCTGTACATGCAGGGCGAGTGCGGGGGAAATCTATATCGTTTATATCGTTGCTTTTTTGATATTAATATCTTGAATGTTCATATCTAGATATCGATACGATAACGATATATCTGTCAGCCCTAATGCTTAGTTGTACGCAGGGGCACTGCTACCAATTATGGGCCCCATGAAAGCCTAATCGTTGTGGACCCTACAGAAATTGACTATCTTCTCAATCTGTCAGACCGGGGGGGTGTTATGTACGAGTGGGTGCGATCCATAAACAATGTCTCTTACGATACTGTGAAAACAAAAACAAAACTTAACATTTTTTCAACATTCGCCTCCCGACTTGTACACCTCTCTTATGCAGCGGGTTTTACACACAACTTCTATATCCACAGGACACCCTCCACTGCTCTATGGCCCCCCTCAACTACTGGGCCCCATAAATTTGTCATGTTTACCCCCACCCACCCCCACCCTTATTGGTGCCCCAGGTTGTACGTGTTTTGAATAAGTGCCAATAAATTAACCCTGTAAAGCCTGAACCATTA
Organism: Sphaeramia orbicularis; assembly: GCF_902148855.1. Classification (NCBI taxonomy): domain Eukaryota; kingdom Metazoa; phylum Chordata; class Actinopteri; order Kurtiformes; family Apogonidae; genus Sphaeramia; species Sphaeramia orbicularis. The sequence continues at coordinate 5,135,466 of NC_043961.1, read as the reverse complement.
AATCATTGACAGAAAATTCTACAGGGTGGGGAAGCAAAATTTACAATGAACATTTAGTTGTTTTTTCTCAGCAGGCACTACGTCAATTGTTTTGAAACCAAACATATACTGATGTCATAATCATACCTAACACTATTATCCATACCTTTTCAGAAACTTTTGCCCATATGAGTAATCAGGAAAGCAAACGTCTAAGAGTGTGTGACTTGCTGAATGCACTCGTCACACCAAAGGAGATTTCAAAAATAGTTGGAGTGTCCATAAAGACTGTTTATAATGGAAAGAAGAGAATGACTATGAGCAAAACTATTACCAGAAAGTCTGGAAGATACTATTAAAGAAGAATGGGAGAAGTTGTCACCCCAATATTTGAGGAACACTTGCGCAAGTTTCAGGAAGCGTGTGAAGGCAGTTATTGAGAAAGAAGGAGGACACATAGAATAAAAACATTTTCTATTATGTACATTTTCTTGTGGCAAATAAATTCTCATGACTTTCAATAAACTAATTGGTCATACACTGTCTTTCAATCCCTGCCTCAAAATATTGTAAATTTTGCTTCCCCACCCTGTAGTTCTTTGAAACTGGAGCCTTGATTGGTCCTTCTGAACAACAAAAAACATTTTTTTTTCTCATATCAATTTCCATGTATGAGTTTCAATTTTGTATCATATTTGATACACCGGGTCTCAAAGCTCAAATATTATTACTTTTGAACAAACAAAAACATAATATAACACAAACACGTCTAACAAATTGTTCATTTCTTTTCTAAATTGCCAAAGTTCTTCCTCCTTCCTCATTAATGACAGTCTTGTAGTGTCACTGAAAAGGCCTCTGGTGAATGAACTCCTCCCCCTGGTGGATTATCTGTATACTGCATGTATCTAATTGTATACATCAGGTTTTTTAAGAAAAAAATATCAAACTGATCATGTAGAGGGCTTCAAAACTCAAGGACCAAATATGATACATTTGGCGTTATAGGGTTAAAGTTTTCACCAATAAAAGACCCAAACATCCACCATCAGCTAAAAGCATCTACTGTTATAAAGTCTTCATCCACTAATCCAATCAATCCATGTCAATAATTGGTGTAAAATAAAGTTCTTCATCTTTTCATGGTCATCAGATATGACCCATTTGGATGTTCAGAGGCTCTGTAGTTACTGTGGAAACACTGTCATCTTCTACAACATTCATTCACCAGTAAAACCCATGGAGTTGGGTCAATGACAGTGGATGGACACACTGGGTTTAGTTAATGGTAGATTTTACTGAAAAAGTCACATTTTCTTCAGTTTTCCCTGTTTTTGGTATAACAACCATCAACTTTAACTAATAAAGACCCAAACATCCAGTCATCTACTGATCTAAAATGTTTAATACCTTTAATAATTACTTTAATACTGTTTAATAATTTCACTTATTCCATTGGCAGATTTTTTTTTTTATTTTTATTTTTTGCTTAATTCATTTTTTGTTTGTTTGTTTTTTGCTTGAATTAAGGAAAAAATAAATCTGCCAATGGAATAAGTGAAAATTATCCTGGTAAGATTTCTTGAAATCAGATATTCCAGATCTATTGTCTATAAATCAGTTCTTATATTTCACTGAAAAGTTCCTCTTTAGGTGATTCTGTCTTATTTTAAGTGTGATGAGGTATTTTGACCAGAAATGACAAAAATACACTTGGTAAGATTTAGATTTTTTTTTCTCAGTGTTCACAGCAGCACCTTTACCTGGACTCATGCCTCAAGGGTGAAAGGGTAAACATGATTCAGATTTGGAAATGTTACTATTTTATGTGTAAAAAAGGAAAGTTTTAGTCAACAATTAGCTCCGACAACATCCACGAGTATAAGTTATGATGAGGTTGAATGGTAAAAAATGTTCTTTCTTCTCCCCTAAACATTTGACAACTCCTGAATATTATCTTTTGTTCCATGTGATGAACTAACTGACTCTTCTTCACTGGTCTTCCTTCCACTTTCTTCCCTGTCTTCTCTTGTATTGTCTCTGTTTTCTACCGTCCATCCCCTTCCTCCTCTGTCTAGTCCACATCCAGACGTGTCGGGCCTTGATGGTCATCTCAGTTCTACTGGGTTTCATGGGCATCATCATCAGCGTGGTGGGCATGAAGTGCACCAAAGTGGGCGATAACAACCCAGCCACCAAAAGCCGCATTGCTGTGACCGGAGGAGCTCTATTCCTGCTTGCAGGTTTGATTCTTGTTTTCTTTTTCCGCTGCAACCAGAAATATGTCTATCACAAACAATCAGTCCATTTTACAAGATAGATTCTTACATTTTTCCCTCTCTCCCGGGGGGTTTCTGGGTAATTAGTGTCCCTGCTGTAAACAGGAAGTGGTCATTTTGGAGGCATTAGCAGCTGACCACAGACATGAACCATAAGCCAAAGGAGAAAATCATATGAAGGACACTTAACCCTTTAGAGTTCACTCACTGAAATACTCTGACATTCCAAAATTCAACCTTGAGTGTTATTGGAGGACATAAGACTTTTTTACTTTTGGGAAATTTCTCAAAATTTTTTATTGTCACATAGAAAATCAAGGTCAATGAAGTTACCGTATTTGGTTCCTTGCCCATAAGTGGCAAAAAAAATTATAATAACCCAAAAGTATATATATAAAAATACAAGAAAAACACACGTAAGGTGAAAGGAATGTGTATTGTAGAACATTAGACCCCCATACGTGCTGGTCCAGACCCCCGTCCACATCCACATGATCCCTTTGAACATCATTCCTTACATTAGTTCCATTACTTCATAGAACCAAACAAAGCAGGTCCACTCACAGGTGGACCTTACAGACCCTGTAGACCAGGGGGTCCCAAAGTAGGGTACGCGTACCCCCAGGGGTACTTGAAATGTTTTGGAAAAATACATTAAATAAGTCATCATGTACCGAATACAAAATAAATAATGAGAATTAATGCTGAAATATAAAACACAATAAATACATTCATATCGTAGTTTTATTGTCAATCATCTTGTTTAAGCTTTGGTAACATTTGAAGAACATTTCTATTTTATATTATTCAAAATGAGTTTATCTGAGTAGAGAAGGAATTTTATTTATTTATTTATTTATTTTTGTTAATGTAAGGTTCATTTATTCATTAATGACCAATTTATTTATTTTTCTGATTAATTAAAGAGGGCACTTTTCAGTTTATGTTTGCACAAAAAAATTTACTTTAAAAATTCATTAATTTTTTATGTATTACAGTTAAATATATGTTTGTTTTTGTTGTTGTTTGTTTTGTTTTTTTACAAAGCATTGAAAACAGAAACAGAAACTTTTTTTCCAATCGAAAATCCTGAAGCGAGATTTGGGGATACTTGGCTAAAAAAGTACATTTCAGAGGGTATTCCACTGTAAAAAGTTTGAGAACCACTGCTGTAGACCACATTGGACCTCAGATTGTTGCCTCACTGGAACTGTCTTGTTAAGTGTGCGGAAATTACCAAAAATAGTCTTAAACTATTTTATATTATTCACAATGAGTTTATGTGAGTAGCTGGGTAATTATTTTTTGCTGATGTAAGGTTCATTTATTAATTAATGACCAATTTATTTATTTTTCTTAACAATGAAAGAGGGCACTTTACTACGGAAGACAATAAGGGCCACTGGGGGGAAAAAAAATAAAATTATGGGCCAATATATTTTTTATTATTATTATTATTATGAGAAAAAAGTCAGAGTTCTGAGAAAAAATTCAGAATTCCAAGATTAAAGTCAGAATTCTGATTTTTTTTTTCTCAGAAAAATAATAACATTTATATATTGGACCTTAATTTTTTTTTCCAGTGGCCCTAATCTGCTTCCGTACTTTTCAGTTTATATTTTACATAAAAAAAAATTACTTTAAAAAATTCATTTTTTAAAAATATATATTACAGTTAAATATGTGGGGGGTTTTGTTTTCTTTTTTCCTTTTGAAATGTTTTGAAAACATAAACAGACACCTTTGGCACAGAAACAAATTTTGCCAAATTTTTTCAATCAAAAATGCTGAAGCGAGAGTTGGGGATATTTGGCTACAAAAGTACATTTCAGTGGGTACTCCACTGTAAAAAGTTAAAGAACCACTGCTGTAGACCACATTGGACCTCAGATTGTCGCCTCACTGAAACAGTTGCTGTCACTGTCTTGTAATGTGTGCGGAAATGACCATAAATAGTCACTTGCTCGATAAAGTGTTTAAGTTTGCAATCGTCTTTAATGAGTAGAAGTGAAGTTGTGGTTTTGTCTGGTTTTCACAGGTCTATGTACACTGGTGTCTGTGTCCTGGTACGCCACTCAGGTGTCCTATCAGTTCTTCAACCCAAATACGCCGCCCAATGCCAGGTACGAACCCCAGACCGCCGTCGATGCGGTGGCCTTTTAGGGGCCTACGAGGAAAACATGGGTGCAATGGAACTAATGTCACCACAGATGAAAAATGATTTATCTGACCTTTGCTTTAGAACATTTTTCTGCTCTAAAACGCTGTCAGAAATGTCAGTATATTCCACAATTACCCACGGTAGTATCAGAAAATGTGAATCTTTGCTGTTTTGTCAGCCAATTGATTTTTTAAAGGCCCCTTTTACTGTCATTATTATCAGAAGCATTACTGGGATCCATGTCATTTCTTCTACAACGGACTTAAATTTGCCAAGGAAATGCCAATTTTTACCGATTTGTTACTGTTTTAAGGAAATATAAAGCACTACGTTGCCTCCTTCTGTTTTCTAGTACAAGAAAAAAAGCCACAATGCAATCTCTTTTGGCTATTTAACTCTTTTTCAAGCACAAAAACTGTTGTAAAGGCTGTATTTTGAGCAAAATATTCCCAAGATACAGGAACAAAGACGTGATTTTATTACCGTTTAGCCTTTTGTGTCCTAAGTAGCACACATGTAAAGAAGATAAAACAAACAGCAGATTAAAAAGTGACAGCTTGAAGAGAGATGTCATTTGCACAGAGCGAGGATCCAAAGTGTTGTGGGTCTCGCTGATGTTTTCGTCGATTGATGTTGGGAGATAAAAGTAGAAAAGGGACTGTCAAAAAGGCAGCTGTCGCCCAAGTTTTGATGAAGTGGCGGAGAACAGGCTCCACTAACGCTGTCTTATTTATTCATGTATTTGGCTGCTTTCACTTTAACATATGAGGAACTGTCAGTCAATAGTGCCAGGGAATACTGTTGAAATAGTTTCGCTAAAAACCCCAGGTAGCGAAGACAGACGTCTTAGAATACAACTACGACAGCCAAAAAGAGTATAAAGAATCTACATCTTACCAAGTGTTTTTTTTCTTTCTAGTAAAAAATATTTCATCACACTTACAATAAGACACAGTCACTTAAAGAGTAACTTTTCAGTGAGATATAAGCTTCTATGACATGGGTACATTTTAGTATCTGGTACTTTTCCAGCTTTATTAGACCCAATAATAAAAGGTAAATATAGACATATTTCCCACCAGGATGGACCTAATGATGACCTCAGATAAATGCAAAAAAAATGATACTCTTGCTCTGAGCCATCCCATAATTAATTAGATTATAATAATCAAATCATATATTGCATTGCAATCATAATTAAATACTGGGTCCAAAAACAGGACCCAAATATGGACATTAAATCTCCCTAGGTGTCAGTGCATTAGATGTGAAAACATGTCTGTAAATGGTCTTCTAGACTATAAATAAAGACACTGTAAATGTGTTGATCCTAGTGGTTTTTCTAATCCACACGTGGGTTTTTCATCAATCTCAGTCTCATTCCAGGTTTGGTGTGGAACCCGTGGTGTCCACTTGCATTACACGCAGAACCGCCCATTTAAACGCAAATAAATCATGAATGATTTTGCAACAGCAGTCATTTTTGTGAAACACTCTGCCTTGAATAATTAGTTCAAATCAAAATCAATGTACCTGTGAGAGAATAAAGAGATATTTGAAAAAATAGTAGCATGTAGCAGCAATTTTCGTGTCCTTTTTACCATGTTACATGCGTATTTTTGTATAAAAAATATGTTAAAAAAAATATAAAAATGTGTTTTATCTGAAATATAGTTTGACTTTTATCTCAGTAAGTTTTTATTTTAAAAATAGACCCAAAGTGCTTCCAAACTTGCTTCATACACTGCAAAAATCTAAATCTTACCAAGTGTATTTTTGTCATTTCTAGTCCAAATATCTCATCACACCTAAAATAAAATATAATCACTTAAAGAGTAACTTTTCAGTGAGATATAACCACTTATTTTTAGACAACAGATCCTGAAAATCTTAATTTTCACTCATCCCATTGGCAGATTTTTTTTTTGCTTAATTCAAGATTTTTTTTTTTTTTTTTTTTTTGCTCAATTCAAGCAAAAAAAAAATCTGCCAATGGAACAAGTGGAAATTATCTTGGTAAGATTTCTTGAAATAAGATTTTCCAGATCTATTGTCTAAAAATCAGTTCTTATATCTCACTGAAAAGTTCCTCTTTAGGTGATTATGTTTTATTTTAAATGTGATGAGATACTTAGATTAGAAATGAGAAAAATACACTTGGTCAGATTTAGATTTTTGCAGTGTTGGACGTCCTCTCGGATGTTTCTCAGTGTATGAACAGGTGTTTTATTCTAAGCCTATTTATGCCGGTTCCCCTGTGTCTGTCTGCAGGTATGAGTTTGGCTCCGCCCTCTTCGTGGGCTGGGCGGCGGCCAGTCTGACGGTACTGGGCGGCTCCTTGCTGTGCTGCTCCTGCTCCAAAGACGACATGCGAGGGCAGCAATATTACCGCCAATCACAGCCTTCCACAGCCAGGGAGTACGTGTAAACCCCACCCCCTTTCAGCAGCCACTCAAACAGAGAGCAGAGGACACGCTTGGCACCGTCACCTCTTTACTCAGATTATGTCAAAAGAAAACAAAAACCAAAGACTATCATGCACACACGCAATCATGTAGCACTCAAACCATGGGATAGACGTGCACACTAGGGTCAAACTGGTGATAGATTCCACACTAGTTTGAGAATGGACCAACTTTCGTAACTTATTTGTGGCCTTTTATGTCAGACAACTAGCTCACTTACGAAATAATAAGGTGTGTAAATGGGAACTTCTCAACTGAAGGCAATGTCTACTTCTGCAAAACCATAGCTAGTTGTTCCGAGTTAATAATTGGGTGCTTCTATGAAACTGTTTATTTTGGTACCTAGCACTTTTCTAGCTTTTTTAGACCCAATAATAAAAAAGAAATTTAGACATATTTCCCGCCAGGATGGACCTATTGATGACCTCAGAGAAATGCAAAAAAAATTATACTCTTGCTCTGAGCCATCCCATAATTAATGAATTTTTATTAAAATATTGGGGTCAAAAATAGGACCCAAATATGGACATTAAATCTCCCTAGGTGTCAGTGCATTAGATCTGAAAACATGTGTAAATGGTCTTATATAGACTATAAATAAAGACACTGTAAATGTGTTGATCCTAGTGGTTTTTCTAATCCACGCATGTGGGTTTTTCATCAATCTCAGTCTCATTCAAGGTTTTGCGTGTAACCCATGGTGTCCACTAGCGTTACATGCTTAACCTGCCCATTTAACCTCCTAAGACCCAGCAAAGGGTTTTCTGTCCACATTTGTGGACAAGAGTTTCACAACTTTATACAAAAAAAAAGAAAAGAAAACTGTCCACCACAAAGGACATTCCATTAACATTTTAAAAACTGCATCTGAAAAAAACTGTTGCATCATGACGTTTCCAATATAGGCACTTATTTAATAAAAACAAAAAAAGCTGGTACTTTGTTGACATTTCCTGGGTCTTAGGAGGTTAAACTCAAATAAATCATGAGTGATTTTGCAACAGCGGTCATTTTTGTGAAACACTCTGCCTTACATAATCAGTTTGATTCCAAAAAGTACCCATGAGAGAATAAAGAGATATTAACCCTTTCATGCATGAATTATGAGAACCTGAGTTGAGTTTTTTTCCTGAGTATTTTTATTCCTCTTTAGGAATGAAAAAAAAACAATGCGATTGAAATTTTTTTATGAACCCATTTTTCATAGAGTTACAAAAATGTCCACTCAGCTGGATACCAATTTTTGAAGCAAAAAACATGCCTTTAAAACACATCATCAGAAAGTGATAAACTGCATGAAAACTATGAAATAAAAACATTTTTCATGCAGCTAATCTGATGTTTTCTCACATTTTAACATACTCTAATACTAGTTATTACTAACTTCATGCAGACAATATGCAAAAAAAAAAACTTTTTGATTAAGAAAACTGTTGATTACAGTCTAATAACAATTAGCAATTGATTTAACAAATGTTACTGCAGATCAGGTTTATCAGCCTGATCTGCAAAGTTACAGTAATGGTATGAATTACAATATATTATGAGATGATGCATAAGCGTCCTCTGTGTCGGCTGATATGGAACTAAACAAAACCCATGAATATATAAGAGAAGAGCTGGAGAATAACTGTCCACTGGAGTGACCACTATGCATGAAAGGGTTAAAGAAAAAAAATATATATATATAGTAGCACTTAATTTTCATGTCCTTTTTACCATGTTACACACAGATTTTTGTATAGAAAAAAAATGTGTTTAAAAATAGTTTGTCTTTTATCTCTGCAAATATTTATTTTTAAAAAAGACCCAAAACTTGCTTCATTACATTCATCTACATCTGGTTTGAATTTTTAGCCCCCATGTCCTGTTTTTAAAACCAGTTTCATAGAAGCACCCAAATGTCTACTTCTGCAAAAACATTAAGTTAGTTGAGTTAATAATTACAAGGTACAACAAGGTTTGTTTAAGTAGAAATGAAATATCAGGTGAGTTTAAATACAAGGTGAATCGCAGGAGCCATCTGGAGAGAATGGACATGGATTTAGACAAACTGGTGTTGTAAACCTGGCTGAACCTTCATTAGCATGTCCTGTGCTTCCTGGTTGGAGCTGCATCTGTGTTCCGCCTCCACATTACTTTGTGTATTCACGCTCCACCGCTGCAGTTTGGTTGTGTGAAGAGGGAGTCCGAAACACTGGACCAAATGTGGGAAAAGTCCCAGAGCAGTTCCTCTGCTGCTGTGGGAGACGCAGAGGTCGGTTGACTTGATCTCATTCCAGAAAACAGAAATAATTAAGCTACGATCACACCAGAGCTGTTTGAGGTGGGTGTTGGTCGTACAAAGCACAAGACCAGGGTTTTTATCCGGAGCTTTACCCGGACTGCATTCACTATCGACATTTGAGCTAATTTCCACGTAATGTTCCACCGTTAAAAACGCACAAGAAAACAAGCATCAGTAATGTCAGTTTGTTATTTATGTTTATGTTATTTATGTTATTTCTTTATTTTTACAAAGTACTTTTTTGAATCTTTAAATGCTATTTCACAGTGCTTGGATTCCCATCAAAATATTAGCAAAAATAGATGCAACTTTTTCCACCCATTTCTAATTTTAATCATCCAGATTGTAAACTTTACTAATTAGACGCTAAAAAATTGCTAATTTTTCCTTTTTTTTAAAATTTTTTTTTAATCTTTTTTATTTATTTGTGATATTAAAAAAAAAAAATGTTAATTTTTCCAACTTAAAAAACCTGACCCTGATTTGACATTAGCCCTGACGAACTCTTTGACTTAAACTCCCAGAATTTAACACAGTTTGACTTACATTTGTTTCTATACCTACTGATACATGATGGAATTTCCAATCTAATGTGACATACATGTTTGTTAAATCAAGCAATGTTCCTTTTTTTTTTTTTTTTTTTTTTACAACTTTATCATTTTATAAGTATATTTTACAGTGGACGGAAATGCATTAATTACACAGGTTGTTATCCCCCAATCCCACCCCAAACCTCTTCCGGGTGGTGCCCACATAAATCCAAAGACAATCCGATAAAGTAATAATAATAATAATAACAACAAATCAAGCAAATTGGTCCACATGGGGTTCACTACGGAATGGAAACACTATTGAACTTATTTGCATTCACTTTTCATTCATAAACCAACTTTCTCCATTTCCTCTAATTTGATATTTGCAGGATTTTGTTTCTTTCTTTATTTCCTTTCTTTTTTTTTTTTTAAATTGGCACCGTTTATTCTTGGGTTTTATGCATAAAATGAAAATTTAAAGAAGAAAAGCTGGATGGAAATACAGTTACTGACCCAAAATGAGTTTTGCAGCACAAATGCTAATTCTAATCCTTATATATTCTCAAATTCATATGACTACAGTGTCCACCAATGAATCTGGGTTTATGAAAATCCTGGTATGAATAAAACTAGTTCCTGTGTGGAATTCAGTGGCTGATATTTTAGCTGCTCTTGAAAACACAACCAGAACTGCAACAGTGGAGGTGAATTGTTAGAAACGGGCTTTTGCTTATTTTGTATTGTGTATGACTATGAGAAAGTAAAGGTTCTTATCGACACATATCATGTTCTATTTACTAACATCATCATCCTGGTTTTATGTGCTCCTTCATCTCGTAGTTTGTTGCATAACCCAACCGACGTCTACGATCTAAGCTATTTACAGGGTTCCTACGCAAGAATGGAAAAGTATGGAAAATGGAAACAAATGTGTGGGAAAATAGTCATGTTTCCCAGACTGTTACCGCTGTTCTATTTTCTAAAACAGGGGTGTCAAACTCATTTTAGTTCAGGGGCCATATTCAGCCTAATATGAGCTAAAGTGGGCCGGACCAGCCGAATTATAGAAATAATAGGATAAGAACTGATAAATAATGTCAACTCCAAAGTTTTTTCTCTGTTCTTGAGTGAAAAAAAGTCATATTCCGTAATGAAAATATTTACATCTACGAACTGTACTTGAACGCAACATGAACAAATATGAACCTGAAAATTCTTAAGAAAAATCTGTGCAATTTTAACAATATTATGCCATAGTTTATCATTTATACATGTGCATCACAACTTACAGATCACATTGGATCTACAAATACACAAAACATTTAGCAAGAGGCAGAATATTATTAAAATTCCACATACTTCTGTTAAGAAATTTCAGGTTATTCACATTTTTGGTAAAAGGTTAGTCTGTAAATGTAAACATTTTTGTGTAATTTTACTTTTTCTTACACTACAACAAAGAGAAAAATTTGTAGTTTTCATTATTTATAAGTTATTATGATAGTATTTAACTGGTCTGACCCACTTTAGATTGAATTGACCTAAAATGATTCTAACATCCTTGATTGTTAATATCTTCAGCGTAATTTCTGCATTTCACAAATTCCTCCCAGGGGCCAGACTGGACCCTTTGATGGCCCAGGTTTGGCCCCGGGGCCGCATGTTTGACACCTGTGTTCGAAAACATAAAATTACACTGGTCAACAACAAATTTATTGTTGAAGTTTTTTGAGCTGATTTAGGATAATTTTGGTGTGCTGAATCCAAAAATCACATTCATTTTGCTCAATCAGGTCAACTTTCTGAACTATGCTACATATCGGCTTTTTAACATTTTTGCTTACATTTATGGGCATTTTCACATCATATGATACAAAATTCTTTCATATTTCTTGCAAAAAACGAGTTCTGAAGATTTTACTTTTGCCCATTTATGATTAATGTTTTTTTTAATATTACAGGTGAATGAAATGGCTTTGACTAGAAGATCTTGCAAAAATAAGCCTGACGTATTCTGCTACATCTGCGGTGAATACATAATAAATAATAAATACATCCTGTCAGAAAATGATTTTTTTTCTCTAAAAACCTATTTTGGGTGAGAACTATATACAAAATCAACTGATAAAGTCTCAAAAATGGAATCAATTTTGTGAGAAGATCAAATTTTTCAAAATCAAATTAGCAAAAAAACCTGACCTGATTGAGAAAAACAGATGTCATTTTTGGATTTAGCGGTGCAAAATGGTCCTAATTCAGTTGAAAAAACCTAGACAACTTGCAAAAAACATTTTTTTTGTAACCCAGTGTTATGAATATCTAAAAAAAAGAAATGGATTAATCAGTTTTGTTAAGGCGCTTGCTAGCGCATAAAATCAGCTAAGTATCCCAGAAAACATTTGGGCAGATTGACAGTTGAATGCCCCACCTTCTGCTCTTATCCTCCTCCAACCCATTTTAAGGCCCGCCCAGGTGTCGTCAAGTTTCACTGATGCTTTGACGGACGGGTGATGTCCACACACTGTTGGTGAGCGAGATACCCAACATGCCTTGTATGATCGTTGGCAGAATTCATAATGAGTAGATGGAAATTCTCTGACGACTGGCTCATAAATCCCAAATGTAAAGACTGGTTGGCTGGTTGGAATGTTTTTTTTTTACTAAGACATCTGGAAATAATTGTCTGGAAAAAGTACAGAATTTTTAAATTTCAAATGTGTGGGAACCCTGTATTTAACATCCCTCTAACACTACTACCATAAACTACTCTACAGCGGACAATAAGCTAACGCAATGCTTAATACGCAGTTGTAAATAAATATGTTAAGGTATTCTAGGAAAATCACTACCACGAGGCTACACACTGTACTGGCAGCATTTTCTTACATTTGCCCATCAAACTCAACAACAGGTCTAAATTGGCTCTTGAGTCCCTCCTTGATGCTTCCACATCGCTTCGCCTTCCTTTCAGTGGCTAAAAGAGCTGGTCCATCACTGTTCCAGATAATAAAGCCATTAACTTTTCTGAGAATTGCTCCCAGGCCCCTCATCCTTTCCCAGTTATGTAGACCCTCTTCTTGGTAGGCACTTGTTTGTGGAGTGCTCTATTATTCGTGGGTCTGAGGAAATTCCTTGCTCTCTTGAAATAAAGGTTGATGTCAGGCATCGTCGGTCAGTCAGATGCAGCTGTTTTTTTCAGTAGAAACTCAACAGCAAGTGAGATAAAACTACCCAAAGCTATGTCCGAAGGAGTTAAAGTGAAATATAATGGGTTATTTTCATACGACATTTTATTTCTTGAGAATTGAGAACATGAACGTGAAATCATGAACACTCCTATGGAAGTAAATCGGTCTCATCAGATTTTGAATTGTAAAAGTCATTGAATTTCTAGCACTGAATCTGTTTGCACTGAAATTAAGTATCTGAATTTTTTGTCTCTCAATTTAACTTTGTTCATAAATTTAAATAAAAAAACATTTCAGATGCAAAAATTCAGACGCAAAAAATTCCGATCACACATCTGGGACACCAAGGATAAGCAATCGATTCTATATCAAGTCGAACTAAAAGCCAGCCAATCGGGTTACGTTAGGTTGGTCAAGTGACACTGATGCAGGAAAACGGTCAGCGCGGATGTGTGATCTGAATTTTTTGCTTCTGAATTTTTGCATGGGAATTTTTTTTTCATTCTAAATTTATGAACAGTTGAATTCAGAGACAAAAAATTCCGATACTTAATTTCAATGCAAAAAATTCAGTGCTAGAAATTCAGTGGCTTTTATAATTCAAAATCTGATGAGACAGATTTACTTCCATACACTCCTCTCGTATTTATTTGTTAAATGTATAGCTACAGGCAGGGAGTGAAGATTGGCACGACCACTAAAAAACAGATTTTCACGTTGTAGGTCTGTGTACAAATTGACTATCAAATCTAAAATAATGTAAAAGCCAAGCTAACTCTTTCCTCGCTGTGTCTCATTTCAGATACTTCCATTAAAACACTCAAATGTACCTCCGTAGTAGAATAAATCTTGACAGGGTAGTATTTCTCAAACTGAATACGACTTTTATGCACTTAACCACAAATGACAACAACACTGTTCTGCTTTTTATGCCGACAGCAATTGACGTCTTTCAGATATCTCATTGCTCGTTTGCCAACTTGACATCAGTTCCGATTTATTGTGAATGAAAATGCATTTAATTTCAGCCCTGTGTGTCCTGTATCACACAAGATGGAAATTATGTTGTCATCGCCACCAAAAACATGCCATGGTGTTTTTAATGTAGCTTCATAGCAACAAAGCTAGCATCTTCTAGTGTCATCAGAGTATAGAAGCCAACAGACAAAACTTAAGTTGTAATTTTAAACAATTAGCAATTTCATATCGATATAAACAGAAAAGAATTTAAACCAAGAAATCAGCAGGAAAAGATGAAACAGTGGCGGTTCTTTGACAACCGCTTTCAGTCCAACCATGGCAGAGGTGTTTCTACTAGCATCACCTTTGCACTACATATTTAAATCATCAATCTCTAATGGCGAGAAGCTTCTAGTATTTCACACTAAGCTTTCCGACCTCATGAGTACATCTAAGCACTAATGTTTAATGTTTAAAAGGATCCTCATTAGCTGCCACCAAGGTGACGAGCTAATCTTCCTGGGTTCCGCTAAGACCCTGTCCATACAAAGACGGTTTTGGTTGTATCAGCAAAAGTTTTGTGTCGGATAGGTCTTTCATCCACACGAAAGCAGCGTTTTCAGTCACTGAAACCGCAACTTTTTGAAACCAGTTCCCAGCGTGGATAAATTTGAAAACGGTGGTTTTGCATCTCCGTCTGTACTTTTCTAAGACGATGATGTCATAGCCCCACCTTTCTAATCTTTCACCCCGGATGCAAGATGTTACTTCACAACAACAACAACAACAACAACAACAATTGCAGACTACAGAGGAGTGCTTGTGCTACAATATTGAATCCAAATCTTCGGCTACACTGCAAAACTCTAAATGTTCATGTTTATGCATTTGGCAGACGCTTTTTTCCAAAGCGACTTACAGGGGAAAACCAATCAAATCACTCCAATCAATCAAATTTTACTTATATAGTGCCAGATCACAACAAAAAAGTTATCTCATGACATTTTATATATAGAGTTGGTCAAAGCCAGACTCTAAATCTTACCAAGTGTGTTGTTCTCATTTCTAGTCCAAATATCTCATCACACTTAAAACTAGAAGCACTCGGAGAGCGCAGACCTCCGCCAAGGCTGATCAGTGCCCCCCACCCCCACCCCCGTGGGCCCCCCCACCCCCGATCACCACCAAAATTTAATCATTTCTTCCTTATCCCATTTCCAACAAACCCTGAAAATTTCATCCAAATCTGTCCATAACTTTTTGAGTTAAGTTGCACACTAACGGACAGACAAACAAACAAACAAACAAACAAACCCTGGCAAAAACATAACCTCCTTGGCGGAGGTAATAAGACACAATCACTTAAAGAGGAACTTTTCAATGAGATATAAGAACTTGTTTTTAGACAATAGATCTGGAAAATCTTATTTCAAGAAATCTTACCAAGATAATTTTCACTTGTTCCAATGGCAGATTTTTTTGCTTAATTCAAGATTCAAGCAATATCTGGCAATGGAACGAGTGAAAATTATCTGGTAAGATTTCTTGAAATAAAATTTTCAAGATCTATTGTCTAAAAATCAGTTCTTATATCTCACTGAAAAGTTACTCTTTCGGTGATTATGTCTTATTTTATAAGCGTGATGAGATATTTTGACCAGAAATGAGAAAAATACACTTTGTAAGATTTACATTTTTTCCAGTGTAGTCTATGGTTTGTATACAGCTTTATGCACATGCTCTATGCCTTCTCATTTTTTTTTTTTTTTTGCAAGAGCATTACAACACCACATACAGGCCTGACATCAGTACTACATTTTCAGTGGTTTCGTGTGGATGCAGGTATTTCCTGAAACAACTCCGTGTTTAGGGAGTACTTTTTTGAAAACGACAAAGAAAAAGACGTGGTTTCATGTGGACATGGCCTAAATGTCAGTTTGAACATATTTGTGCATTCAGAATAGCCTGTAGAAGTACATGAAATGAGACACAGGGGATGTTTACGTAGTCTATGCTATCTATGCTATGCTACGCTAAGCTAAACCTCCTCATAATTATCTACCTGCTTGTTAAGCTATGATGTCATTTCTTGTGTCTAGGTCCACTTCTGTTCATGACTCTCTATTCAATCTGCAGCAGTACTTCCTCTCTAAAACACATCCAAGTGTCACTTTTTCCCTTTAGATCTGAAGATGAAGAGCAGAGGAAGTTGATGCCATTGATCATTTAGGCTATAATTGTTAAATGTATGAGGGTAAACATAGATTATTGGCAAGTTCAGTTACATTAGTTCTCACAACATTTGTCAAACTAGACCTTCATTGATTCTCCGATATAGAATATGGTCTTTATCAGGTGTTTCACATCCTCACACTTCATGTTTCATTTGTCAGCTCTTTATCTGTTCTGTCTAGTTCAGAGGAAGGTAAATAATGTTATGATTTATATCAGCACGGCCCCATTTAGGGGACAAGGGGACGGACACAGCTGAGCAGGAAGTGAAGCATTGCACTGCTGTTAACAGACCAGGAGCTTAAACACTATTTAAGACACTTCAGAAAGTTCATTTCTACACTATATTCAAATTATTTTCATCATGTTTTTTTCAGTAGTAAATCTGCTGAGTCCGTCTCCTAAATGTGTCCCCATGGACCACGATCTACTGCAGGTAAAACACTGAATACGGACGATTACACTAATCACTGTATTTGAGTTAAGTAAATTAATTTAGCTTCTTCTGAACCCTAACTGACCTCTCACTACAGTGAACAAGCAAACAGACTCTGCCCTGTTGACATCAGACCTAACAAGTAGATAAAGACACAACAATGGTCCTGTTTATCATTTAAATCGAGACCACAAAACAGATATTTACTGAACTTTAGCTTTGAAGGTGAAAAATTACAGTTAACAACGTATGGCCTGAGAAACTGACATCTCATTCATCAGATGTCATAGATAAACCTGTGCTTATTTTCTAAGGTTTGTGTGAGCATGTGCATTTATACGACAGTACTGGAGTCTGTTTTGTGCTGGGAACTAAGCTCATGGTGATGTTAGCGGAGATAATAGCCCCTTTTCCACCAACCTACCCGAGAACTTTAATTGGTGTAAATTTCCGTAAAATCAAACAATTACAGGTAATCTGTGTGGCTTGCGTTTCCATCCCAAAGTTCCTGGAAATTTATTCAAATCAGACTTGGTCATTTTGAGTTCCAGTTGAATTTCTATTGAGCATAATTATTTAACAAATACATTCAGAAGAGCCTGAATCTTAACAAAAGTATTTACCAAATATGCTCTTCAGTGTATTTGGATAGACAGGCAGATCATTACAATGCACTTATATGAGCAAGACAAATACACTCGAGCTCAAAAGAGCGTATTCGACAAATGGATCCTGTCGTCCATCCACTTCTTGTAGCTTCTCTTTTGCTCCATTTTCAAAACACAAATGAAGCGAAGCTTATAGAAATGGAATGTACAAGTTCGCAGCTACACACTGGCTAAAATGTTACAGCAGCAAGTGTGTTCCACCAATCAGAGCTCTTCTGCACACAGCCCCGCCCCCAAGAATTCTAGGGACTCTGAAAAGTCTTACGCGCTTAACAAGAACTTTTTCAGGGAAAGTTTGGGACGGACCAGAGTTCATTTCACCAGAAAGTCCGGACTTTTTTTTTTAAGGTGTGAATACAAACATGCGAACTCTGATTAGAATCAAACAAGTGGACCGAGACCACCTCTTCTAGGTCGTCTACTTGTGGTCTTGGCCTGCTTCCAAACAGACTCTGAGCCGGTGTTCTGTCGAGTTGAGCTGCTCCGTCGAAGTAAGCTACCAGTAGCTTATATCGACAGCGACATCTATCAATTGACACTACCCGGTCAAAACATGCTACCTTACATTTCGACACGCCTATTTGAAAATGAAATAATGCTTTGACTGTAGAAAAACCCCATTATTTACTTATTCATCTGAATATGGGCAGAGGAAGCTCATTTCGACAGGCTTATAACATCTATCAAATAAAGCTCCCACTACAGATATTTATACAGGCTTATAACTTCTATTAAATAAAGCTCCTACTATAGAAACACCATAATTTACGTTATTATCATCTCACTTCAATATTCTACGTCTATCCTTCGTGCACATGTAATTGCTTACAGGAACTGTTAACATACATTTAGTCAGTTAAATGGTAGGCTATCGTTATTGGCGTCTGTTGAACTAACTTAAACGATAATCTAAATGCCGTTAACACCCACCTGACCCACACACTTAACGCTATATCATACAATGAGAACTTCCTTACGCTATTATCATCTCACGTCAATATTCTACGTCTGTCTTTTGTGCACATAATTGCTTCCATGCTTACTGCTCAAAAGGCACA
Organism: Sphaeramia orbicularis; assembly: GCF_902148855.1. Classification (NCBI taxonomy): domain Eukaryota; kingdom Metazoa; phylum Chordata; class Actinopteri; order Kurtiformes; family Apogonidae; genus Sphaeramia; species Sphaeramia orbicularis. Next base: position 5,117,217 of record NC_043961.1, on the reverse strand, counting down.
ATAAAAGAAATATACTTACAAAATATGACTCACTTCTGCCTGGAGGAGCACAAATCGATGGGCATTTAAACTGTGAAAACGCTTCGGGGCATGCGCATGCTCAGTAGCGCTAGGTAGCTCAACTCGGTGGACGGACGTTTCAGACACGGACGTTTCGGCCTAGGACGTTTCGGCCTTTCAATGGTTAGGGTTAGGGTTAGGGACTGCAAAAGTGCAGTCCGAAACATCCTAGTCCGGAACGTCCTAGGCCGAAACGTCCAAGTCCAAAACATCCTACATTCGCTCAACTCGACAGGTAGGGTGTTTCGACAGGACACTGGTTTACTTCTGGTGAAAATATAAGCCAAAACAAACCAAGGAACCATGCACCTTTTTGTGCTTGATGAGCCACCATAGCCACTGGAAGTAGCCAATCCTCACGGGTAGTCAGAGCTAACAGTAGCAGCCATGAGCTGTGGACAGACGTGGACCAATGTGGAGACTGAATGTCTCAGATGTCCGTATAACGAAACTAATTCTGAATGAGCTGTTCTTGACAGTTAGCATTATTTTCGGAAATTTGTGTCTGTAAAAATAGAATACATATTCTGAAAACACCAACTGCGCGTACGACCTACATGTTTGTTTTCATCAACACCCACCGTCTCTGATTCACCCCGCCCCTGACTTTTCTGTCCAATGCCAGCTCAGTTCGTCACATGCATGCTTCTGTTTGCAAAGTTTGGTCCACTAGCAAAAAGTTCAATGAAAATGCGATCCAACCCAAAAAAAAAAAAAAAAAAAAAAAGTACGCATTCAATCCAAATCAAATAAGCGGACCAAGAACTTTACAGGAGTGAATACACCCTTAAAGTCCCTATGGTGTAAAAGGGGCTAATGTCTGCTTTCAAGCTAGCAAGTGTTTTATCACTGTAGAGGAGCAGAATAGAAATAACTGAGGAGGATTTTTACAGAAAAAAACCCACCAGATTTCCAGGCATAGAAATCACTACATCGGCCTTTTTCATGGATGTAGATGGATATAACATCACCAAACCACCGTCTATCACAGGGGTGTCGAACTCATTTTAGTTCAGCGGCCACATACAGCCTAATATGATCTAAAGTGGGCCGGACCAGTAAAATAACACAAATAATAGGATAAGAACTTATAAATATTGTCAACTCCAAAGTTTTCTCTGTTTTTAAGTGAAAAAAAGTAAAATTCTGTAATGAAAATGTTTACATCTATGAACTGTACTTGAACACAACACGAACAAATATGAACAACCTGAAAATACTGAAGAAAAATAAGTGCAATTTTAACAATATTACGCTTTAATTTATCATTTATACATGTGCGTCACAACTTACAGATCACAGTGGATGTACAAATACACAAAACATTTAGTAACAGTTAGAATATTGTTAAAATTCAACATTTCAGACATTTTTATAAAAGGACAGTCTGTAAATGTAACCATTTTTGTGTAATTTTACTTTTTTTTTCTCTTTTTTTTTTTTTACACTAAAACAAAGAGGATTATTTGCAGTTTTTATTATTTATAGGCTATTATGATAGTATTTTACTGGTCTGATCCATGTTAGATTGAATTGACCTAAAACGATTTTAAGACCACTGATTGTTAATTTCTTCTGTGTAAATTTTGCATTTTACAAATTCATCCCACAGACCGGATTGGACCTTTTGGCGGGCCGGATTTGGCCCCTGGGCCGCACATTTGACACCTGTGATCTATCAGCACAATTTAGACTTTTTATAAACACGTGAGAACACAGTGAATCTTCACGCCGTGTATCCTGTAGACTAGCTAGCTGACATGTAGCATCAGCGCTCATGCTCCTGCTCCTGCTTGTTGACTCTCCACCCTTTTTTTTCCGACATTTCACGCTCACCGAGCATCTCACCGGTAACAGTAACCCTTCAGAGCTGTTGTTGAGGTCTTGATGTGTCTCTTTATTGACGCTCCTGTCCTCTAATCCTGTTCTTCTCTGGCTGTCTTCTTCTCTCCTCTAATTCAGGGCAGAGTTGTTGAGTGAAACTAGTTTCCCTGACTGATCAAGCCCCCGCCTTTTTATCGAGGACTGTCCGACTGTCCGCCCACTGTCTTCCCTTTTGTTTCTCCTGTTACCTTTTTAGAGCCCCAAATTTGGACCTGTTGTAGTTGAATATTTCCCATTTCGAAGTAGGAACAAAGATGCACCGTCTTCTCCTATTTTTTCCCGTACATCTTCTGAGCCTTTTCTGTAAATATGGACTGTTAAAGGACATGCGATCAGACCATGTCTTTAAGAAACGAGACGCCCCGTCAGCCCTTCCACTACTTCCCTTATTGTCCCGTCGGCTGAAAAAACGCTAACAGAGAGTTGAAATATGTGGTTTTTGTTGCGCTGACTTATGATTTCACTTATATCCTATGACCTCTGGGTTTTTCTTTGTCTTTTTTTTTTGTTGTTGTTCATGTAAATGTGTCTTTTTGGGGTTATTTTGTTTCTTTTGTGACTGTACTCTAAACTGAAACATGTCTTTTTTTTCCCTTTTGAATTGCAGACCAAATGTTAAAAGTACCCCACCAGAGAAAAGGGAGCAGTACTTGTAGTTTGGGAGAGTCTTCTGGCCTTACCATGGTTTAGATTCTGTCACCAGACAAAACCCTTCTCACTGAGGAATTCAAAACAGACAAAACACACACCATTAAAGCCAACTTTAACAATTCACGAACCTTGCAAGAACATAAAATTGAACCTACAAAACCATATATGGAGTTTTGACAAAATTGTCTGTTTTGTTGACTTTGGGAGAAACAGTCATTCAGGGTATGTTTTCTATAACATGTTAAAATGCCCAGGTGTATATACCACCAATTCTATTCTCTCTTCTTTTTTTTTTTTTTTTTTTACTACTTATATAATGTTTTACTACAGTGCCTTATAACATGTTTGTGCACATGTATGTTTTTGACGACGGTATCCCATCCACATCTAAGGGATGCGTCTCTGTAATTCCACTGCCACTTTCGTCTATTGTTGGCATTTCATTGGCTTTCTGAAAATGAATGTGAAGCTACTTTACGGTACCGCTTTCGAAACGACAAAAACATACACATACGATGGACCTTCGACGTAATGCCTCATGCCACTGTTTGTCCGAAGCTGTGTGCCTGTTTTCCAAGTAGCCTGGATTGAGGATATACCCAATGCATTTGTTTTATTTCATCACGTGCCATTAAGATTTAAGTGTAAAATGAGTCATATATTGGACTCTAAAGGATGTACTGTACTGTACTGTTCTGCCTGTTGTACTAAGGAACGCCAGTTTGCGATATGTAAACTGTTCAAATGCCCTTCTGATGCCTGCATTTATTTACCATGCCATTCCTTTCTCTAATATTTACCACCTCTATGTTGTGTATCATCTCATTTACACTGTACCCGTCTGTTTCTTTTAGAATAAAGTAAACAGAGACATAAAAATGGATTTGCTTCAGTGCTTTATCAGTCGTTTCCTAACTTTTCGCCCTCGTCTGTTTTTTTTTTTGTTTTGTTTTTTTGCCGACTCCTTGCCTTCACCGCCAACACTCGTTCCTCCCGACCGGCTCAAATACTTCTTCTGCACCCTGTTGTTCAATAATTGCAGACGTGAAATTCCACTTCTGCTCCACTGGGCTGTGGCACATTCTCAAAGGTGAACTCACAAAGTTAACTTACTCAGCCCCTCAGCAGGAACAAACTGAACTTGGGTGGACGTTCAGTTTTCACATTAAGACTTGACACATGTTGGAAAACAGACTTCGACTGGGTAAAAAAATACAGCAGCGCGGGTTTGACAAGAAAACACTGAACTATCAACCGGACATAAAACTCAACTAAAAAGCCTTTCTCTGTGTATCTATACTCATTAGATGCTGATTCTGACCAAAAGTTATAGGTGTTGAGGGTAAAAGCTGATACTTCTTGAAAAGCCGGGGAGTTTCCATGTTTTTCTTTCAAAGGATTAGTGTAAAAAATAAGTTGAAATGATCTGAAAGTTAGAAAAAAATAAGTTGAGACCTTGATGACAGTCAGTATATCTGTTGGTAATTGGATTTTCTTTTCAGAAACATAAAAAAAGCCTTAAAATTCCATTTTAATTCTTCTATTTTAAAATGAAAATTAATTAACCACTAGTTTTTCTTCTTTTTCAGTGTCAAAACAGATAAACCAAATGTTAAAAAAAAAAAAAAAAAAAAAGGTTTATTTCTGTTTTCTTTTTCTAATAACAATATGAATCTTCAAGTTTGTACAAAATCTGGACTTCATAGACATTTGTGGAGGACGCATGTCTACGATGTCCAGATTTCGTACAAACCCATCATTCGTAAGAATCTTTGTGACCTAGGCATTAGCACTCTTTCATTGAAAATGACAACATCCGGTCTCAGAAAATGAAAAACTTTTTGGCCCATTTTTCCATTCCAGTAACTTTCTTTTTTGTTATAAGAAAGAGAAACCGAAAATCAATCTGTTTTTTAAATTTGGTTTATCTTTTTTGACAATGAAAAAGAAAAATGCCTCGAAATTCAATTAACCACTAGTTTTTCTTTTGTTTCTGAATAGAGAATCCAATTACCAAAAGATACACTGACCGACGACTTCATTTATTTGTAGCAGTTTTGCTAATATCTGCTGATTTTTGTTTTTTCTTATACATTGGGAAAGGAAAACAGGCCTACGCAAAGATGCCCTTCAGAATGAACCAAACTCCATTTGACAATAGTTTAAGTATCACAGTAACTGTAAGCTACAGTAACTTATTGCACTTATTATTACATGTTTGATCTAACCCACTGTAGAATTAACCCTTTCATGCATACTGGTCACTCCAGTGGACAGTTCTTCTCCAGCTGTTCTCTTGTATATTCATGCATTTTATTGTTTTAGTTCCATTTCAGCCAACACAGTGGACGCTTATGCATCATCCCATACACTGACATTCAGACCATTACTGTAACTTTGCTGTTCTTGATAAACCTGATCTGCAGCAACATGTTTTAGGGTAAATCAATTGTTAATCGTTAGACTGTATTTATTTATTTATTTGTTTATTTTAACAAAAAGGGTTTTTTTTGCATATTATCTCCATGAAGTGAATAATAACTAGTATTAGAATATGCTAAAATGTGAGAAAACATCCGATTAGCAGTATTCAAAATGTTTTAATTTCTTTGTTTCCATATCACTTTCTGCTATTGGGTTTTATATATACGTTTCTTTGCTTCAAAAATTAAATGCATGGTGTAGCTGAGTGGACATTTTTGGAGCTAGATGGAAAAAAAAAAACTCAATCACTTTGGGGTTTTTTTCATGCCAAGGGAGGAATAAAAATACTCAAGAAAAAAAATCTTGACTAAGGTTCTCATAATTCATGCATGAAAGGGTTAAATGTGTAATATTAAATAAATAAATAAAGATATCTGAGAGTCTATCAAAAGTATGACATAGCATGTGATGAAACTGAATATTTCCAGTATGCTATGATATCCAGATGAAATAGTCTGTTGTCCATGTTTTCAAATATTCCACTGGAGCTTTCTGCATGATGTAATGCAGCCCACAATGCATTGCGGCCATTCCACTACTGGTGCATTCCACAAAAGTGAACAAAGATCTTTAAGTTGCATTCTGTAGCTGGATGAAAGTGATAAACTGTGTGATTTGCTATAATGTATTTTGATACAAATGGTGACTTACAGTAAAAAAAAAAAAAAAAAAAAAAAAAAAAAAGAACAATATCTAATCTAATCTAAGACCCGCCAAACAGTGTTTTCTACTGTTATTATAAGTCTGGTGGTCATGTGACTGTAGCGCCCACACTGTACTGTATCGGTGTACAGGAAATGCTTCTGTTGCGTCAAAGTGTGTGATTCCAAACCACAGACTGGCTATAATTAGTCATATAATTAGTAGACACAGTATAATTAGTAGACACAGTGTAATTAATTGACACAGGAACCATGATGTCACCCACTGAGTTGTGAACTACAGTTTGTGTTTTGGCCATTGCTATGTTGGGTTTTTGGAACCAGAAGTGACCATATTTGGAGCAAAGAGGTGGAAGTACAGTTACTAATCAGCTGTGGATATGGGAGGGGTTGGAGGTGAGCTAATGATGGAATATATTAACCACAACTACAGCTGAATGATCCGGAAAAATGAATAAATGTAAGCTCTAAAAGTCCGATTTAGCAGGTGAGTCACATGTCCCACCCACCTGTCAATCAAAGCCTGACACAGCAGATATTCAAGCTTCTATTTGACCTCAGATCTAATTAATGGATAAGACATTTACAGGTGGAGAACCACAACGCTGACTGGCGCAAATGAGACTGGAACGACTCCTGGAAGAAAATTACTGACACATTTTAAAAGTGAAGGTCAGTGGAAGTGTAAGGGAGTATATTACATTACAACTTTAAGATACTTCTGCACTGACTTCATTTTGGAACTGAGGTCCTTTTCCCTTTTTCCAAACACACTTTTTATATCAGTGTTTTTCAACCTTGGGGTCGCCTGAAATTTGTAGTAATTGATAAAAATAAACATTAAACTTACTAATAAAAAATATATGTTGAGTTTAGGGGTGTAAGAAAATATCGGTTTTGCAATACATCGTGATATTTCATTTCACAATACTGTATCGATATTAAAAAGTACTGTATCGTTATTTTTAGTTATGTATTCAAGTGCAGATATTGTGGAGGTTCATTTTTAGATTTTGTTTTTCTTTTTTGTTTATATTTTATGTATTACTGCTTAACACTGTTTAATTAAATAATGGTAGTTCCTTTGTTGGGATGGCACAAAAATACAGTTCTGATGTTAGTTCTGAACAAATAGAATATGAACATTTGAACAGGATCTGAAACTGTAATGTCTGTAAAACATAATTTAAGTTTTAATACAGGAACATTTTGTGATATAACATTAGATCCTGTTGTGATCAAATAACAATGGGTACGGTTACATGACGTTTTTTAAATCCGATTTATTTTTCCAGAAGAAATTAATTCGCAACTAAAGTATTTTCTCTTCTGTTTACATGGAAATGTTAAACCCGAATAAAGGTTCACATGAGAAACGTTTATTGGGTTCTCGCAGCCCTTCTGTTAGCTTAGCTTAGCATAGTCACTGCATTTCCATGGTCACACGTAGCCAGTTTTTTAAAGGTGATTTGTTGTCTTTTGTCAGCGATTTTGTGAAATCCGATTCTCCCTAATTATTTCTTTAGATCTGCGACTTACTGCACTCATACAATCTGTGGACTGTTGTGTTGACGGAATTTGGAAAATCTTTTTGTTGGAAGGGATGCATGCGCTAAATTAGCTTTGCTTTAGCATTTTAGCTTTGCATTAGTTTTTATTTCCCAAGATTTTATTAGTGCAGTAAGTCACATGACCATGATTTGAGAATCAGTTTGTGATCATATTGACCCCAGCGGACTAAAGGAATGATTAGGGAGAACTGAATTTCACAAAATCACTCATAAAATACTACGAATCACCTATAAAAGCCTAGCAACATCTGACCGTAGGAATGAAGCGATTATGCTAAGCTAGGCTAAGCTAAGCTAACAGAAGGGCTGTAAGAACAAGTCAATCGGTGCACTGCAGTGCAAACTGATTTACCAACTTATCGAACTCATTAGTGCATGACAAATGAATGAATAAAAAAACAGGTGGTGAACTGTTCCTTCAGGGTTTTCCAGGCTGGTAGATCCCATCAGAATAGCCCACTGGAACGGTTTGGGAAGACTAGACTGCAGTGCATATTCTTCCGCCAGCGCAGAATGTGTGTGTCATCGCGACAGGACAAGACAACGAGCATGTGCAGAATGGAAGGAATAAAGTCCAAACGGAATAAAGGGTTTACATGTCCGAGGAATAATTTAGATCGGAATTAAAAGGAGATTAAACCAGTGACTTTATTTGGATTTACATTTATTCCGAACTATTCTTTTTCAACTGGAATAAGGCGTTTACATGGGCGTCTGAAATAGGATCTAACGTTTATTCAGATTAAACCAGGAATAAAAGTTGTCATGGAAACGCACAGAATGAGTTTAGTATTTGTGCAGATTTCTGGTGTAATTCAATTCTTCCAGGAAATAATCTTTTAAAAAAAGAAACAGAACCAATAAAAAATTGCCTTTTTAACAGTATCGTGATAAATAATGATATATCGTATCATGATCCTAGTATTGGGATTTGCATCGTATCGCCAGATTCTTGCCGATACACAGCCCTAGTTGAGTTGACAGAGACAATCCCAATCCATAACAGACATGACAAACTGAGTGTGAAACTGCAGCACTGTGGTTCTGTTTCTCTGTCAAATGTTCATTGTGGTCAGTTTCAGACGCTGCAGCTCTTTCATAATCCATAGTTTCAGTTCTTCTTTGTTCAGTATTAATTGTCAGCCTTGTAAATCACAGCTGGACTGACTGGACAGATCCTGACCAAGGGAAATCTAATTCTCTCTTTGTGCAGCAAGGTTATAATAGTTTTGGATTTTTAATTATAGTTTAGTTTTAATTAGTTTTGACTTTTTTTTCTCTTATTCAGTTAGTTTTAATTAGTTTTTAGAGCAGGTTTGTTAGTTTTTATTAGTTATCGTTTTTTTCTGAATGCTTAGTTTTAGTTTAGTTTAGTTTAGTTTTAGTATTAGTTTTAGTTATTTCATATATTTTATCTTCCTCATCATCCTATTCAAAGAAGTTAGTGAGGCGCGGATATGGGTTACCCTGGACACTGTATTTGGGGGTCGGGTTAGGGCGGCTCATGGACTGAGCAGAGACACAATGTACCGTACAATGTCTAAATTCCCTATAGCAGGTTGAGGTGGGGTGCAATCCATACACAACGTCACTTACGTGAAACAATGCGAAGATGTGCAAAGCATGAGAGGAGATGCACAAAGCAGCCAGCAGTTAAAGCAGATAGAAACATATATAAACCAGCTAACCAGCAGTTAAAGCAGATAGAAACATATATTAACCAGCTAACCAGCAGTTAAAGCAGATAGAAACATATATAAACCAGCTAACCAGCAGTTAAAGCAGATAGAAACATATATAAACCAGCTAACCAGCAGTTAAAGCAGATAGAAACATATATTAACCAGCTAACCAGCAGTTAAAGCAGATAGAAACATATATAAACCAGCTAACCAGCAGTTAAAGCAGATAGAAACATATATAAACCAGCTAACCAGCAGTTAAAGCAGATAGAAACATATATTAACCAGCTAACCAGCAGTTAAAGCAGATAGAAACATATATTAACCAGCTAACCAGCAGTTAAAGCAGATAGGAACCTATTATAAACCAGCTAACCAGCAGTTAAAGCAGACAGAAACATATATAACCAGCTAACCAGCAGTTAAAGCAGATAGAAACATATATAAACCAGCTAACCAGCAGTTAAAGCAGACAGAAACATATATAACCAGCTAACCAGCAGTTAAAGCAGATAGAAACATATATAAACCAGCTAACCAGCAGTTAAAGCAGACAGAAACATATACAAACCACTTATAAACATATCTAACCCAGTTCCTCATCAGTAAACCACACCTTAGCAGATCTCTCATCTCTTAATCATCTCCAGTTCCATTATTAGCCAACTTTGCTTCAGTTCAGTTCAGCTAGCTGTTGCTAGTAACATCAAATGTTTTTTACCATTCTAACAGGTTCCATACCTCTGTAATTGGATTAGTTTTCATCCTCCTCTTTTCTCCTCTTCTAAACTGTGCAGTTCAGGGCTTGGAAGGCCTTTTCATGGTGATAAACTCTCCAGTTTTAACCTGGATGCTAGTCCTGTTTGACTCTGTCCTTTAGCTCTGCTCTGTCTCTGTCACTCACGCGCACACACACGGTACGCCAAAAAAAAAAAAAAAAAAAAAAAAAAACGACCCATGTATCACTACAGTCAATCCCAGACAGGACTGTGTTGCTTTGTCCCAGCTTTAGTCTGTATGTTCCAGGTAGAGTGGGGACCAGAAGACGACTGGAAACCACCAGTGACCAGACATGACAGACTGTGAAGTGTCCTATGGTGTCACCAGCTCAAACTGCTGGAGCCAAATAAATTAATTTCATATCAATCCGACATTGACAAAGACGAAAACGAAGGGAATTGTATCCATAATTTTTATACGTTTAAGTTAGTTTTGTAAGCTCACAATACAGTTTCAGTTAGTTATCGTTTTTTTTCTTTTAATTAGAGTTTTTATTTATTTCAGTTAACGAAAATGTTATTTCAATTTTAGTTTTCGTCATTTCGTTCGTTTTCGTTAACGATAATAACCTTGTTGTGCAGTAATCTACACCTGGATTTACTGCCTCTGTCCATAATAATATACATTATATAGACTAAATGTCATCAAAAATTAACGTTTATTTGCAACATAGTATAGCAAACTATTTTAGTTTTAGCAAAAAAAAAACAAACAAAAAAAAAATTTAAAATTTCTTCGCTTTCAATGTCTGGGGTCACCAGAAATCTGTGATGTTAAAATGGGGTTACAAGCCAAAACAACTGTTCTACATGTATGACAATATGATGAATAAACCTATGATACACTGTAAAACAACACACTTATTTAGAAAAGACAGTGTTCTTACTCCTACTGATGCAGCTAGAGTCCACTGTCTGCTCCACTTTTACGTAAAACCCTTCATAAATAGCTTAGTGGCTTCTTTTAGGTCAGTTAGAGTAATGTGCTGAGTAGTTCTACATATGCACCAAGTATCTGCCTCTAATAGAACTAAAATGCATTAATTCTGCTGCCACCTGGTGTACAAAAAATGACATCAGTGGTACTATTTTATTTTATTTTTTTTTTGCATCCTTCACATACATATGAAACCCTATTATGATTATCATTTGTGGTAGCCTCCGTTACCATGGTAATGGTACATGACACTTGGAGTAATAAACATATTCTATAGATCCATGTGACTAGAAAAACATCAGCTAAAAGCTCAATCAAACCAAATAACAAGCACTTAAACCCATAAAGACCCAAACAACTACTGTCAACCAAAGCCATCTACTGTAAGACCTGTTGATCCACTAATTCTATTAATCCATGTAAATAATTGATGTAAAATATAGTTTATTATCTTTTCATGGTCATCAGATATGGCCCATTTGGATGTTCAGAGTCTCTATAGTTACCACGGAAACACCGTCATCTTCTACAACATTGATTCACCAGTAAAACCCATGGAATTGGATCAAACACAGTGGATAAAATGAACAAAAGTGAAGAAAAAAATGATAAATAATGTGAAAAAATAAGCAAAAAATAGAGTAAAACAAAGTAAAACAAGCAACAAAATGAACAAAAACATTTAAAGGAATGAATAAAGAGGAATAACAAAAAATAATAAAACAAAATAGTAAGTAAAAACAAAATCAGCCACTAACTGAACAAAATTGAAATCTGAAAAAAAAAAAAAGGGGCAAGAAAATGTTGAAAAATAAACAAAATAATCAAACAATTGAACAAAAATGAAGGAAAATTAATTAAATAGCCAACAAATGAAACAGTACAGCCAAAGGAATGAATCAAATGAACCAAAAAATGAATAAATAATCAGCAACAAGAACAAAATAAGCCACAAACTGAACAAAATTGAAGAAAAATGTTCAAATAATTATTGTAAAATACAGTTATTCATCTTCTCATGGTCATCAGATATGACCCATTTGGACGTTCAGAGGCTCGGTAGTTACCATGGAAACACCATCATCTTCTACAACATTGATTCACCAGTAAAACCCATGGAGTTGGATCAATGACAGTGGAGAAAATGAACAAAAGTAAAGAAAAAATGTTAAATAATGTGAAAAAATTAGCGAAAAAACAGTAAAATAAAGTAAAATAAGCAACAAAATGAACAAAAATAGCCAAAGTCATGAATAAAGAGGAATAACAACAAATAATAAACCAACAAAATAATATACAATAACAAAAAAAGCGACAAAGTGAACAAAATTGAAAAGAAAAGAAATAGGCAAGAAAATGTTGAAAAATAAACAAAATAAACAATTGAACAAAAATTAAGGGAAATTAATTAAGTAGCAAACAAATGAAGTAGTACAGCCAAAGGAATCAATAAAATGAACTAAAATAATAATAATAATAATAATAATAATAATAATAATAATAAGCAACAAGAACAAAATAAGCCACAAACTGAACAAAATTGAAGAAAAATGTTCAAATAATTAATGTAAAATACAGTTCTTCATCTTTTCATGGTCATCAGATATGACCCATTTGGACGTTCAGAGACTCCGTAGTTACCGTGGAAACACCATCATCTTCTACAACAATGATTCACCAGTAAAACCCATGGAGTTGGATCAATGACAGTGGATGGACACTGAGTTTATGTTCAATTAATGATATTTTTTTGCAGGAAAAAGTCCCTTTTTCTTCAGTTTTCTCTGTTTTGGATATAAAAACCCTCAACTTTAATCAGAGCTTTTATAGACATCCACATAATCAGTGAATTAAATGTAGAAAAATACCAGATTTTCACAGAAAAAAAAAAAAACATAAAATACAGAAGATAATGTTACAGTAAATGGTGATAAATCAATTAAGGAAGGTTAATAATAGAGGAAAAATTCATTTGGGAAAGTAACCCTGGGTCTTTATGGGTTAAATGGACAAATATCTAAAACAAGTTAACTGTGTATGTCATGAATAATTTAACAAAACAGACCAATGTGACCAACTTTGTAGCATTAACCCTTTCATGCATGAGTAATGCGAACCTTAATCAAGATTTTTTTTTTCCCCAGAGTGTTTTTATTCCTCTTAAGGCATGAAAAAAAAATTTTTTTAAATTATAAAACCTATTTTTCATGGAGTTACAAAAATATCCACTCAGCTAAAGAAGCAAAGAAACTTTATTAGAAAATTTACTGATATACTGTGTGAAAACTATGAAATAAAAACATGTTTAATGCTGCTGATCTGATGTTTTCTCACATTTTAACATGCCTGCATGGAGATAATGTGCAAAAAAAAAAAAACAAAAAAAAAAACAGTTAATTGCAGTCCAATAACAAATAGCATTTTGTTTTACATTTAACCCCTTCTTGCATGAATTATGAGAACATTTATCAAGATTTTTTTTCCTGAATGTATTTATTCCTCTTTAGGCATGAAAAAAATAAATAAATACTGTGATTGATTTTTTTTTTATGAACCTTTTTTTCAAGGAGTTATAAAAATGTCCACTCAGCTGGACACCATGTGTTTAATGTTAGAGGCAAAGAAACCTGTATTTACTGATATACTGTGTGAAAACTATGAAATCTTGTTGTTGTTTTTTTTTTTTTAAATAGAGATAATATGCAAAGAAAAAAAACCTCAAAAACCTTGTGTTTAAAGCAAAACAAAACAGTTAATTACAGCATTTATAGTGATTTTTTTATCTACTCAAGCATGCTAGTGCAGATCAGGTTTATCTAAAACAGCAAAGTTACAGTAATGGTATGAATTACAGTGTATGGGATTATGCATAAGTGTCCACTGTGTTGGCTGATATGGAACTAAACCAATAAAATCCATGCATATACAAGAAAACACCTTTGTACAGCTGTCCACTGTAGTGACCACTATGCATGAAAGGGTTAAGCAAACACTAAGCAGATTTAACAGTATAAGTATGATTCCTCACTGAATGAGACAAAGAACAAAAATAAAGGTCACATGATGAAGTGATGATCAGGAATTTTGTCTTACCTTTGCTGTTTTCTGATCATAACTTGGTTTGATATGAAGCTTCTTCTTCTATCAGTTGCGCCATTGTTTGGTGTTACACTGAAATGGTTCCCACTGGAAACAAAGGGCCCAGGATTTAACAGGTTTAATGTGGTAGGGGTTCTAATAGTTTTGGATTTTTCATTCTAGTTTAGTTTTATTTAGTTTTGACTATTTTTCTCTCTCTAATTCAGTCAGTTTTAATTAGTTCTTAGAGCAGGTTTGCTAGTTTTTATTACTTTTTGTTTTTCTCTAAATGCTTAGATTTTGTTTTGTTTTGTTTTGTTTTGTTTTTCTATCTTTTCACTTTTTCGCCGTCATATTCACATAAACCCCAGACAGGACTCTGCTGCTTTAGTGTCCATGTTTCCAGGTACAGTGGGAACCAGAAGACGACACTAAACCAGGTGACAGACCGTGAAGTACCGTATGTTGCCAACAGTTAAAATTGATGGAGTGAAATAAATCTATTTCATCTCCAACCGCTAGTGACAAAAACGAAAACGAAGGGAATTTTATCCATAATTTTTGTACACTACCAGTCATAAGTTTGGACTCACCTGGTTTTTCTTTATTTTCATGACTGTTTACATTGTAGATTCTCACTGAAGGCATCAAAACTATGAATGGCCACATATGGAATTATGGAGTTTAAAAAAGTGTGACATAACTCAAAGCATGTTTTAGATTTTAGATTCTTCAAAACAGACACATTTTGCTTTTATTTCTGCTTTGCACATTCTTGGCGTTCTCTCGATGAGCTTCACGAGGTAGTCACCTGAAATGTTTTCCAAAAGTCTTGAAGGAGTTCCCGGGGATACTGAGCATTTGTTGGGCATCTACGGTCCATCTCTTGCCATTTAAATTAGAAGGTGAGTCCAAACTTTTGACTGGTAGTGTACGTTTTAGTAAGTTTTATAAGTACACAATGCAGTTTCAGTTAGTTACACTGGTCAACAACAAATTTATTGTTTAAGTTTTTTGAGATGATTTAGGATCATTTTGGTGCTGAATCCCAAAATCACATTAATTTTGCTCAATCAGGTCAACTTTCTGAACTATGCTACATATTGGCTTTTTAACATTTTTGCTTACATTTATGGGCATTTTCACATCATATGATACAAAATTCTTTCATATTTCTTGCAATAAACGAGTTCTGAAGATTTTACTTTTGCCAATTTATGATTAATGTTTTTTTTAATATTACGGGTGAATGAAATGGCTTCGACTAGAAGATGATGCAAAAATAAGCCTGATGTATTCTGTTACATCTGCGGTGAATACACCATTGTACCTAACAGGAATCAAGTGATCAAATGATTTTTTTTCTCTTAAAAACCTATTTTGGGTGAGAACGATATAAAAAATCAACTGATAAAGTCACAAAAATGTAATCAATTTTGTGAGAAGATCAAATTTTTCAAAATCAAATTAGAAAAAAACCTGACCTGATTGAGAAAAACAGATGTCATATTTGGATTTAGCGGTGCAAAATGGTCCTAATTCAGTTGAAAAACCCTAGACAACTTGCAAAAAACAGTTTTTTGTAACTCAGTGTTATCATTTTTTTCATTCAGTTATAGTTTTTATTTATTTCAGTTAACGAAAATGTTTTTACAATTCTAGTTTTCGTCATGTTGTTAGTTTTCGTTAATGATAATAACCTTGGTCCAAATGTAAGGATCATGGGAAATGTGTGCATTATATATGGGTGCTTCTATGAAACTGGGTTTATTTTAGTATTTGGCACTTTTCCAGCTTTTTAGACCCAATAATAAAAGAGAAATTTCGACATATTTCCCCCCAGGATGAACCTAATGACAACCTCAGATAAATGCAAAAAAATTATACTCTTGCTCTGAACCATCCCATAATTAATGAATTTTTAATAAAATATTGGGGCTTAAAATAGGACCCAAATATGGACATTAAATCTCCCTCGGTGTCAGTGCATCAGATGTGTAAACATGTGTAAATGGTCTTCTATAGCCTCTAAATAAAGACACTGAGTTAAATGTGTGGATCCTAGTGGTTTTTCTAATCCACACATGTGGGTTTTTCATCAATCTGGGTCTTTTTCCAAGTTTGGTGTGGAACCCATCGTGTCCACTTGCGTTACATGCAGAACCAGCCCATTGAAACACAAATAAATCGTGAATGATTTCAACAGTGGTCATTTTTGTCAAACACTCTGCCTTGAATAATTTGTTCAATTCCCAAAATGTACCTGTGAGGGAATAAAGAGATATTAAAAAAAATAGTAGCGCGTAATTTTCGTGTCCTTTTGACCGTGTTACATGCGGATTTTTGTATTAAATATAATGTAAAATAATATAAAAATGTGTGTTATCTGAAAAAAGGTTTCTCTTTTATCTCAGTAAGTATTTATTTTTAAAATTGACCCAAAGTGCTTCCAAACTTGCTTCATAACATTCGTCTACATCTGGTTTAAATTTTTAGCCCCTCTGTCCTGTTTTTAGGACCAGTTTCATAGAAGCACCCATTTCTATAATATCACCACTTCTTTGTGGCACATCTTCAATTTTGCTTAACCCATAAAGACCCAGTGCTACTTTTGTGGAAATTCCCAAATGAATTTTTCTCTATTTCTACCTTTCTTAACTGATTTATCACCAGTTTTTTTGTTTTGTTTTTTTAGAATATTATCCTCTGTGTTTTGCATTTTTTGGTGTAAATCATGTATTTTGCTCTATTTAATCCACAGATCATTTAGATGTTCATGAAAACTCCAAATAAATTCAAAGTTGATTACATCAAAACAGAGAAAAATTAAGGAACACTTACTTTTTCAGCGAAGATAACTGATTGTAAAAACGTGTGTCCGTCCACTGTCATTGATCCAACTCCATGGTTTTTACTGGTGAATCAATGTTGTAGAAGATGCTGTGAGCTTGTTTCAGATATTTGTCCATTTAACTCATGAAGACCCAGTGCTACTTTCCCAAATGAGTTTTCTCTATATTTAACCTTCCTTAAGTGATTTATCACCATTTATTATAATATTATCGTCTGTATTTTGTGTTTTTTCTGTGAAAATCTGGTATTTTCCTACATTTGATTCATCCTGATCATGCAGATGTTCATAAAAACTCAGCGTAAAGTTGAGGATTATTATATAAAAAACAGAGAAAACTGAAGAAAAAGTGATTTTTTTTTTTCTGGCAAATCTACCATTAACTGAACATAAACCCAGCGTGTCCATCCACTGTCATTGATCCAAGTCCATGGGTTTTACTGGTGAATCAATGTTGTAGAAGATGACGGTGTTTCCATGGTAACTACAGAGCCTCTGAACGTCCAAATGGGTCATATCTGATGACCATGAAAAGATGAAGAACTGTATTTTACACCAATTATTGACATGTATTGATAGGATTAGTGGATCAACAGGTATTAAACAGTAGATGGTTTGGGTCAAACGTGTCGTTTGGTATGTGTTCTGTTTATGAAAATTGGTTTTGTTGAGCTTTTAGCCAATGTTGTTCTAGTCACATGGATCGATAGAATATGTTTGTTATTTAATTGATTCCTTTGGCTGTACTGGTTCTTTTTGTTGGCTATTTAATTAATTCTCCTTGTTGTTTGTTCAATTGTTTACACCAATTATCGACATGTATTGATAGGATTAGTGGATCAACAGGCATTAACCCTTTAATGCACGAATTATGAGAACCTTAATCAAAATTTTTTCCTGAGTGTTTTTATTCCTCTTTAGGCATGAAAAAAACAATGTGACTGAAAACTTTCTTCTGAAAAATAAATTTAAAAATAATAATAAAATAAAAATAATTTTTAAAAAATTAAAAAATACATAAAAAAATTAAAAAAAAATTTTTAAAAACCCAATACTTATGAACCTATTTTTCATGAAGTTGCAAAAATGTCCACTCAACTGGACACCATACGTTAAATTTTTGACGCACAGAAACATGTATTTACTGATAAATTGTGTGAAAACTATGGGTAACACTTGTGATTCTGGGGGTTTATGCTCAGGAGAGATCAAAATAATGTTACCAATTCATATCAGAAAAGATATGTAGTGTCTTAAAACTTTGATAAACATATGTGTAAAAAAAAACAAAAAAACGAAAAGAACAACAAAATCCATGAATATACAAGAAAACAGCTGTGGAATAGCTGTCCACTGTAGTGACCAGTATGCATGAAAGGGTTAAACAGTTTATATCAGTAGATGGTTTGTGTCACCGGTGGCTGTTTGGGTCTTTATGGGTTAAAGTTTTTGGTCATGACTAGACTCAGAGTCATAAAAGATGAAGTAAAATGACCATTCCTAAAACACTTCCCTCCCAATCACAGACAAACAGAATGAGACATTAAAAAACAACGACATGGTTTGTTGTTTGGGTGCTCCAAATATGTTTCAAGACTTGGAATAAATATGATGAAAAATGTGTTTTCCATCATATTTCCTCCAAACATTCCAAACTGTGGAGAAGGTGGTCACAGTTAGAAAAGGTTTTATGCATGTGTCCGAAGAAGCAGAAATGTTTCATCAGCCTCACAATGAACAGTGGGTTAATTAGAGTTGGGAAACGCCACGGGTCAGAGAGGCCACAAGTCATCAACAACGACAGACAACATCCTGTTGACAAGAGTCTGAGTCGTAGGCAGCGTCCCAAAGCCCAACCCAGTTTAAAGGGCAGTTCGAAAAAGTACAACGTTCGACTGTATCAAAACCTGAACTGAGGTCGAATTCAAATATTGGATGATGAGTAAAACAGGAGAACAGGAGGATGTAGATGAATGCTTTATTGAGTCAGAAGTCTCGATTGGGTTTTACAAAGGCAAGGTAAGTTTATTTGTATAGCACTATTCATACACAGAGTACGGTGGCCGACAAGGGCCAAACACACTGCAACGGCCCAATGCGTCTCAGAGAAAACAGCCGCAAGTACAGAAACGATGCAAATTCACAAACTCAAACACAGTCTAAACTAGAAGCACTCGGAGAGCGCAGACCTCCGCCAAGGCTGATCAGTGGCCCCCCCCGTGGGCCCCCCCACCCCCGATCACCACCAAAATTTAATCATTTCTTCCTTATCCCATTTCCAACAAACCCTGAAAATTGCATCCAAATCTGTCCATAACTTTTTGAGTTATGTTGCACACTAACGGACAGACAAACAAACAGACAGACAGACAGACAAACAAACAAACAGACAGACAGACAAACAAACAAACAAACCCTGGCAAAAACATAACCTCCTTGGCGGAGGTAACCAGGTACAAAAACAGAAACGTGGTGCAAATGAAAAAATGTGGCGCCAGACTGTAACAAATTCTACCGTTAAATAACAGTAAAATACTGGCAGCTAGAGTTGCCAGCATGTTACTGTTATTCTACAGCACCTCTACTGTAATCTACAATAACAGTTTCTTACTGTAAAAAGTATTACAGTACTGGGCTGTGTTTAACCCATAAAGACCCAAATATACATCAGCGACCAAAAGCATCTACTGATCTAAAATGTTTCATTACTTTAGAACCACTAATCCTATCAATACATGTAAATAATTGGTGTAAAATACAGTTTGTCACCTTTTTCATGGTCATCAGATATGACCCATTTGGACGTTCAGAGGCTCTGTAGTGAATGTGGAAACACTGTCATCTTCTACAACATTGATTGACCAGTAAAATATATGGAGTTGGATCAATGACAGGGGATGGACACACTGGGTTTATGTTCAGTTAGTGATTGATTTTACTGAAAAAAAAAACACTTTTTCTCAAGTTTTCCCTGATTTTGGTTTGATAACCCTCAAATGGAATCTCAGTATGCTGATTAAAGTACATGACCAGTAAAAGAAATACAGGAAAATACCTGATTTTCACTAAAAATGCAAAATGGAGAGTATTATATTATGATAATCGATGAAATATCATTTAACAAAGGTTAAATGGAAAGAAAAATTAATTTGGGAACTAATACAAAAGTAGCTCTGGGTCTGGGTTAATGTTCCTTTTACAGTAAAATACTGTTAGCCACAGTTGCTGCATTTTACAGTAACTACCATATTCCAAGAAACAATATATTACAGTAAAATGTATTTAATGTAATATTTACGGTATAACAGCGAAAAGCTAGGATTTTAACATTTCAAATTACATTTTAAAATACAAAATCAAGAACATTGCTAGAAAAAGCTCAAACAAGAGATGACATTATTCTATATAACCATTAAATTGACACGCTGTTTAGTTTAACGGTGTCCACTTCGCAGCTAGCAAGTATGGTTCAGCTTAAATTAGCTGCATGTTTGCTGCATACGACTAACACCCCGAAATATGAAGCAGTATTATCACGTGTGTTATACTGTGCAAGTTGCGTCCGGTGTGAACACAGTTTATGGAGGCAATTTAATGTTTAATGAACCCAAAATGCCACAGTTACATTGATAAAATCACAATTACCTGATAAATGACCAACTGGAGCAGGATGGAGTTGTGGTGTTGGTAGAAGCATCAGGTGACCTCCGTTCCTGTGCTGTATGGGGTTAAGTCCAGCTGAAAATAGTCATCCTCAGTTATTTTCTCTTTTGATTTTATCCTTCTGCTTCAAAAAAGAACCACTTACCTTTGATGCAGACAGTCTATAGTTAATATTCATTGGATTGAATCTTTTCTAAATGAGCTGGTGGGATTTGATACCAGATGATTTTGTTCATTCCAGTTCTGGGCAGACAGCAGTGGAGGAACTGAAGAAAATACTGTAGAATACTGTCCAATTTTGCACTAGCTTACTGTTTTAAATTTGCACCTTAAAGACCTCATTATTTACAGCATTATACTGTATTTACAAATAACAGCATGGTACTGTACAAAATTTACTGTTTTTTTACAGTAATTTGTTACAGTGCAGACACAAAAACACATGCATAATCATCAGATGCTCTGCAAATAAAGAAACAATTCAAACCAAAAAAACATCTGCAAATGAAAAACGCTGCAGAACCAGTCAGTCTAACAGAAGTGCTCCAAACCTGTAGGGGGCGCTGTCAGCAGAACAGCCACACAGGATGGAGAGTCTGAACTGTAAAGCCTGAACCATTGAATTATTGACAAAAAATTCCAGTTCTTTGAAACTGGAGCCTTTATTGGTCCTTCTGAACAACCAAAATGTTTTTTATCAAATATCAATTTCCATGTATGAGTTTCAATTTTGTATCATATTTGATCCATTGGGTCTCAGTGCTCAAATATTATTATTTTTGAACAAACAAAAATATAACACAAGCATGTCTAACAAACTGGTAATTCCTTTTCTAAATGGTCCCAGTTCTTCTTCCTTCCTCATTAATGTCAGTCTTGTAGTGTCACTGGAAAGGCCTCTGGTGAACGAACTCCTCCCCCTGGTGGATTATCTGTGTATTGCATGTATCCTGGGGCGCCGATAGGGGGGAAGGGGGGTAAACATGACAAATTCGTGGGGCCCAGTGTTTGTGGGGGGCCCATAGAGCAGAGGAGGGGGCCCAGTGGATGTAGAAGTAGAGAAAATGTCGTGTAAGATCTGTTGTAGAAGACAGGTGTTGAAATTGTGAGGCGAACAGCAAATGGATGTTAAGTTTTGGTTTCGTTTTTACAGAATCATAAGTGACGTTATTTCTGGAGCACACCCCCACATAGAACCCCCCTCCTCGTCCGATGGAGAAGATGGAAAAGGTCAGTTTCTGTAGGGTCCACAATGAGGATGCTTTCATGGGGCCCAGGATTGGTAGCAGCGCCCCTGCACGTATCTACCGTAAATTCCGGACTATAGACCGCACCTGAATATAAGCCGCAGACCCTAATTTTGGAAAGAAAATCAATTTTATACATGTATAAGCCGCACCGGTTTATAAGCCGCGGGTGTCCACCAGTGGCGCTTTCTCATAGACTGCAAGAGAAGCCCGGCTTCCCCTGTCATTACCAAAATTAAATGGTTAAATCTGTTGTGTTGTGTTGACATTTCATTGACTACACATGTGTTAAAACACGTTCATCTCACAGACGAGTTCGTTCAGAATCAGCTTTATCACAAATCATCAGACTCCATGTTGTTCACTTCTCATACATTCCCGTTGCGCTGTTTCCTCATACGATCTATGGTCAGTGCATTTCCCCGTTGAAGCCTGGCTTCTATGGGAGTCTACGGGACCGAGTGGAACCTTTTTTTTCATTTTGTCAAAACTGGACGGTAATTGGATAAAGGTTTTCTTTGAGTTCAACTGAAATTCTTCCCTGTATGTAAATGGGTCTGATATGTGTGAGCCTGCTGTCATATCTATAGGTTGATTCGTTGTTAATATGATGATTAAAAAACAAAAGACAAAAAACGAGTAATAAAAGCACATTTTCTCTTTCTTTTTTTTTTGTCGGTGGACTTATCGGGGTTTCCTTTGGATTCGTGCCGATACGGGATTGACTTGCTTTTGCGCCGGCTGTGGATTTACCGACTTAAAATGACTTGAAAGACACTTGAAAGTGAACAAATTTTTGTTTTTCGTTAGAGTAGGACTTTTAATTTATTTTTAAAATATAAAGATTAAAAACAAGTAATTACATCTGTTGTAATATTTTCATTTAATAATACACACGACATGTGCATTAATTCTGAGATGCTTTAGATTTATGACAGTCTCTGGAGAGCTTTATTGGGTGTTTTCATTCAGAGTTTTGTTTTGTATATTTGTGAAACAATATTAACATTTGAAGGTTTACTATTTTTCCTTAAAAGTTCCCCTTTTGTGTGTGTTAATATTAACTTTATAAAGGTTAAGTTGTTAATGTTATCCATTCCTGCATACCTGGTAACAACAGACAGATTCTTCCCTGAGGTGTGGCAGCAATAAGGTCAAATCGTCGTATAAGCCGCGTCGGAGTATAAGCCGCAGTGTTTAAAGCGTGGGAAAAAAGTAGCGGCTTATAGTCCAGAATTTACGGTAATTGTATACATCATGTTTTTCAAGAAAAAATATCCCACTGATCATGTAGAGGGCTTCAAAACTCATGTATCAAATATGATTCGTTTGGCGTTATAGGGTTAACAAAGCCTTTCAAGTTGAGTCAGCCAAAACCACACTTCATCCAACTAACATTTACTGGCAAATTAGCTCCAGTTGAACTTTAAAATACTTCTTTTTTTTTTTTTCATTAGTGAAGTCACATTAAGAAAGAACCAAGGCCAGGACTGAAGGACTGTAAGAAATCACATAAGCCAAAATACCATTAGATATGTGAAATTTTTGTACAGACTTTAATAAACCAATGCAGAAAACACAGTTAGCTGAAGCAGAACATGATGTTCTCGGGCTCGCAGGTGGATTAGCTGATAATAAATGTTCATATTCACGCAGAGAGTCTTTACAGGTTTGAATACGGAGTTAAAATAAGACGAATGCACAGTGAAGACAGCAGCGGTGGTGGGAACAGAGCGTGGATGTGAAATCTCACACACAGCTGACATGTACGAACGCACCGACAGCTCAGAACCTGCAGCTCCAGCCTCCACTCCACAGGCCTGATGGCTATCATTACACCGTTTAAGACTATCATGCAAAAACACATTTTACACACAGACATGTTTGTGTTAAACAAATGTACGTCACAACAACTGTGATTTATGGTTCCTCTATTAAACCTAAAACAAACTTTATGTTCTGGTTCTCATGTCTTGCGTGTGTTCCGCTGAAGGTCAAGCTCTGTAACAGATATTAACGGGTTCCTTATCAGTGATAAATCTTTTCTGATATGAGTTATTAATCCATGAACGCACAGTAATCCTTTTCCTGTAAGTGAACGTGTTAAAGCACGGAGCAGAGGTTAGACTTGAACCCAATGAACCAAAGCCTGCAGCGAAAAACCAAACCATTGGAGTCAAACACAGGAATGTGTTCGCCCACTTCTAGCACTCTGAATGATGGATGTGTGATTTTAATTACCAACTGGATAATATTGTGGTGATTTAGGAATGGCAGTCTGGAAACTGTTTTTTCATTTATTGCTAAACAGTAAACATCATTACTGAGTAGCACTGATGCTAACAACAAGTATTATACCAAGAAAACAGACATAATTTAATTAGCGAGTCAACTTTGATGGTATAGTTGAGGTCATTTTTGAATGTTTTAAGTAAGTAAACTTTATTTATAGAGCCCTTTTCACAGACAGGGAGTCACAAAGTGCTTTACAGCGCAAAACAATTAAAATGCAGTTTAAAAATACAATTTAAGATGCATTTAAAATACAGTTAAAATGCAGTGAAAGGGGTCATATTTTGCTAAACCCACTTGTATTAGTCTTTGGTACATTTATCTGTATATTTGGACAAAAGTTAAAAAGTCTTTTTATGTCCTCCAATATCACACTGAGGTTGAAATGATGAATTGCAGAGTATTTCTATGAGTGAACTGTAAAGATTTAAAGGGCTCATATTTGTCTAAACCCACTTTTATTATTTTACTTTGGTTCATTTATTTGTGTATTTGGACCCTAAGAGTTCATACAGTTTGAATTTGAACCCTCCAGGTGCTGCTAAACTAGCTTTATATTCATTTGAGTGGAATTCTACAACCCATTTTAACCCTTTCATGTGTACTGGTCACTACAGTGGACAGCTATTCTACAGCTGTTCTCTTGTAAATTCATGAATTTTATTTTATTTTTTTAAACATATCTTTATTAAAGTTTTAAGACACTACATATATTTTCTGACATGAATTAGTAACCTTGTGTAGATCTCCCTTGAGCATAAACCCCCAGAATCACAAGCCCCCCCCCCCCCCCCCCATTCATTTTTTTACTTTTTTATTTTCTAATTTTTTTTTATTTTTTTATTTTTTACTTTTTATTTATTTTATCTATTTATTTATTTATTTTTATAAGACATTTTTCAATCACATTGTTTTTTCATGTTTAAAGAGAAATGAAAACACTCAGGGAAAAAATCTTGATTAAGGTTCTCATAATTTGTGCATGAAAGGGTTAAGTCCTTAATTTTTTTCCTTATAATTTAACCCCATGACCATGAAAACATGAATAACTGTATTTTACACCAATTATTTACATGTTTTGATAGGATTAGTGGATCCACAGGTATTAAACATTTCACATCAGTAGATGGTAGATAGATATGGAAAGTGTCATGAGATAACTTTTGCTGTGATTTGGTGCTCTATGAATAAATTTTGATTGATTGATTGATTGATTGATTGATTGATTGATTGATTGATTTTTGGGTCTTTATGGGTTAAAGAGTTAACCCTTTATAGGTCACTCATAGAAATATTCCTTAGTGTGTTATTGGAGGACATAATAGGACTTCATTACTTTTGTGAATTTTTTCAAAAATGTTTGTTAAAAACAAGGTAATCTAAGTTACCATATGTGGTTCTTTAACCACAGGTGTCAAAAAAAAAAAAAAAACTAGAAAAACACATGTTCATTTTGTTTCATAAACACATCTTTTACCCAGAATTCCTCTAAAAACAGCTGTTTAAAGTAGTTTGATGAATTAATGCAATGCACTCAGTTTTTCCACTACATGATAAAATAACTGCATTAACGTTAGCAAAATATGACCCCTTTAAAACATTGAAAAAATTACCTAAATATAATAAAACAACAAAATGTTCACTGAAAATCTAGTGGATTCCAAGGTAGAATAGAATTATTTCAAAGGTAAATTTAAGAAACACTTGTAAAGTAACTTATTTCACATTCATCCATGTTGTAAATTTAACCCTTTATAGGTCACTCATAGAAATCCTCCTTAGTGTGTTATTGGAGGACATAATAGGACTTCATTACTTTTGTGAAATTTTTCAAAAGTGTTTATTGTTATGTATAAAAACAAGGTAAACTAAGTTACCATATTTGGTTCTTTAACCACAGGTGGCAAAAAAAAATTAAATAAAAGAATAAAAAAGACAAGAAAAACACATGTGACAATATACAATATAAATACAACAACAGTGAGTGAGTTTTATTCATCCTGTGATTTGTTCAGTCTCATGCTCTTCATTTTGTTTTATGAACACATCTTTTTACCCAGAATTCCTCTAAAAACAGCCGTTTTAAAGTACTATGATGTATTAATGCAATGCACTCCATTTTTCCACTACATTGCAAAATAATTGCATTAACGTTTCTGCATGAATCGTTCCTAAATACTGCTTTTCTGTGAGGCTACTCCCATTTACTATGAAGCTTGGCTCAAATCCCATCTGGATGGATAATTTACTCTCTTTTTTTCCCTCATTTCATCTCCTGCAGCTCTGTTTAATGAGGGCCTAAAACACCAAAAATATCAGTACATTTGTAATTGTAGCTTCATTTTTCTTGTGTGCATGTGTATTTGACCCTTAAGTCAATATGGACATTGTGTGAATTGAGGCAAAAAAAATAAAATAAAATGAGCAAACATGATTTAATAGTGAATCATTAACCTTTAATTACTGTGTGTGTTGTCATTTCCAAAGAGAGCAGTCATTACACACTTAAAATAAGACTATTATTATAAAAATGGACTGATAGCTACTTTCAGCTCCGTTCTGTGTCTCTTCAGGATAAAGCTTTTTCTTTATGGAACACTCTTCCTTTAAATATTAGAACCATTTCAAGTAAGAAAACATTTAAAAAACATGTATAGTCACTATTCAGGCTTGAGAGTTACTAGTCTTTTTATGTTACCATTTTGGGATTGTTTTTTTTTTTCTTTCTCCTTCTTCTTCTCCTTTCTTTCTGGTGGCTTTAACCCTTTCATGCATAAATTATGCAAACCTTAATCAAGATATTTTTTTTCCTGAGTGTTGTTATTCCTCTTAAGGCATGGAAAAAAAAAAAAGAAAAAACATTTATAAACCTATTTTTCATGGAGTTACAAAAATATCCACTCAGCTAAAGAAGCAAAGAAACATGTATTTACTGATATACTGTGTGAAAACTGTGAAATAAAAACGTGTTTAATGCTGCTAATCTGATGTTCTGTCACATTTCAACATACCCGCATGGAGATAATATGCAAAAAAAAAAAAAAAAAAAACTTGTTAAAAAAAAAAAACAGTTAATTGCAGTCCAATAACAAATAGTATTTTGTTTTACATTTAAACATGTTAGTGCAGATCAGGTTTATCTAGAACAGCAAAGTTACAGTAATGGTATGAATTACAGTGTATGGGATGATGCATAAGCGTATCCACTGTATTGGCTGATATCGAACTAAACCAAATAAAATCCATAAATATACAAGAGAACAACACCTTTGAACAGCTGTCCACTGTAGTGACCACTATGGGTTAAAAAGCAAGAAATTTAGCAGCCAGCAAGAAATCTATTACAAGAAGGTGGTTAAAGCCCACTCCACCAACATTAGAAGACTGGTACGAGACCATCTTGCAAATTTTTAAAATGGAAAAATTGACTTCCTCTATCAGAATCCAGAGGGATACATTTGATCATATTTGGGACAAATGGATTAAGTTTGTATCCTCTAGCCACCCAGAATTTGTATCACTCATCTAAATTTTTTTTCTTTATAATCTCCCTGTCTTTATTCTTTGCTTATGTTTTACTTTTGCATAAACATGTGTAATGTTGAAAGAACCCAGAGGTACTGAAAGCTGTGACTGTCTTTTTTTTAAGTGAGAAATACCAAAACTGTAAGCACTAAGTTCATGTTAGTTTTTTTTTTTTTATTAATAATAATAATAATAATAATGATAATTTATTTGTAAAGCGCTTTCAATCAAAGTGCTGTACAGATATAAAATCAATCACAATAAAACATAAAAACTAAAAACATTAACAGTAAAAACAAATCAAGACATATAACACAGAGTAAACCAGTGGGTCTTGAGCGTTGCTTTAAAAACCTCCACAGAACATGCCTGCCTTCTGTCCAGAGGAAGACTGTTCCAAAGTGTTGGCGCACAGAAAGAAAAGGCTGGCTCACCGACAGTGTTTTTCCTGACTTTAGGCACAGTCAGGAGGCCAGATCCTTGAGAGCGAAGGGCACAAGAAGGTGCATACAGTCTAACCAGCTCCGTCAAGTAAGAAGGTGCCGCTCCATTTAAAATTTTATAAGTCAATAAAAGCACCTTAAAATCAGCACGAACCTGACATGGAAGCCAGTGAAGAGAGGCCAACACTGGGGTAATATGATCATATTTCCCAGCTCCAGTCAGAACCCAAGCTGCAGCATTTTGCACCATCTGCAGGACTCGGAAACTTTTTTTGGGTAATCCTGAAAGAAGAGCGTTACAATAGTCCAAACGAGATGTTACGAAGGCGTGAATGAGGACTTCAGCCTCTTTGTCACTTAAGATTGGCCTGATGTTAGCAATCCTGAAAATCCATGAAAAACTGATATTCGGGTCACCTCCTTGATATGCTTATCAAAAGCAAGTGTCTGGTCAAATATGACACCAAGGTTTTTCATCTTGTCTCTGCCAAGAACAACACAGTCATCAAGAGATAAAGAAACATTATTGAATAAATTTTGCAATTTCTGTGGTCCAATGATCATCATTTCAGTCTTTGCAGAGTTCAGGAAAAGGACATTTTCAGAGAGCCAATCCCTAACAGCTGAAAGACAACCCTCGATTTTTGACAGGTTAGGCCTATTTTCACAGGTTAAAGTCATGTACAATTGCAAATCATCTGCATAACAGTGAAAATCAATTTCCAGGGAATGTGTGTTTCTGTTTGAAACTTTTGTATGTATAAAATAAGAAGTAAGTAAGTATGTAAATTTTATTTATAGAGCACTTTTCACACATAGAGTCACAAAGTGCTTTATCAAATCAAAATAAAATCAAATTTACAGAAACCCAACAGAATCCTCCAGGAGCAAACACTTGTGATTGGTGACAGTGGAAGGAAAAACTTCCCTTTAACAGCAGAAACCTGGAGCAGACCCAGACTGAGGAGGATGGACGAGTGACAGGACCAGTTGGGGTTAAAGAGAGAGAGTAAAGGAGGAGAAAAGAGAGAGCGATAGAGATATAGAGAGACTGGGGGAGAGGGGGGAGGTAGGGGGAGACACATGGAGTACATGTAACACTGTAAAGTAGCAACTTTACATTGTGAAAAATGAATAAAACAGTGCAAGTAGAATACAATTAGAATACCCGTGAAACACAGTAAAGTACCATTAAAAACAGTTTAAAATATGATGAATACATAAAGTGTAATCAGTTCGCGGTGGCCCTGAGTCAGGTGGGAGACTAAAAAAGCCTGTTTGAACAGGAGTGTTTTGAGATGTTTTTCTGAAACTCTCTCCAGAGTCCATGCACCGTAGGTGTAGAGGCAGGTCATTCCACAGACGTGTTGTCACAGCTTTAAAGGACCTGTCAGCGCGTGTGCTAAAACAGGTGTGTGGAACCATCAGCAGGTGCTGTTCTGAAGACCTCAGGCTACGAGCCAGGCTACGAGAAATACAAAAAGGACTCCAATAGATATCATATGTATGAATGGGAATGCTGAGATATCTTGCTCTTTTTCCAATTAAAAAATAAATAAATAAATAACAAGAAAAGCACTCGGAGAGCGCAGACCTCCACTAAGGCAGATCAGTGGGCCCCCAGAGTAAGTAAGTAAAGTTTTATTTATAAAGCACTTTTTAAAACATGTTACAAAGTGCTTCACATAAAGAAGAGACAGATCAAATCAAATTTTAAGCCAATTTACATGGCCCCCCCACCCCATCCCCACCCCCGATCACCACCAAAATTTAATCATTCCTTCCTTGTGCCAGTATCAACATTTCCTGAAAATTTCCTGAAAATCTGTCCATAATTTTTCGAGTTATGTTGCTAACAAACAAACAAACACGCATGCAAACACACAAAGCAAAGCGATCACAATGCCTCCTAGTGGAGGTAAAAATAAAAATAAACAAGAAAAGCACTCAGAGAGCGCAGACCTCCGCCAAGACAGATCTGCACCCCCGTGCGTGTTTGTTTGTTTGTTAGCAAGATAACTCAAAAAGTTATGG
This sequence comes from Sphaeramia orbicularis, assembly GCF_902148855.1. Classification (NCBI taxonomy): domain Eukaryota; kingdom Metazoa; phylum Chordata; class Actinopteri; order Kurtiformes; family Apogonidae; genus Sphaeramia; species Sphaeramia orbicularis. The sequence goes on along the minus strand of NC_043961.1, from coordinate 5,087,374 downwards.
AGGGATTTTCATGAAATTTTCAGGAAATGTTGATACTGGCACCCCCGATCACCACCAAAATTTAATCATTTCTTCCTTGTGCCAGTATCAACATTTCCTGAAAATTTCCTGAAAATCTGTCCATAACTTTTTGAGTTATCTTGCTAACAAACAAACAAACACGCACACACATGCACACAAAGCAAAGTGATCACAATACCTCCTGGCGGAGGTAAAAACAAGAAACTGAAGAAAACAAGCGGTGGTCTAATAATTTTTTCCGTGACTGTACACTCGTCTGTCGCTCCACTTGCTGTGTGTCAGTCATCCATAGTGTTTTTAGCGGCAGAATCACTGTGAAGCTCGATGCCCGGCCCAGAAAAACCTGCCGAAGTGAACTAAAATAACTGTAAAAGGGCTGTGGTGTGCAGTTAGACACTCAGACAGACAGGGGAATTCACAAGGAGAAGATCTCCGAGGGGGAGAGGACCCAAGTCTGCACCCAAAATAAGATAGTGTTCAGAAAAGGCTTGAAAACCCGTCCCAGGGTAGTGCTTCTCTTTCACTTACTTTATTCATTTTTAATGCAAGTATCAGACAGAGAAAGAGAAAAATCACAAAGTTTTTGTGCCTCTTGGGCAAATTCAAAGTCTGAACAAAATGTGCTTACCTCAGTTCTTTTTCTTCTTCATGTCTGACTTCAGGAGTGACAGCGATAACTGTCGAGTTCTGTGTCTCCTATTGGTTGACGACAGGAAGTGTGTTTTACTCTGACCTCAGCTGTTTTTAGGAATGGGAACTGATAAAAAAAAAAAAAAAAAAGTAGCGATTCCTGTTCCATTATCAGTATCAATTATCGTTTGTTATTGGATTAGGGAAAAAAACTATAGGATAAATGGTTCCGTTTGCATTACATTTACAACATGGATGAACGTGATATAAGTTACTTCACCAGTGTTTCTTAAATGTACCTTTGAAATCATTCTATTTTATCTTGTAATCCACTAGATTTTCTTTTTTTTTTTTTTTTTTCACATTTTGCTATTTTATTATAAAGATATTTTCATATTTTCCCTTCCTGCTTTCTAAACTTTCTCCATCATAACACAACTACTGATATTCAGTCATTTTTTAAAAATAATTAGATTGAGCAGAAATCTGTACAAAAAAATAATACAATTTAATAATGTTAATGCAGTTATTTTTGAATGTAGTGGAAAAACTGAGTGCATTGCATTAAGTCATCATACTACTTTAAACAGCTGTTTTTAGAGGAATTCTGGGTAAAAAGATGTGTTCATAAAACAAAATGAAAAACATGAGACCAAACAAATCAAAGGATAAATACAATTTATTCACTGTTATATTATATTTATATTATATATATATATATCTTTTAAATCACTTATTAAAACAAATTTTTATACTTTTTTTTTTAACTTTAACATGGAATATTTAATTTGACCCTGTTTTGGTTCATTTATATTCTCATACATGATGTTTTATTTCACTCCTTCATTTTGGCATTGATTTGACAGCATCATGTTATGTTTTTTCTGCCCTCTGTGCTTTGATAGACTCAAATTTATTCAGTGACATGTTTTTGTGTTTGCTGTACATGTCTTTTATTGTGTTCTTTTCTGTTTTATTATCTTTGCTTGCATCTTGTATTTTGCTGTTGTGCCCTTCTGCTTTGTCTGTTTTTAAAGGTGCTATATAAATAAAGTTACTAGTATTATTATTATTATTATTATTATTATTATTATTATTATTATTATTATTATTATTATATTGTTATATGCTGTATGTATTTCATGCTGCTGAAGCCTACTTCCTGTCTGTATCCAGGGTTGAGAGCTGATAAAGACACACATTTTACACATCAACTTCAGGATTTCATGAGCAAATGAAGACAAATTAAACAGCGGAGATGAGTTGGAACCAGAGAATGATATGAATCTGAAGTAGTCGTTGGTTTTGCAGAAACCACAAACCAAACCCACTGCGTCTGGATTCCATTAGGGCTGTTTTTGACACAACAGGCTGAAGTAACGACCTCCGAACACACAGAGGGCGACAGAGAGCTGCATCAGCCTGAACCACACCCAGATCAGGTCATGACCGGGACAGAAACCACAGACAGGAAACACAGTCCAACCAGTGAGGCCTGCATGGATCATATTCAGACAATAATGAAAAGGATTTTCTGATAAACACTCTAATTCTTGCAAAATTCCACATACACAAATGCAAATATTTAAAAACAAAACCCAGATTTGACATTTTTCACATTATTTATAATTTTTTTCTTCACTTTTGTTCATTTGATTCATTGTCATTGATCCAACTCCATGGGTTTTACTGGTGAATCAATGTTGTAGAAGATGACAGTGTTTCCATGGTAACTTTGGAGCCACTGAATGTCCAAATGGGTCATATCTGATGACCATGAAAAGATGAAGAACTGTATTTTACACCAATTATTTACATGGATTCATTAGTGGATCAACAGTTTAGATCAGTCAGTGATTTTGATCTATAGATCTTTGGGTCTTTATGGGTTAAATACAAAAACAAGATAAAATAACACACTATGACAGTGATTTTCAACCGTGGGGTTGGGACCCCACGTGGGGTCGCCTGGAATTCAAATGGGGTCACCTGAAATTTCTAGTAATTGATACAAAAAAAAAATTACAATTTTTTTTAATGATTTAATATATATTTCCTAACAAAAACACCACACACTTTTTGTCATAAAAATCAAGTTCAAATAAAATGAAGGATTTAATATCTGAGAGGGCATACCATGATTGATCTGATCATGTGACCACGTGCGTTACTACGCTTCAACACAGTCGTAGTCAGAAAACTGGACCGAGCAGAGAATGGAAAGATTTCTTCATCCACCTGGCCCCACTAAGACATCTAAGAGAAACTGAGGAGACACCAAAAAGGTGCATTATATACATTATATAGCCTAAATGTTGTCTAAAATTAACGTTTATTTCCAAAATAGTACAGGGTCAAAACATGGTATTCGAAATCTCTCTGACGGGATATTTTAGTGACAATTTGACAGATTAGTGTTGCTAAATGACCCATATTTTTACTTTTAAATGTATTTTTGCTTTAGTTGGACCATAAGGGATTATCCAAAACAAGGAGGTACTTTATATTGAAATAAATGGTGGAATGGCAATCAATTAAAGTTCACTCTCTGACTGGACATTACTGTGCTTTGACCCTACAGCAAACTATTACATGATCAAAAACAAGTTAATTTTAGCAAAAAAAAAGAGTCTGTTTTAAAAGTCTGGGATCACCAGAAATTTGTGATGTTAAAATGGGGCCACCTGCGATGAACTGGCGACTTGTCCAGGGTGTACCCCGCCTTCACCCCTGTGTAGCTGGGATAGGCTCCATGCGACCCCCGTGACCCTAGTGAGGATAAAGCGGGTTCAGAAAATGAATGAATGAATGAAAATGGGGTCACGAGCCAAAAAACTTTGGGAACCACTGCACTATATCATGTACATCATTCTGTGCGTTTCCATGACAACTTTTATTCCTGGTTTAAACTGATTGAAGGTTCGATCCTATTCCAGACGCCCATGTAAACACTTTATTCCAGTTGAAAAAGAAAAGTTCGGATTAAATTTAAACCCGATTAAAGTCACTGGTTTAATCTCCTTTTAATTCCGATCTAAATTATTCTTCGGACATGTAAACCCTTTATTCCGTTTGGACTTTATTCCTTCCATTCTGCACATGCTCGTTGTCTTTTCCTGTCGTGATGACGCACACATTCTGCACTGGTGGAAGAATTTGCACTGCAGTCTAGTCTTCCCAAAGCGTTCCAGTGGACTATTCTGATGGGAGGTACCAGCCGAGAAAACCCCGAAGGAAGAGTTCAACACCTGTTTTTTTATTCATTCATGTGTCATGCACTAATGAGTTCCATAAGTGGGCAGAACAGTTTGCACTGCAGTGCACCAACTGACTTGTTCTTGCAGCCCTTCCGTTAGCTTAGCTTAGCCTAGCTTAGCATAATGGCTTCATTCCTATGGTCAGACATCGCCAGGCTTTTATAGGTGATCCGAAGTATTTTATGAGTGATTTTGCGAAATTCAGTTCTCCCTAATCATTCCTTTAGTCCGCTGGGGTCAATATGATCACAAGTTGAGGCTCAAATCATGGTCATGTGACTTACTGCACTAATAAAATCTTGGGAAATAAAAACTAATGCAAAGCTAAAATGCTAAAGCAAAGCTAATTTAGCGCATGCATCCCTTCCAACAAAAAGATTTTCCAACTTTTGTCAACACAACAGTCCCAAGATTGTATGAGTGCAGTAAGTCGCAGATCTAAAGAAATAATTAGGGAGAATCGGATTTCACAAAATCACTGACAAAAGACGACAAATCACCTTTAAAAAACTGGCTACATGTGACCATGGAAATGCAGTGACTATGCTAAGCTAAGCTAACAGAAGGGCTAAGCTAAGCTAACAGAAGGGCTAAGCTAAGCTAACAGAAGGGCTGCGAGATGAAGGCAACGTGAGCACTGCAGCGCAAACCCTTTAGCTCACTGATCTACCTCATTAATACCTCATGTAAACCTTTATTCGGGTTTAACATTTCCATGTAAACAGAAGAGAAAATACTTTAGTTCCGAATTAATTTCTTCTGGAAAAATAAATCGGATTTAAAAAACATCATGTAACCATACCCACTGTGTATATAAAAGGAAATATAAAACAGTATGAGCTCAGACCAGTGTGAACAGGTCAGTGCTGTAGTTCTGCTCAGTGCTGAACCCCAGTGGTGACGGTTCACACTCGTCTCCAGTTCAGTGTGTGTGTTTGCAGACAGACAGACAGACAGACAGACGGACGGACGGACGGACGGACGCTCATACCCTCCAACAGTCCTTTCCAGCAGCAGCGATTAGCAGCAGCAGCACCAGCAGCAGCTTGTCAACGCTATCAGCAGCCGCAGGACTTCAGTGTGTCCTCTGCTCATCCTGTCCCCGAGTCAGCCACCGGAAAATATATTAACATCACTTTTCCTTCATAGAAATCTCTCAGTCAGAAGTGACTTTTCCAAATGCGGCTCCAGTGCAGCTGACGTCTGGAAAAGGCCAGCGATAATGAGCGGTGGCGACGCTCAACATGTTGGTTTTAAATAAACTTCTTGACCTTTAAACTCTGTCAGTGAAGAGGAAAAAAGGAAGCAGCGGCACCCAGTTGTAAAAGAACCCATGGATTTAGGCTGTAAGTTTAAACCCCATTGTCCGGGTGATACATTTGTAGAATAAAGACTATTTTTGGTTATTTCAGCATACATTACAGGACGACTGGTCTGACCCACTGGAGATCAAACTGGTCTGAATGTGGAACCTGAAGGAACCTTAGTTTGACGTCTCTGATCTATAGAAACTGAAGCTTGTTTTTAGTTGCATGTGCATTTTAGACCAAAGGTGGTGGTACTCTTTCAGTCTGTCAGGTACTTTTAACCAGTGGTGTAGTCCAGGGTATATGGAGTAAACCTACTTATTTTTCAGTCATTGTGTACACCCTCTTCTAAATCCCCCTGATGTGCTCCATTCAGTCGTATCTGAACCAAATGTCCCATGTTTTCCTCTAGGATGGTGAAACCATGACCCGCCCTACTCTGCCTCTAATTGGCTAGTACTTCATACCTTCACTGATTAGCTTGGTTAACTTATGGTATGAGGACTAACGAGCCAATTAGAGGCAGAGTAGAGTAGGTCATGCTGAGGAAAATATTGCTAATTTAGCACTAGAGCCAGGACTCTGCTTAGCGCTGTCCGCCTCTGGAACCTGATTGGACACTTCCTCAGGTGCCAGTTCCACCTCAGCTGATTGACTGGTCACTGCACGTCTCATTGAAAGATGTGCGATTATTGGAAATGCGAACGAGAAAGGCAGAATAATCATATTTGAAATGAGTGAAATATATTGAGAGAACCTACTTGGATGGAATACATAATTCTGAGGTAAGTTTTAAGGTGGTTTCAGAATGAGTCACTGTTTTAGTGGACATATGACCGCACATTTAGAGAAGAGATTTTGTCGGTAATAGTTAAACAGTGTGAGCAGGCTAACCTTATGAAAGGCTAACATTATGAATGGCTAATGTTGTGAAAGGCTAATGTTAAGAAAGGCTAATGCAATGAAAGGCTAACGCAATGAAAGGCTAACGCAATGAAAGGCTAATGTTATGAAGGGCTTATGTTATGAAAGGCTAACATTATGAAAGGCTAATGTTACGAAAGGCTAACATTATGAAAGGCTAATGTTACGAGAGGCTAACGTTATGAAAGGCTAATGTTACGAAAGGTTAACATTATGACAGGCTAATGTTACGAAAGGTTAACATTATGAACTGGCTGATGTTACAGAAGGCTAACGTAATGAAGGCTAACGTTACGAAAGGCTAACGCAATGAAAGGCTAATATTACGGAAGGCTAACGCAATGAAAGGCTAATGTTATGAAAGACTAACGCAATGAAAGGCTAACGTTATGAAAGGCTAATGTTACGAAAGGCTAACATTATGAAAGGCTAATGTTACGAAAGGCTAACGTTATGAAAGGCTAATGTTACAAAAGGCTAATGTTACGAAAGGCTAACGTAATGAAAGGCTAATGTTATGAAAGGCTAACATTATGAAAGGCTAACATTATGAAAGGCTAATGTTACGAAAGGCTAATGTTATGAAAGGCTAACATTATGAAAGGCTAACGTTATGAAAGGCTAACATTATGAAAGGCTAATGTTATGAAAGGCTAACTTTATCCAGTTTTTGCCTCATGTTGAATCCATTTCCATTCCTGCAGCTGTTCGTGTTTCCAGTAAAACCTACAAACTGTTCCTGATAGAGTCATGATAATTTTATAATAGTGAGCAAATACTACTGATGGATTTTTGGGAAAACTAAATAGAGTAGTCTGACATGTCACTGTTTCTAAAATGGCGCATATCTGGACCACTTTAAAAAAAAAAAAAAAAAAAACATAAAAAAGGGCAAAAATTAAGAGTATACCCACTTCTCCAGGGACCACTACAGCACTGCTTTTAAATGTACAACCTGAGTGAAAGTGATATAAGTTACTTCACAAGAGTTTCTTAAATTTGCCTTTGAAATAATTCTACTTTTATCTTGTAATCCACTAGATTTTCATTGAACATTTTGCTACTTTATTTTACAAAATATTTTCATTTTTTCCTTTCCTTCTTTGTAAACTTTCTGCATCACTACACAACAACTGATATTTAAAGTAACTGTTTCTTTAAAAATAATTACATTGAGCAGAAATTTGTACAAAAATATAATACAATTAATAACAGAAATATCTTTATTTATAACTTTGTTGTTCATTTTGCCAGTAACACTGATATTAAACTACAGTCGCAGAAAAAATTCTTAGACCACCCCTTGTTTTCTTCAGTTTCTTGTTCATTTTAATGCCTGGTCCAACTAAAGGTCCATTTGTTTGAACAAATATAATGATACCGACAAAATAGCTCATGGTAATTTAATTTCAGAGCTGATATCTATCCATTTAACATGTTTTCTTGATAAAAACCAAAATCACTTCAGTTCTTCATCAATATCTATGTCATTGTACTGACAAAAACAGTGCTTTTAGACATTCCATGTTTTCTTTTCTGTCTGTTTTAGTCACATGATACACACAGGAGTTAGGACTGGATTGCATAACCATTATTTTTGACGACTTTTGATGGTCTAATAATTTTTTCCACCACTGTATGACTGTGCTGCTGCTTTAGAGATCAGATATATAAGGGGAAATTTTCATTTACTCCAAAAATAAAGAAAAGAAAACACTGATTAGAGGGGTGATTACATGGAAATTACTTTAGAGTTCCAGACAGATATAATAAAAGGTAGTTTCATGTGTTTAAGCAGGAAGGAAAATATCACAAATGACAGGCTGAAAAAAATAAAATAAAAAAATCAGTAAATCTTGGATATTTTTCCAACGACCCACTGATAATTCTACTGAAAAACTAAAGTTGTGGTAAGTCCAGTAGATTAGTACTTTAAAACTTTACTTCTAATCTCTGTATCATGAATACGTTACTTCAAATTATAAATGTTATCCTTGTTAAACGAAAAGTTCTATAAATGTTGAAAAGTTTTTTTAACCATTTCATGCATGAATTATGAGAACATTAATTAAGATTTTTTTTTTTTTTTATCCAGAGTGGTTTTTATCCCTCTCTCATGAAAACAAACAAACAAACAAAAAAACTATGCCATTGAATTTTTTTTATGAACCTATTTTTCATGGAGTCACAAAAATATCCACTCAGCTGGACACCATGCGTTTAATTTAAGAAGCAAAGAAACATGTTTTTATTCATACTAGCGGCATTGTACCAGTACGATAGCACCCTCCCGTGGTGCAACTTCGGCATTGCACCTGTATGCCCTCCCATGATGCAACACATGTTGGACGAAGACGCGCCAGGGCGGGGCTGAAACATGCATTATATAGTAGGATACTGTGCGAAAACTATGAAATAAAAACATGTTTAATGCTGCTAATCTGATGTTTTCTCACATTTTAACTCTAATACTAGTTTTTAATCACTTCATGGAGGTAAGATGCAAAAAAACAAAACAAAACTTTTTGTTTTAAAAAAGCAAAAAATAATAATAATTGGCTTTTTTTTTTTTTTTTTCATCCAAACATGTTCGTGCAGATCAGGTTTATCAAGAACAGCAAAGTTGCAGTAATGGTATGAATTGCAATGAATGAGATGATGCACAAGCGTCCACTGTGTTGGTTGATATGTCCACTGTAGTGACCAGTATGCATGAAAGGGTTTAATAAAGTTTAGGAAAAAAAATTAAAAAAATTGTACTTCTTTGCATGTACTTTACACTCCTGCTCATGTGCAAATAAACTCAATCCACAAGCGGAGTTTGTACCAATTTACACCCTGTTATCATGTGGATTTTTCTTACACCAATTTACATAATTTTGACATAAAAGAATCTCAGGTAGTTATTTTTAGCTGCTTTAAAAAAAAAAAAAAAAAAAAAGTCACAGTAATGAGTAACTTGTCTCCGACTGTTAAACTTGTTTGCTGTGTTTTGCTTTAAATAATATCATGAAATAAGCCTAAAACAGAATCACAGGTCTGATGCTGTTGCTGCTGCTGCTGCTGCTGCTGTCGCCGGGGGAATGAACAGAGCTGTGAAAAAAAAAAAAAAAAAACCACAACAGTTATCTCATAGAAAATGTTTCTGTTTTGAAGTTGTGATTTTCAGAGGGGACGTATTCATTTCCTAAACAGACAGAAACTAGAAAAGCACTCGGAGAGCGCAGACCTCCGCCAAGGCTGATCAGTGGCCCCCCCTGTGGGCCCCCCCACCCCCGATCACCACCAAAATTTAATCATTTCTTCCTTATCCCATTTCCAACAAACCCTGAAAATTTCATCCAAATCTGTCCATAACTTTTTGAGTTATGTTGCACACTAACGGACAGACAAACAGACAAACAAACAAACAAACCCTGGCAAAAACATAACCTCCTTGGCGGAGGTAACTAAAACTTAGCGCAGAAGCCCTGGAGGGTGAATCTGTCCTGGATTGTTCTCAGATTAACCCTTAAAGACCCAAACATTCACCATCTACCAAAACCATCTACTGATCTAAACTGTTTAATACCTGTTGCTCCACTAATCCTATCAATACATGGAAATAATTGAGAAAAATGCAGTTTTTCAACTTTAAATAGATAATCAGATGTGACCCATTTGGATGTTCAGAGGCTCCGTAGTTACCATGGAAACACCGTCATCTTCTACAGCATTGATTCACCTGTAAAACCCATGGAGTTGGATCAATGACAGTGGAGAAAATGAACAAAAGTGAAGAAAAAATGATAAATAATTAAAAAAAAAAAAAAAAAAGCAAAAAACTGAGTAAAACAAAGTAAAAAAATAAATAAATAAACAAAATAAACAAAAAACAGCCAATAAAAACAAATATTAAATCAACAAAATAAGTAATGACAAAAAAAGCCATAAACTGAACAAAATTGAAGAAAAAAATAAAGAGAAATAAAGTTGGATCAATGACAGTGGATAAAATGAACAAAAGTGAAGAAAAAACAATAAATGTGAACAATTAAGCAAAAAAACTGATTAAAACAAAGTAAATAAATAATAAACAAAATGAACCAAAAAAAAGCCAAAGTAATGAATAAAAACAAATAATAAATCAATAAAACAGTAAGTAATAACAAAAAAAGCCACAAACTGAACAAAACCGAAGAAAAAAAAAAAAAGTTGGATCAATGACAGTGGATGGACACACTGGGTTTACTTTCAGTTAATGAGAGATTTCACCAAAAAAAACCAAAAAAGATACTTTTTCTTCAGTTTTAATATAATAACCTTTGGATTTACCCTGAACTTCTACATGATCAATGAATTAAATATCAGAAAATACCTGACGTTCACTCAAAAATGCAAAATACAGGAGCATAATATCAGAGTAAATGGTAATAAATCACTTAAGCAAAATAACACAACATAGAAAACTGACTAAAGATAAGTTTTTATTTTTATTATAACCTTTATTTTAACCCATAAAGACTCAGTGCGACTTTTGTGGCACTTCCCAAGTGAATTTTTCTTTAGATTTAACCTTTCTTAAATAATTTATCACCACTGATTGTAATATTATCATTTGTATTTTGTGTTGTGTTTTGTGGGAATTTTTAAATTGTGAAAATCATGTGTTTTTCTATATTTTATTTACTGCTCATGTAGATTTTCCAAACATTTTCACAGACCTTGATTTTCTACATAAAAAAAAAAAAAGAAAAATTTCACAAAGATAATAAAGTCTTGTTATGTCTAAGGTTAAAATTTTTAATTACAGTGTATTTCTATGAGTGAACTATTGATAGTTTATTTATTGTTTTCAGTTGTACAGCCGTTTTTATGGTTTTTTTTTATCTATTCTATTATTTTGCTTTTTTATTCTTTTGTACGGCATTGTTTAATTGTTCAGCTGTTTTATGTTTTTAATCTATTCTTGTATTTTATACATTTATTTTGTTGTTTTTTTAATTCTTCTGTATAGCACTGTGGTCTAGGGTGGTTATTTTTAAAGTACTTTACAAATAAAGTAGAGAGATAGAGCTTAATTGTTATTCTTCCCCTGTAAATTGGTTGGAAAAAAAGCATCTGCTAAATGCATAAATGTAAATGAGTGAGCAATAAAGAGTTAAAAATGCAGGGAAAAAATCATTTGGGAGGTGCTAAAAAAGAACCACAGGGTCTTTAAGGGTTAAAAACAGTGGGATTATGTTGGAAGAAGGCCTGAAATTAAAAATCTAAACACATTCACCATGCGTTACCTTCACCTTTGACCTCTCATCTTGCGTCCTGAGTTTCAGATCATGTCTGTTTTGTCTCTAAAAAACAACTTTCCTCAAACAGACCTTTATTTTTGAGACATTTTCTTCCATTTTCAGCTCCTCAGATGTTTCCAGGAGGAGACGGGGGGATATTTATGCTGAGATGACCGAGAAAAAACTAAACATTTTTATGCATCACAGACAAAAAGAGACAGACCGGAGACAGACAAGAGCCATATTGAGACGTTCCGATGGATTACTGTGGAAAAAAGGAGGAGGGAGGGGAGGGGAGGGGGGCAGTGGGGAAAGGGGGAAGGGGGGGCCAGCTGCTGCCTCCGATTGGCTGAAGAGGGCAGTGTTTGTCTTCCCAACGCTCCTCAGTGGCATGATTGGAACTGAACTGGGGGAAAAACAGGCTCTTATCCATAATTACTTTCAGTGATGTATACTGAATCCAGAAAGCTCTCTGCATATTAATATAGAGCATTAATAGGTTTCACAATAATTAGAAGTGAAAAAAAATCATTTAGAATTTGGAAAGATTAGTTCAGGTCTTATAAATAAATGTGCTTTAATTAAAAAAAAAAAAAAAAACAGGAAGAAAAAGGCAGATTTAGTTGCATGAGTTGCTGCCGGGCTGGTCATTAGTAATTGAGTTGAGTCACAGTTAACATGTATTTGTGTGTTTTGGGGAGTTTTATCGCACATCTGTGTGTTTTCTATGTGTATGATTAGATGGATTAGTTGGATCTGTACATGTGTGATTCTGCCGCTGTTCTGCTCCAGTCCACCTCCTAAAGCCGCATAATCACCTATTGATTCCTCATCATCGTTACCACAGTTGGTGTTGTGTATATGAAGCCTCGTGGATGGAGGGGGAGGGGGGAGGGGGAGGGGGGCGGAGCTGCTGCTGCTGCACGGGACCATCGCGCCCACCGCCTTTGATTCGAACAAGGTCAGAGCAATCGATCGTCTTTGATCGGAGACTTTGCTCAGAGAAACAATTTCCACACGAGCTCCAGAGTCCAGACCACACACGGAAACACAGTCCAAGTCTGAGGGCAGCGTTAGCTTTGGGGGTTTGAGGGGTTGAAATAAACATGTATATTTTACCCCCACACCACCAAAGGGGGGGGGGGGGGGGGGGGGTCAAGGGGAACTGTTTTTGGTTCGGTTTGTTTGTTTGTTTATTAACACTCTATTGGTACCTATTGGTAGAATTCATACCAAATTGGGTTTGTAGATTGCCAGTGACCCTGAATTGGATCTGATTAAATTCTGGGAAAAGAAGGTCAAACTTCCAATTTTTTATGAATAAAAAAAAATAAAAATAAAAATCCCCCATTTACTTATAGGCAAAATTTCAAATGTCTATGAAAAATTTTTTGTTTCAGTTTACACCAATTCATACCAGATTGGGTTCATAGATTGCCAGTGACCCAGAATAGATGTGATTACATTTTGGGAAAGGTAGGTCAAAGTTCAAAATTTTAATGAATTTATATATATATATATATATATATATATATATATATATATATACATATACACACACACACACACACACACACTGTATACATACATACATACATACATACACACACACACATTTTTCCCCCATTTAACCTATAATGGGCAAAATTTCAAATGTCTGTAGCAGCAAAACTATGAATTGAATTCATATCAAATTGGGTTTATAGATTACCAGTGACCCAGAATAGATGCAGTTACATTTTGGGATAAGTAGGTCAAAGTTCAATTTTTTTTTTAATACATTTTTAATATTTTCTCTTTTCCCATTTACTTATAATGGGCAAAATTTCAAATGTCTATAAAAATATCGATTTTGCTTCAATTTACTTCAAAGTTGGCAGAATAGCCAGAATAAAATAGTCAGAATAGATCTGATAAAATTTTGGCAAAAGTAGGTCAAAGGTCAAATTTAATGAATTTTTTGAAATCTTTTTTTTTCTTCCCCATTTACTAATAATGGGTGAAATTTCAAATGTCTGTAGCAGCAAAACTATTGGATGACTTCATACCAAATTGGGTTTATAGATTGCCGGTGACCCAAAATAGATGTGGTTATGTTTTGGGAAAAGTAGGTCAAAGTTCAAGTTTTTTATGAATTTTTACTCTTTTCTCTTTTCCCTTTTACTTATAATGGGCAACATTTCAAATGTCTATAAAAATATTAATTTAGTTTCAATTTACTTCAAAACTTGGCACATATATAGAGGCAACTGATATGCTGACATCAGCACACGCATAGACATGACGACATCAGCTTGACTGATGCCAAAATAAGCTACAATATGTGCGAGGGGCGGGGCTTGTTGTGCCTGGAACCACTTGTTTGTTTACGCTTTAGCACCAAAATTATTGGTTCAGTTCATACCAAATTAGGTTTATAGATTGCCAGTGACCCAGAATAGATGTAGATACAGTTTGGGAAAAGTAGGTCAAAGTTCAATTTTTTTAAAACTCTTCCCATTTAGTTATAATGGGTGAAATCTGTGCGGGGGGGGGGGGGGCTGTACAAATACAGAAAACATTTAGAAACAGGCATCTGGAGATACAGTCTTCTGTGTAATTTTTGCATTTTGTAAATTCATCCCATGGGGTGGATTGAACCCTTTGACAGACTGGTTTTGACTCTTCTGGTTTGCCCATGATAAGAAGCAGCACGAACAGAAACATGTGACATGTGTTAAATAAAATTAAGGCCTTATGACTGTCTTCTGTTGGTCGCAAAGTGTTAAAGCAACAAAACAAAGTGCACAATAATGATGAAAAAAAAAAGGGTTAAAACCATGAAAGGGCCTTTTTAAGGAGGGGTTCTAAAAGGCGACTGAAAATACATTATTCAGTCACCCACTGAGTCTATTATAGAGATAGAAACATTCAAATAGGATCACTGGCCCTGCATGTCACAGGCATGTTCGATCCAGAATCAATAGTAACTTGAATGTGTGAGGCTGTCAGGTTCTGTCTGTGTTAGCATTCTGTGGTCTGGATGCAGGAGATCGGAGTGGGTGGGACTTTCACTGGAGGAGAACTCAACTAATTCTGTCAAAGTCCATCTTTGACTTTTGACTTCTATGACTTATGACCTATTGATCACAGTATTGATATCTCTAATCATTTCCATGTTATAAACCCATCAAATATGGACCATTATAGGTAAAGGCAAATTTTTAATATTAAATAAATAAATCCAAATAAAACAAGTGGTTCCAGGCACAACAAACACCACCCATCGCACATATTGTAGATTATTTTGGCTACTACAGACATTTAAAATTTCGCCCATTATAAGTAAATGGGGGGAAAAAAGATTTTTAAAAATTCATAAAAAATTTGAACTTTGACCTACTTTTCCCAAAATGTAATCAGATCTGTTCTGGGTCACTGGCAATCTATAAACCCAATCTGGTATGAATTCAACTAATAGTTTTGCAGCTACAATGTTAACAAACAAACAAACAAACAAACAAACAAACAAGTGGTGCCAGTCCCAACAAACCCCGCCCCTCGCACATATTGTAGCTTATTTTGGCATCGATCCAGCTGATGTCATCATGTCTATGCATGTGCTGATGTCATATCAATTTTCTGTATATATGTGCCAAGTTTGAAGTAAATTGAAACAAAAGTTATCTTTTCATAAGCAATTGAAATTTCACCCATTACAAGTAAATGGGAGAAAAAAAAAAGATTTTAAAAATTCATTTAAATTTTTTTTTTTAACTTTGACCTACTTTTACAAAAATGTAATCACATCTATTCTGGGTCACTGGCAATCTATAAACCCAGTCTGGTATGAATTCAACCAATAGTTTTGCTGCTACAGTGTTAACAAACGAACAAATTGAACCAAAAACAACACCCCTTGCCTTCCCTTCAGGGTGCAGAGTTATATATTAAAAAAATAAATAAATAAAAAAAAAAATCTAAATTTCTCAAAACTGTGAACAAACTTTGTAGACATTGTCCAAAGACAGCTAAATACACAATTTAAAATGAGATTGACCAGAAATTTGGTAGGAAAAGATGTTTTGAAGACAATGGTGGACACAGCTCCTTCACAGTAACTCCTGGCCCATCAGCAGGTGAGTTAAATGAGGAGTTTAAACCGTCTTTAAAATGGGAGTCAGTGGTCAGGATGGGGGAGGACAAGAGGATAGGGCCGTGGACACTTGGACAGGACACGGTCCACTGAACTGGGAACCCCAGCTCCTTTTATAGACTAGCACTGACCAATCACAGCCAGGTGAGGAGAACCACGGCAGGTGAACCTGATAAACACTAACGACCTGTGGAGAAGATCCAAAACACCTGTGGGGGATCTGAGTCTGCGTTCCAGGCCGGTTTTTGAGCCCGTCAGTCACGACTTCAAACCACGACTCATGACTTTGTAACGTTCCAGGTAAAGTCACGCCAAACCGCCTGAGAGCAAGGAACTGTGGGAGTTAGATGTAAACAAACCAGCATGGTGGACCGTAGGTTCTGCTCATTTACAGTCTTTTCTATCGCTAAAGGTGTTTGTTCTTTGCTTATTTGAGGAAAACAGAGGAGGAAAAATGGCGCATAAGGCAAGAGAAGCTGTTCTACCTTTTATTTTATTTGTATATTTGGATACGTATTTGGTATTAATTTATTCTTGCCCTCAATGGACTGAAAACTGATAGAAAAATTCTGTGATACACGCTGAGACAAAAGATGGAGTCACTGGATTCTGGAATCAGAGGATTTTACTTGTAAGGAGTCAAGTACATACAGCGAGATGCAGCAGTCGACTGACTAACACCAGGAAGTTGAAGATCTTCTAAAAGAACATGAGTTTTACCACCATTGGTCCAAGTGTACAAACATAATGACGTTGATCCAGTTCACCATTGGCTTAGGTTTCCAAAACACAGTGATGCATGGGTTCAGTGAGCATGTCTGTACTCTTCCACCTACACTATGGCCTGATCTGCTCAAGGGCAGCAGGCCGCTCTGGTCCCAAACTGGATGGAAAACAAGCAGATAGTGAAGAAATGGTAAACATATCCTGAGTGGATATGTCCAGGCATTCTTACAGAATATGTCATCAGAACCCATCCATGACTCGTGCTCTGGACACCTGGTGTTTACAGGATACACTGGTCTACAAGGAAAATGCTTCCAGAATAAAAGTAAGGAAATTTTACCACATGAGAGTCACTGATAAAGAAAAATCCAGTCAAAAATGCTGGTTGGCTAAACTTTCCAAGATACAGCCTTGGGTCAAAATGTGAAATTCAAGAATTAACAAGAGAATGGGTTTGACTCAAAAGGAATATTTGTCTCAGAGCTACAAGATCTACTTCAAAACACTGTCTGCACATTAGAATACATTCAGTTTACAGGTTCTATTTAGTGGAAGATTTATAAAACTATTATATAAATGTACATAAACCAATATATATGTGTAATAACACTTAATCATATACCTTGAAAACATCAGCAAACCGGCACTTTTGTCATTTATTTTCCAATTAATCTTATTAAAATACGTAACATTTAGCACATTTAATGTCTGAAGCAAATCATTTCTAAAAAATTGTAAACCAGGGATATAGTCTAATAGTCTAATATTACATTTTTCTAACAAAAACTAGCTAACACTAAAGTAGCTGCTGATTATACAGAACATTTGCAGATAAATAACATCAGAGCAATACCTTGTTTTAATAAACAATCTGCAAAAACACCACATCTGTGGGGGGCCGCCATTGCTACGTGACGTCAGAACTCAGAACTGGGAGAACATGGATCTAGTACGAGTTCACAGGTGGGAAGTCACAGGTTTGACTGACATTCCAGTGCATTTCCCTTTCAAATCCATGAAAAAATTCCAGCATGTGTGCTTGTGTACTGTATGAAAACTGTGTGACGTCTTATATTTGTGCTTTGCATTATCTTCTGTTCTTCACTCCAATTTTCGAAGAAAAGGGTTTGTGGTAGCGCTTTAGTAGGAGGATCATCAAACTCCATTTCGTTGGATGCACTTTGTACTGTCAAATGACAATAAAGGCAATTCTATTCTATTTTCACCGGTAGAAGGTTGGAGAAACAGGAGTTTCAGGTGGCCTGGAACGCAGCATGAGTCCACTATTGTATTTTCCTGAACCAAGCCAACAGGTTTGGACCCTGGTCACCTGACGTCCCACCAGGAGGCAGGTGGTGAACTATCAGATCTCCTCATCCATCAGATGCTGCTTTTCTCTGTTGTAAACAATCAAGTCCAATTTAATCAGAAAAATGTTGTTGCATATGAATCACGACTTCAAACAAACTAATCTGCGGTTACGTGGCGGCTCAAATGGCGTGTCGCTGCAGTTACCCTGGCTTTGATTTACAGCCTGGATGTGTGGAGGCTTTGAATGCATCTGGAGCGTCTTTAAAATGATTCTCCCTGCATGACATTTGATTTGTTCAGAGTTGCATCGTTGACTCTTTTTGTGCAGAAAGTGTTTGTGAAGCTACTTTTATGATACTATAGGAGTCACAGGAAATGACGCTGTTAAAGGGGACATGTAGATAGATAGATAGATAGATAGATAGATAGATAGATAGATAGATAGATAGATAGATAGATAGATAGATAGATAGATAGATAGATAGATAGATAGATAGATAGATAGATAGATAGATAGATAGATAGATAGATAGATAGATAGATGCCTTTTCTGATTGGGCGCTTCTATGAAACTGGGTTTATTTTAGTATCTGTCACTTCTCCATCTTTTTAGACCCAATAATAAAAGGTAAATGTAGACAGATTTTCCCCCAGGATGGACCTAATGATGACCTCAGAGAAATGCAAAAAAAAAAAAAAAAAAATTAAACACTGGCTCTGAGCCATCCCAGAATGAACAGGAAAAGCACTTGGAGAGCACAGACCTCCAAGACAGATCTGCCCCCCCCCACCGTGTTTGTTTGTCAGCAAGATAACTCAAAAAGTTAGGGATGGATTTTCATGAAATTTTCAGGAAATGTTGATACTGGCACAAGGAAGAAATTATTACATTTTGGTGGTGATTGGGGGTGGGGCCCATGGGGGGGCCCCACCGATCGGCCCTGGCGGAGGTCTGCGCTGTCTTTTCTAGAAAAGCATTCAGAGAGCGCAGACCTCCGCCAGGGCCGATCGGCCCACCCCCGATCACCACCAAAATGTAATCATTTCTTCCTTGTGCCAGTATCAACATTTCCTGAAAATTTCATGAAAATCCATCCATAACTTTTTGAGTTATCTTGCTAACAAACAAACAAACAAACAAACAAACAAACAAACATGCACGCACTCAAACACACAAAGCAAAGTGATCACAATACCTCCTGGCAGAGGTAATGAATTTTTAATCAAATACTGGGTCCAAAAATAGGACCCAAATATGGACATTAAATCTCCCTAGGTGTCAGTGCATTAGATGTAAAACGTGTGTAAATGCTCTTCTATAAACTCTAAATAAAGACACTGTGTTCAATGTGTGGATCCTAGTGGTTTTTCTAATCCACACATGTGGGTTTTTCATCAATCTCAGTCTCATTCCAGGTTTGGTGTGGAACCCATCGTGTCCACATGGGTTACATACAGAACCTACTCATTTAAACACAAATAAATCACAAATTATTTTGCAACAATGGTCATTTTTGTGAAACACTCTGCCTTGAATAATTAGTTTGATTCCCATAATGCACCTGTGAGAGACTAAAAAGATATATAAAAAAAAAATAGTAGCGTGTAATTTTCGTGTCCTTTTGACCGTGTCACATGCAGATTTTTGTAATAAATAGAATCTAAAATAATATAAAAATGTGTTTTATCTGAAAAATACTTTCTCTTTTATCTCAGTAAATATTTATTTTTAAAACAGACCCAAAGTGCTTCCAAACTTGCTTCATAACATCAGTCTACATCTGGTTTGAATTTTGAACCTCTCTGTCCTGTTTTTAGGACCAGTTTCAGAGAAGCATCTGCATATGTTCTGCTGAAGTCAAATATAACTCAGATTATAAAGATGTTTCTACCATCGTGCCATACAGTCATACCTTATAGTAATAAAAGCATGCATGTAGACCAGGGGTGTTAAATATACGGTCACTGGGCTAAAAACGGCCCAAAGGGTCCAGTCTGGACTGTGGGATGAATGTGTGAAATGCAAAAATTACACTGACGATATTAACAATCAAGGATGTCAAAATCATTTTAGCTCAGGGGCCACATTCAGACCAATTCAATCTCAAGTGGATCAGACCATTAAAATACTATTAGAATCACCTAGAAATACTGATGACTCTAAATTGTCTGTTTTTCAGGGTAACTTCCAAATGAAGTTTTCTCTACATTTAACAATTAGAAAGTGATTTATCACCATATATTATATTAATATCCTTTGCATTTTTGCAGTGAAAATCATATATTTTCCTATGTTTAATTGACTGGATATGTAGACGTTAATAAAATCTCAGGGTAAATTCAAAAGTTGTTATGTCAATACAGATGAAACCGAAGAAAACATGACATTTTCCACAAAATGTCATTGATTCTACATTTTAAAAAAAAACAAAAAAAAGCAAGGATCTACAATCACTGTCATTTACTAAACTACATGGGTTTTATTGGTGAACCAGTGTTGCAGAAGATGATGGTGTTTCCATGGTCACTATGGAGACGATGGATGCATCTAACAAACACATCTGATGCTGTTGAGAAGCTGAAAAACTGCATTTCACCTGAATTATCTACATGTATTGATAGGATTAATGGTTCGAAATTTATTAAACATTTTAGACCAGTAGATGGTTTTGGGTCTTTAAGGGTTAATACAGCGTCGAAAGTTTTAAAACCACAACACGGTTGTGAATTAAAGGCTCATATTTGTCTAAACCCACTTTTCTTAGTCTGTGCTTCATTTATTTGTGTATTTGGACCCTAATAGTTCATACAGTTTGAATTTGAACCCTCCAGCTGCTGCAAAACTATCTGTATATTTATTTTGGCAAAAATCCAGTGCATTTCTACAACCTGTTTTAATTCCTGCTTAATTTGTTACGTTTTACATCATGACATTTGCACATATCAGGTCCAGACTTCAGACGAACATTTCTCCAGTATTTCTCCATAATTGTTTGTCGTCATCAGCGGTTGTCGTCCAGACTGAAAATATGTCCAAACTTGGAGCCCATTACCTCAAATGTTTAGTTGTTGGTTGAACGGGACAGAGCAGCACAGCCGACAGCCTGGAGGGGGTGGGGCCTGAAGTGTCTCATGTGCATTTAAAGGGCCAGCGCTCCAAACCACCTTTCTGGTGTCATTACTCAGAAATAGGGTTGAAGATGGACCTGTCATTTGATTTGTATTTCTATTGTTTTTACTTATTATTAATGATTATTATTTCAGTTATATCATATTTTTAAGTCTTTTTTTTTTTTTTTTCTTTTCTGTGTATTGTTTATTTCCGGGGACGTATTTACATAAGCCTTTTTTGGCTCTATCCTCTCCTGCACAATGGTGTTACTTGCATGAAAATTGTTTTTAAATTTTTTTTCTTCCTGTCTATGATATGCAAATAGATAAAATAAATTAATAAATTAATGTTTTTAGTTTTTATGTTTTATTGTGATTGATTTTATATCTGTACAGCACTTTGATTAAAAGCGCTTTACAAATAAATTATTATTATTATTATTATTATTATTATTAATAATAATAATAATAATAATAATAATAATAATAATAAATTAAAATAAAATACATAGGGTTGAAGATGGACCTGTGGAGTTGAATGAATGAAGAATTCAGACCCAAGTAGAGCATTTACAGTTTTTGGAGACCACAGGGAAATGTGGGAAAAGGAAGAATTCCATTTTAAAAAGCAAAATATCACTCCTTTGAAGCTGTTTTTTATCAGTGTGTCTGGAAATATAACGGACATGCACATGGATTTACAGTGAATTTACTGTTTTCTAGATAAGCAGGACTGTGGCTTTTAAGAAATTCCGCATAATGTATTTCATCAAGCAAAGCTGGTCAATTACAAGTCAGGTCTCCAGTAATATCTTTTTTTAGGTTGACATGAACAAATAAAAGCCAAGCATAGAATTTACAGTTCATGTGGACCACAGGGAAATGTTTGAAAATGAAGAATTCCATTAAAAAAAGCCAAATATGACCCCTTAAAACCATAAATAAGGTAGTTGTGCTAAAAGTAATGGAACAAATCCATAAATAGTAGATGTAAACAGTGCAAACAACAGCGCCATCCAAAGTCTAGAAGACCATGAACCTGTTCTCCAAAAGAAAAAAAACCCAAACACCTCTCTATTTTCCCTCTGCCCATCAAACACTTAGAAACAAATAGTCTAATGAGAGGATTCAGAGCGAGTGGCGCTGAAGTCCTTCAAACTTCCACTGTTCAGATGTGTCACCGCCGTCGCCTTGGGCAACATCACAAACAAAGTCATCTCCACATATGTTCTGTTGTCTCACTTTCTTTGAAGTCTTTCCATCGAGAGACGCTGAAAATTCACGTTGCCTATTTTCTGACTCACCGACTCTCCTGGTTTTTTGTTTAGTTTTTTTTTTTTCAGCTTTGAGATTCATTATTTCGTTCGTCTGTTACACAATACCGTACCTTTACGATCCAAAACAGCCCGAAGAGTTGGGAATAATTACGAAAATCTTCCTCCACTCCACAGTAGCGGAATTGGACGGACTATACCAGGGGTGTCAAACTCTTTTTCTTTCAGGTTCCACATTCAGCCCAGTTTGATCTCCAGTGGGCCGGACCAGTCAAATAATAGCATAATAACCTATAAATAATGACAACTCCAAATTTTTAGAAGCAAAAAATAATATTAAATTACACTGGTCAACAACAAATTTATTGTTTCAGTTTTTTGAGCTGATTTAGGATAATTTTGGTGTGCTGAATCCAAAAATCACATTCATTTTGCTCAATCAGGTCAACTTTCTGAACTATGCTACATATTGGCTTTTAAACATTTTTGCTTACATTTATGGGCATTTTCACATCATATGATACAAAATTCTTTCATATTTCTTGCAATAAACGAGTTCTGAAGATTTTACTTTTGCCAATTTATGATTAATGTTTTTTTTTAATATTACAGGTGAATGAAATGGCTTCGACTAGAAGATCTTGCAAAAATAAGCCTGACGTATTCTGCTACATCTGCGGTGAATACATAATAAATAATAAATACATCCTGTTAGAAAATGATTTTTTTTCTCTTAAAACCTATTTTGGGTGAGAGCTATATAAAAAAAATCAACTGATAAAGTCACAAAAATGGAATCAATTTTGTGAGAAGATCAAATTTTTCAAAATCAAATTAGCAAAAAAACCTGACCTGATTGAGAAAAACAGATGTCATTTTTGGATTTAGCGGTGCAAAATGGTCCTAATTCAGTTGAAAAAACCTAGACAACTTGCAAAAAACATTTTTTTGTAGCCCAGTGTTATCAAAATATTTACATTTTACAAAATATCCCAACAAAAAAGGTGTGAATAACCTGAAAAAACTGACATTTCTGAAGAAAAATAAGAAGAAATAAGGAAAAATTTGATCAATATTCTGCCTCAACTTATGATTTCTACATGTGCATTAAAGATCAGATCTACCAGGACACAAAAGAGGCAGATTATTGTTAAAATTGCACTTATTTTTCTGTAGACATTTCAGGTTGTTCATATTTGTTCAGGTTATTGACGTTTTACTATTAAAGGATATCAGAATTTAATGTTCTTTGCAATAAATCAAAGAGAAAAAAATGGTGTTGCCCTTATTCAGAAGCATGATGTGATGTTATTTTTTTCACATTAAACCACACTGTAAAAAAAATCAGTAATTTAACAGAATTTTCATTGTTTATTTTACAGATTTTTCCTGTATTTTCAAGATACAGGAAAATATCAATGAAATTACAAAGACAGTCTGTGATTTTACATGTCAAATGTAAAATAACATGAAAAAAACTGTAACTGAATAACCAGAAAATTTCCATTTTTAAAAGAATTTTTTTCTTTTTTCACAGAAAAATACAGTTAAAATACATTTGCAAATGTATCATAATTTCACAAATATTTCTTTTCTATTCATGAGATTAAAGTTTTAATTTAAAGTTTAATACTGTAAAAAATAACAAAACAAGATAAAATTACTGACAATTAACTGTAAAAGAAGTATTTGTTCTGTCAGTTTAACAAGACTTGTTTGTTAATTGACAAATATCTTGTGTAATTACAGGAGGTTTCACAACAAAAACGTTGAATAAATGTGTTTTTGTGAATGTATAACATGTATAAGGACTGATAAACTGTCCAAATACAGTTTTTATCAGTGGATTGGACAACTGAGTCTCATTGGAAATTATTTATATATACAGGGTGGGGAAGCAAAATTTACAATATTTTGAGGCAGGGATTGAAAGACAGTGTATGACCAATTAGTTTATTGAAAGTCATGAGAATTTATTTGCCACAAGAAAATGTACATAATAGAAAATGTTTTTATTCTATGTGTCCTCCTTCTTTCTCAATAACTGCCTTCACACGCTTCCTGAAACTTGCGCAAGTGTTCCTCAAATATTGGGGTGACAACTTCTCCCATTCTTCTTTAATAGTATCTTCCAGACTTTCTCGTAATTGTTTATAATGGAAAGAAGAGAATGACTATGAGCAAAACTGTCTTTATGGACACTCCTACTATTTTTGAAATCTCCTTTGATGTGACGAGTGCATTCAGCAAATCACACACTCTTTGACGTTTGCTTTCCTGATTACTCATATGGGCACAAGTTTCTGAAAAGGTATGGATAATAGTGTTAGGTATGATTATGACATCAATATATGTTTGGTTTCAAAACAACTGACGTAGTGCCTGCTGAGAAAAAACTACTAAATGTTCATTGTAAATTTTGCTTCCCCACCCTGTATATTTATTGGTAATTTGATTGTTTTAATACATGTAAATATTCTTTATTAAACATTAAAAAGTCAAAAAATATGCAAAATGTGATGTAAAGTTTGGGCAAAAAACTGGATTTTAAATATGGAAAATTACCGTATTTTTATGAGATGGTTATTTTCTGTTATTTAACAGTATTTTTTTTGGTGCCCCAGCTGCTGGAATAATACCGTTTTTTATGTTTTGTTTTGGTTTTTTTTTTACAGTGCAAGAGGAACATTTGGAGTCATTATATCTAGGTTATTGTGCTGTTATTTTTGAGTTTGACGCCTTGACTGTCAATATCTTCTGCACTTTACAAAATCATCCCACCTTTGGCGGGCAGGTTTTCTGTCTCACCGACTCTCTTGGTTTGTTGTTTGTTTTTTTTTTTCGGCTTTGAGATTCATTATTTCATTTGTCTATTATGCAATGCCGTACCTTTACGATCCAAAACAGCCTGAAGAGTTGGGAATAATTAGCTAAAATCTTCCTCCACTCCACTGTAGCAGAATTGGACGGACTATACTATTCGGCCCGTATAAAAGATTGAAAAGGCTTTGTGATGCAAGCGCTACCTGCTGCCAGACTCTGAGCGATGCTTCCTCTGTGAAGTTGGCTGAACTCGGGCCTGTTTCTTCATTTCTTCCCTCAGGTTTTTTTGCTGAAGCGCCGGAGAACTCGCATCATTACATTAACTGCAGACAAGTGATTACTTTCCATCTGCAATCACCAGAATCAAACGTTGGCAGACGTTCATGCGCAGATGCACACACACACACAAAGAAATACAGTTGAACCCACTATAATAATAAGTCCTGTTGGAGTGTGTTTGGGAGGTCTGGGCAGCTGCGTGGCTAACAGCTGACAGCTGGATGGAGCGCGTTGCGGGTTTGACAGCGTGGTTGATGCTCGGGCGCGTGCACACGATAAGCGGTGAGTGATTATCATAGTTGTTGTATCACAGTTTATCGCGCGACGGGAGGACGGTTACACTCACCTGGCCATGTTTTCCCTGGAAGCATCATCATTCAGATATGCACGCAAACACACACACACACACACACACACTCCCCAAAAAAAAAACAAAAAAAAAACTTAATCTAATCTGTGTGTTTTCTCTCCGCTGCAATAATACGGCGGCCTAATTGGCTCTGACAACTTGGCCAACTCAATTCCAGCTAGTCTCATCCAGAATGCTTCTCTATGTCTCTAATTAGGTCCAATCAGCTGGAGTGATATTTATCGATTCACCTCATCCCTCTTTCCCTTCCTCTCCTTCTCCTTCACACCGGCCTCCCTTCATTCTTTGTGAAGGAGACTCTGTTCCTCCACTCTTTGGCTAATTTTAGCATGAGGAAAAATAATTATGATTGATGCAGGTGCCTCTCTTTTCCTTTCAAAGCTTTTAAATAGATAAACCCACCCCCCACCCCACCCACCCCCTCCAAAAAAAGAAAAAAAAAGAAGAAGCAAGAAGCTAATTAGCGTGCGAGGATGAGCGAGGAGAGAGGCCTTATCGAGCCGTTATCAGTTCTCCTGCCCCACAGCTTTAAACATCATATTAGATATCTTAATCGTTCATTCTGACAGGGGCGTCAGGGACAAACTTTCTCATTTTCCCAGCCGATTGATGTGCTCAATCCCCCCCACCCGCCTCTTTCTTTCCGCTTCCTAACTTATTTTTCTCCCTCCTTTTCTTTCTTTTTTTTCCCCCCTTCTTTCTTTCTTTCTGAGACACACAGCCGTCAGCGACGTGTCGGGAATCCTGGATGATTTAATTCATCTAAACAACCTTTTAGCCCCGCTCCGAACGTAACGCTATGTTTGAGAGTCTGAGCGAAGTTGGCAGCGTGTGTCATTTCAGGAGTATCGACGCGCTGGAAAACACGTCTGGCGGTGACATTGGAGCAGACGCTTGTTTCTGTAAGTCGGCGACGGGACGGTGGCCAGATACGAAGTAAAGGGAGAAAGGGAAAGGGCAGGAGATTAAACTGCACTGGATGGGAGCTGCATCCACGTCAAACCAGCTGCTTAAATTTCATATTAAGCTTCGTTGAGTCAAAAATGACAGCGAGTGGAATCAAAACATTTCATTATTTATCATGAAAAGAAGGTTTCACATGTGGAGAACTTGTAATTATCCCCATAACGCCAAATGTATCATATCTGATACATGAGTTTTCAAGTTCTCTACATGATCAGAGTGATTTTTTTTTTAATTGAAAAACCTGATGTAAACAATTATATACCTGCAATACACAGATAATCCACCAGGGGGAGGAGTTCATTCACCAGAGGCCTTTCCAGTGACACTACAAGACTGACATTAATGAGGAAGGAGACAGAATTATGACATTTTTTAAAAGGAATTACAAATTTGTTAGACATGTTTGTGTGATATGATGTTTTTGTTTGCTCAAAAATAACAATATTTGAGCATTGAGACCTGATGTATCAAATATGATACAAAATTGAAACTCATTTACTATTTTTTTATTACTATCATCAAGTATGTGATGTAGACCAGGGGTGGGAGGGGGTGGGAAGAATGGGACATGCTTAATGCCTCTGAAATGGAATATTCAAATGTTCAATGTAACTTCAATCTGTACCAAAAATTGATAAACAAATATGTAAAAAAAAAAAAAAAAAAAAATTGAAACTCAAACATGGAAATTGACATTTGAAAAAAAAAAAAAGAAGTTTTTTGGTTGTTCAGAAGGACCAATAATGGCTCCAGTTTCAAAGAACTGGAATTTTCTGTCAATGGTTTAATGGTTCAGGCTTGACTCGGCCTTTTTGCATTTCCATCACATAAAAAAAACTGGACTCTGGTACCTGGTTCTATTTTTTTAGTATGTGTTTGGCCGAGGTTTCAAAATGGCAGAAGGGATACTAAAATGTGACATGTAAACCAGGGGTGATTTCTCAAAGACTTTAAGGGAAGTTCAGCTTCCCCTAAAATGACTCAAATTAAATGGTTAAATCTGTTCGGTTGTGTTGACATTTCATTGACTCCAAATGTGTTTGATCACGTTCATCTCACAGACGAGTTTGTTCAGAATCAGTTTTATCACAAATCACAGACTGGATGTTGTTCACTTCTCCTCCATTTCCGTGTCTCTGTTTTCTCCTCCATCTCTGCTCAGTGCATTTGTCCGTAGACGCTCAGCGTCCATGCACTTCAATGGGACTGAGTGGAACTGGGTTTTTCATTGACTCTAAACTGGACGGTAATTGGATAAATGCCACCATGTTGTCCCGCCCCCAGACGCTCGGCGTCTCTGGGGGTGAATGGAGCTGTGGGCGGAGCTCAGCTTTGGCCCAGTAGCACTCCAGTACTACATACTGTTCTATAGTATTCTCTACCTATTGTCTAAGATGCTTTCAGACACCAAAACAACATCATGTAAAATGTGGTAAAAGCCTAAAATAGTGATTTTTGGATCCCTCATAACATTTAACCTCTATACAAGTATGCAGAGCCGTCGGGATGATGTAGGCAAGGTAGGCAGCTGCCTAGGGCCCCCTCGCTGAAGAGGGCCCCCGATGGCCGCATGGTCCTTTATCTGTACAACTTATTAAAAACCATCCATTGTAAACAAACCACCACAGTGAGACAGCGCTAACCCTCTCCTGTACTGTTTTGTGACTAGGGCCCCCTAAACTAGGGGGATTCCCCCTATGCAATGACAAAGGCTATGAGGGTCATGTAGAAGTGACCTCCGCCCTCACGAACCCCCCATCACACCCCCCACTTGCTGTCAGTGTAACAAACAGTCTGTCCACACTGAGCACGGCGGCGGCCATTTTAAAAGAACACCAATGATGAAGCGCTCCTACCCTTCAGGGTTCGCAAAAAGACAAAAAACGAAAGAAGAAGAGGAAAAACGCCAACGACACAGCGGTAAGTATTAAGTAAACCATTGTTTTCTCCAAACAGGCCACAACTGTGTGATATGTTTGAAAGTGTGCGAACAAAAGCCCTCACCACAGTGACCAAACACACAGATGTTAGCATGAGAGGGAGAGGATTCAGTTCAAGAACTAATCATATACACACAACACAACTGTGTTCTGTTGAAGAATTTAAGGAGAGAAGAAACACAACTTCTCCATCACCCTTTTCTACTGTTGAACAGCGTTCCAAAACTACTTTGGAGATAAATAATTTGGATGTGGAGGACCGAAGTACGACAGCATTAACAGTATTTAGTCCTGAAAAGCCAAAGCTCAGCCTACTGAAGTGTTTTCACTTCCTCTGGGCGGTTGTCTGCTCCTGCTGCCGTCACCAACACAACTTTATTCCAAATTAAACCCTCTGCTCCTATGAATCCCATCCAGTTTGGCCAAATAATCCATCCAGTTCCATGGACATTTTCGGTTAGCTAGCAATTTCCGTTGGTGATCTGTCCATCCCATTAGGAGAAAAATGTCCCGTTTCCATTGCGTTTGTCCGTCTCATCAGTCCGTCTGTTCCTTGTGTGTCAGCTGGTTTAGGCACAGAAGAGGACTAGAGTAGGACTGCAGCAAAAGTTTGTATTTTCAGTCCAACATTTGTTAGAGTCCCTCACATCAGCTCTGTGCCTTCACTGCGGAACTGAGTTCTGTTCACGTTCAAAGAGGCACACGTAAACTATACATGAGGCGTTCAGGAACAATTAGAATAATTAGGAAATTACAACACTTTTCAAAATCGTCAAATAATATATATATATATATATATATATATATATATATATATATATATATATATATATATATATATACATTCAGAATATTCAAATACAACATCAAAAAAATGAATGGCGGTGTCTGTGAACTATGTCTGTGAACTATGTAATCACAATCCTACATTTTAAACTCTGTAATTATCTACATTTCCCGCACTTGCCCATCAACACATCACAACACTTTGCACCATGTGCTCAGGTAGTTTTTGCCAATGAGGTCTGACGTTACATTTTGGTGCATTATGGGAAGTGAAGTTCTTCTCCTGCAAAGTTACTGTCAAATCCTCCGCACTTTAATCATATACTTCTAGAATAAGGACAAAAGTAAGCCTACTCACCAAATGCCTTTTTTTTTTTTTTTTTTTAGGCGCTTTGCTTAAATTTCTGTCAGCGCCAATTGATAGTGACATTCCCATCAACAATGCCTAATTGAAGACACTGTGTCCTTTACTACACTCTGGTGGATACTCTGTGTTGCGTAATACAGAGTAATTCATGACTCATTAAATGCATCAGAAAACAGAAAATCACATCTGGATTTTATTTTTCTTCTTCCATGATTCGACCACCACATCTTCGCGTATTAGGGGCCTCACTTTACTTTCTTGCCTAGGGCCCCCAGATATCTTGAAACGGCCCTGCAAGTATGGCCTATATATTTAGTATTTATGACGGCTTTGTAACCTAATTTCTACTCCTTCGCTTTTCTATATTAAGTCTCTCTTCACACACACACACACACACACACACACACACACATATATATATATATATATATATATATTGTGTGTATACCTCTGTATATATTTGTAATACTGTATGAAAGAACTTTGCTTTCTCTAAAATTGTCTTATATATACAGGGTTATGAATAAATGAATGAATGAATTTATTTTTAGTTTTACATCAATCATTGCACTCAGTACATTAATCATAATAAACATAAAACCCAAAAAAGGAATAGGCTAGAAGCAAAAGTTTATTTTTTTTTTGCCTATCCTTTTCAACTAATACACTGCATACATCAACTTAAATGTGTACAGCATCAAGCATTCACACCACAATAATAAAAAAAAACCCAACAATAACAAAAACTTATCTACCATCTCAATTCAATCTTTCTGAATAATTTTAAAATTAAGGTACTTCTTTGTTTTTTTTTAAACTTCACCAAAGGAGTGGATAACTTGAATGCATCATCAGGTCCATTCCATAATTTCACATCCACAATCCCAGTCCATCTAGACCTCACATTTGTCCTCACTTTAATCCACTCACACATATGAAGATCTCTGAAATTCGAATTACCCTCTCTTAATTCCAAGAACCACGACTGGTATTTGAGACAATACTATTTTTATCCTGCATGTTCCATATACCTATTCAAAATTATTCAAAAAGAATGAACCAATTTCACGACGCATTGCTTCAGTTCTCAAGCATCATCATGGAATAACTGAGTAGTCACTTTTCCATTGACCCTCAAATTGCGTAAATATAACTTGCGCATAAAAATTTACCTAATGGAAAAAATAACAATTTCGCCAGAAGTCTCATTTTTCGATTAAAAGTTTTTGCGCTGGCAAGAGGTGGTTTTTTGGGGGTAGTGCAAATAGTATATCACACAAAACTGCAACGGAAAGACCCTTTTCTGCAACCAGAGTCAGGTGAATTTAAAAAACAGATGTTGACGGACTTTACAACAAGCGAAGAAGAAGAAGAAACATGTTGCGGTATGTGTGGACACACCAGGAAACCCAATCATTTTTAAATTTAGGATGAGATAGAGGGGTAATATATAATAATAATGAATATATCTGTAAATCAACACCATATTTACGTTTGTCTCCATGTTTATGGAATGACTTCTCGTGTCATCTCGCGATAATAAAAAAACAAATCATTGCATTTGTGATTTAATGGAAAAACCGACATTACGCACTTCTGTTTATTCAACATTTAGTAAATATCGGTGAAGTTTTGCACAGATGTTCAATGGAAGAGGGACTCGTGACCATTTGAAAGAGGAGTTTTCTAAGGTTTGAATGGCTGCCACAGGGGGCGCTGTAGTCACATCGATCCCCCGGCAACATTCAGTTTTGTTTGTTTATCCTCGGAATGGTGAGTCCTCAGCAAAGGCGATTTCGAAGGCAATTCAACATTAATCCGCCCTCTCCTAAGAACATTCAACGGTGGTTTCAACAGTTTCAAGAGAGTGGGTGTCTGTGTAAAGGATAAAGTCCAGAAGGACCTTGAGTTTCGGACGAACAAGTGGCGAGAATCCGTGCTTCGTTTGAGGGGAGCCCATGGAAGTCCACAAATCGAGCTAGCCATGAGCTTGCGATCCCTCAAACCACTATCTGGAGTGTGCTACATTGAACACCTGTAAGACAGGACATAAAAGTTGATTGTGAGTAGAATACTTGTGACTTGGCTGGAGTTTCTAGCTTTTCCTTATTAAAATATTGCGTAATGAAATCGGTTCATTCTTTTTGAATAAACCTGTATTATGAAAAAAAAAACATCCTAAAAAAGGTGAGAGAAACAGTATCTAATTGTAGGTCTGTAACGGTACACATACCGAACCAAACCGCTTCGGTACACACCTGTTCGGTTCGGTACACAGCTGTACCGAAACGGCATAGTATGTTGAGAAAAAGAAAAAGGAATGAAAGACGTCGTTTGATGTGGAACTTTAAATCCGTGCAAGTTCCACACGGACATATACTCTCTCTCTCACACACACACGCTGAATAATAGAGGAACAGAACTCAGGAGTTGGACATTTAAAGTATGTAAAGTTTCACTTTCGTTCCTTGCCAGCATTAGTTATGTCTGTTATGGACCGCACCCCAGGTATATAACTGCACCCCCCCCATAAAAAAAACAAAAAAAAAACTGTGACTAGATTTTTAATCAAAACTACTTTTCACGGAAAAGTGCAATACTAACGTTTTAGATACATTTTGTAAATTTATTTTATTTTTTATTTGATTTATAGCAGCAGAATTATATTATTCCTGTTTTTCTATATTCTATTGTCTCCAAAAATTGGGGGAAAATTTTTCAAAAATTCATAATAAATGCATTAAAGACATTTTGAGGGGTTTTCTTTCTTCCCGTACCGCACTGAAAAAAAACGAACCATGGCTTTCAAAATCGAAAATGTACCAAACTGAAAAATTTTTGTACCGTTACAGACCTACTGAATTCTCTGTATGTCTTGTGCATCTAGTGAATTGACAATTAAACATCTCTGAATCTTGACTCTCTCTGAATCTAAAATTTTCTCTGTATATTATATATATTTTTGTAAGATCTAAGATGACTTCTCTGTATGTGTTTTTCTCTACAAGCCTGAACAACTGAAATATTGCCTGAAACATTGTAAGTGGAATACAGTTTTATATGGAAAATTCTACTTTTTTCTTGTTCCTCTTCGCTTGCCTGTCAGTAATTTCATATCCTCCACTATCAGTTTTGGATGTCAGTTTTTGTCTTATCCGGATGAAATGGCATGATGTGAATATTCCTTTAAAAAAATTCAATAAAAATGTCTTTCCCATATTTCCCACCACACACACACACACACACACACACACACACACACGTATTTTTTTTACCCCCATTTGATCACATGATAGACAATAGATAGCAGGTGAACCCCATGTTAAAGTTTCTCACATATCCTCTCACACGCTGTCATTTTGCACGTGTGAAATTCATGTGGGTTTTCTGTTAGGCTTATGTCACTAAATGTAATGCGACATTGTCTGTAACATTACACCAGAATTTCATCAGCGACGACGGTGAAAACAAAAACTCTAGAGACACTGATGTGCTCGACTTGGGGAAGAACAATTCAGAGAAAATGTGGCAAAATGTTTGTCCGATGTCACACATTTGGAAATGTATAAACAAGGCCATTGTTGAAGACAGACCGAGACAGGATGGCATGTGACGATGGTGATGATGAAATCCTAGGGGTTGTAGCTGTACAGCGTTGCCAGATGTACGATAAATATCAAATTTGTACAATAGTTATCATATTTGTACGATAATTTCACGCTCTGTACGATCAATAATTCAAAAAAATCCCATAATATATGATAATTTGACCCCTTTAATACATGGCAGATAGATAGATAGATAGATAGATAGATAGATAGATAGATAGATAGATAGATAGATAGATAGATAGATAGATAGATAGATAGATAGATAGATAGATAGATAGATAGATAGATAGATAGATAGATAGATAGATAGATAGATAGATAGATATTTTATTGATCCCCATGGAAATTCTGTGAATTCCATTGCTTGCATACATACATACATACAAAAAAGCAGAATATCACTCTTTTAAAGGTCAAACTACATTATAAGTTCTACTGTACATGGTCTGCAGTGATGTTTTACTGAAGCACATGGTCCTGAGCAATGTAAAATCAGAGAATTTTCATCAAAATATGATCATTTTAAGCTTCTGGTACGATAATGGTACGATGGTCCAATGTCACACATTTGGAAACAAATAAACAAGGCCATTGTTGAAGACAGACCGAGACAGGATGACATGTGATGATGATGATGATGAAATCCTAGGGGTTGTAGCTGTACAGCATGGTCAGACGTACGATAATTATCATATTTGTACGATAATTTCACCCTCTGTATAATCAATAATTCACAAAATCCCATAATGTACAATAATTTGACCACTTCAATACATGGCAGATAGATAGATAGATAGATAGATAGATAGATAGATAGATAGATAGATAGATAGATAGATAGATAGATAGATAGATAGATAGATAGATAGATAGATAGATAGATAGATAGATAGATAGATAGATAGATAGATAGATAGATAGATAGATAATGATGATGAGGGAAAAAAATGCTAGATTAATTAATAAAAGCTAACAAAATAAGAAAAAAAGTGACCAAAATGAACAAACATAATCATCAAAATGAGTAAAGACAACAAATAAGAAGCAAAATAAGTGAAAAATTAAGAAAATGAGAAAAAAATTAATACAAAAATGAAGAAAATAGGCAAAAACAAAATGGACAAAAACAAAGACAAATAAGTAGTACAATGAACAAGATAGATAGATAGATAGATAGATAGATAGATAGATAGATAGATAGATAGATAGATAGATAGATAGATAGATAGATAGATAGATAGATAGATAGATAGATAGATAGATAGATAGATAGATAGATAGTGATGATGAGGGAAAAAAATGTTAGATTAATTAATAAAAATTAACAAAATAAGAAAAAAAAAGTGACCAAAATAAACAAACACAACCATCAAAATGAGTAAAGACAATAAATAAGCAGCAAAATTAGTGAAAAATTAACAAAATGAATTAAAAAATGAACAAAATAGGCAAGAAAATGGACAAAAAAAGACACAGACAGACAGATAGACAGACAGATAGACATCTGTGAATTCCATTGCTTGCATACATGCATACATACATACATACATACATACATACATACATACATACATACAAAAAAGCAGAATATCCCTCCTTTAAAGGTCAAACTGCATTCTAAGTTCTACTATACATGGTCTGCAGTGATGTTTTACTAAAGCACATGGTCCTGAGTGATGTAAAATCAGAGAATTTTCCCCAAAATACAATAATTGTAAGCTTCTGGTACAATCATTTGTCATTTCCCATCTGCCTCCGCTGTGGCTGTGGGTCGCAGCAGCACTGATCTGTGTGACAGGTGTTGGAACTCCAAACATCAGTGGTGGTTTTATAAATGTCTGAATTGCGAGGCCTTGGTGCAGGTCATGGTTTGCTTCTGTCTGCACACTTCACCTTCTACTTTATCCTCCATCTGGATCTGCAGATAATACGTCTACAGCCCAAGGTTCCCTGACATATTTTGCCGTAATTATCTGCACCTGTCTACTTCAGGAATGTGCGAACATGTGTCAGTTGCCGTGTTGTCCTTCCTTAGTCACTATAGGATTATAGAAGTGTATACAATGGGAGGTTCGTCGAGTTCATTGCATTCCTCAGTCTCTTGTGTAGAGTAATTTGTTCTCACTGTCTAGTTCCAATAAAGCTAATACATCCAGACGGTCTTCGAAGTGTTCCTTTGACTTTCTGCGCCTACTCAGAAATATTCAACATCATTAGGTATGTTTGATAACCTAACCTCAATCTTTCTTTGCAAAATCGGCATCTGAAGTTGACTGTGTCCACCTCCCACTCAACTTTATTATGGAGCATAGCTTAATTGTTTTCACAAATAATTCTTAACCCTATAACGCCAAATGTATCATATTTGATACATGAGTTTTGAAGCCCTCTACATCAGGGGTGTCAAACTCATTTTAGTTCAGGGGCCACATTCACCCCAATTTGATCTCAAATGGGCCGGACCAGTGAAATAACGCTGGTGAAAAAAGTAAAATTACATTGTGATAATGTTTATATCTATGTTACGGCTGGGGCCATTGGTTTTTCTGTTTTTGTTTTTTTTTTTTCCTTGTCTCCGCCTTCAGTTTGGGCTGACTGGAAACACCTGCTTTCAATTCGCCTGCCTATAAAAGCCTGGAGCTCAGACCATGAAGACCAGTGAGTCCAGTGCTGCAGTTTGGGGTTTTTTTTGGTTTGTTTGTTTGTTTGCTTCAGCTTGTGTTTTTCCACTAATTTTGGCCGTATTCAAATTTTCTTTTTGTATAATAAACTCGACGTCTTTTTGTTACAATCGACCTGCTCTCCACGTTGTCCTTTGCCGTCTCCCGGACCATCTTTTTCTTTCTTTTAGTTTTTGTTACGTGTCGGCACCCTAGACCTCCTGGCACGTAACAATCTACATCATTTCCTTAACAATCTGAATAACATGAGCAACTTCAAATGTCTTCAGAAAAACAAGTGCAGTTTTAACAATATTCTGCCTCAGTTTGTCAGTTTATCATTTACACATGTGCATTACAGGTTACATTACATTTACAAATACACATAATATTGATAAAATTGCATTTACTTTTCTCAAGACATTTCACGTTCATGTTTCTTCAGGTTATTCACATTTTTTGTAAAAGGACAGTTTAACCCTTTCATGCACAGTGGTCACTCCAGTGGACAGTTCTTCTCCAGCTGTTCTCTTGTATATTCATGGATTTTGTTGTTTTACTTGCATATCAACCAACACAGTGAATACTTATGCACCATCCCATAATACACTGCAATTTATACCGTTACTGTAACATTCCTGTTCTTGATAAACCTGATCTGCAGCAACATATGAGTGTAAATCAATTGTTAATTGTTATTAGACTGTAATTAACAGGTTTTTTTTTTTTTTTAAGTTATTGTGTTTTGTTGTTTTTTGCACATTATTTGAGTGAGTAATAACTACTATTATAGTATGTTAAAATGTGAGAAAACATCAGATTAGCAACATAAAAAAAACATTTATTTCATAGTTGTCACACAGTATAACAGTAAATACATGTTTCTTTGCTTCAGCAGTTAAATGCATGGTGTCCAGCTGAGTGGACATTTTTGTAACTCCATGAAAAACAGGTTCATTAAAAAAAAAAAAAAAAAAAAAAAAAAAAAAAATATATATATATATATATATATATATATATATATATATATATATATATATATATATTATATATTTATATATTTTTATTTATATTAAATCACATTGTTTTTTTCATGCCTAAAGAGGAATAAAAACACTCAGGAAAAAAATCTTGATTAAGGTTCTCATAATTCATGCATGAAAGGGTTAATGTAAACATTGTCATATAATTTTACTTTTTTTTTTTTTTTTTTACACACTAAAACAAAAATAAAATCTGCAGTTGTCATTATTTATAGGTGATTATGACTGTATTTTTCTGGTCTGACCCAATTGAAATCTAATTGGTTTATATGTGAATGTGTGGAACCTGAAATAAAATTATTTTTACACTGTTGATTGTTAATTTCTTCAGTGTAATTTTTGCATTTAACAAATTCATCCTGGGGCCAGATTGGAGCCTTTGGTGGGCCGGATTTGGTCCCCAGGATGCATGTTTGACACCTGTGCTCTACATGATCAGTGTGATATTTTATTTCTTGAAAAACCTGATGTATACAATTAGATACATGCAAAGCACAGATAATCCACCAGGGGGAGGAGTTCATCCACCAGAGGCCTTTCCAGTGACACTACAAGACTGACATTAATGAAGAAGGAGACAGAACTGGGACCATTTAGAAAAGGAATGAACAATTTGTTAGACATGTTTGTGTTATATTATGTTTCCATTTGTTCAAAAATAATAATATTTGAGTATTGAGACCTGATGTATCAAATATGATACAAAACTGAAACTCATTTGCTATTTTTTTTATTACTATCATCAAGTATGTCATGTAGTACCAGGCGTGGGTGGGAGGGGGAAGAATGGGACATGCTTAATGTTTCTGAAATGGAATATTCAAATGTTCAATGTAACTTAAATCTGTACCAAAAACTGATGAATAAATATGTGAAAAACAAAAAAAAAAAATTGAAACTCACACATGGAAATTGATATTTGAAAAAAAATGTTTTGGTTGTTCAGAAGGACCAATAAAGGCTCCAGTTTCAAAGGACTAGAATTTTCTGTCAATGATTTAATGGTTCAGACTTTACAGGGTTAAGCACATTTCCACTACATGGAACCGGTGTCCTGTCGAGCCACCCCACCTGTCGAGTTGAGCTACCTAGCGCTACTGAGCATGCGCATGCCCCTAAGCGTTTTCACAGTTTAAATGCCCATCGATTTGTGCTCCCCCAGGCAGAAGTGAGTCATATTATGTAAGTATATTTCTTTTACAGTGCCTTTTGAGCAGTAAGCATGGAAGCAATCATGTGCACGAAAGATAGACGTAGAATACTGACATGAGATGATCATCATAGTGTAAGGAAGTTGTCATTGTATGATATTAGCGTTAAGTGCGTGGGTCAGGTGGGTGTTACTGGCGTTTAGATTATTGTTTAACCCTTTCATGCATGAATTATGAGAACCTTAGTCAAGATTTTTTTACCTGATTGTTTTTATTCCTCTTTAGGCATGAAAAAAAAACAAAAAAAAAAAAAACAATGAGATTGAAATTTTTTTAATGAACGTATTTTTCGTAGAGTTAGAAAAACCATGAAACAAAGAAACGTGTATCAGAAAGTGATGTACTGTGTGACAGTTATAAAATAAAACATTTTCAATGCAGCTAATCTTATGTGACTAGTTGTTACCTATTTCATGGAGATAAAAACTTTAAGAAAACTGTTTTTCTTTTAGTCTAATTGCAATTAGCAAATGATTTACACTAAAACATGTTATTGCAGAACAGGTTTATCAAAAACAGCAAAATTTCAGTAATGGTATGAATGTCAGTGTGTAGGATAGTGCATAAGTGTCCACTGTGTTGGCTGAAATGGAACCAAAACAATAAAACCTGTGAATATACAAGAGAACAGCTGGAGAAGAACTGTCCACTGGAGTGACCAGTATGCATGAAAGGGTTAAGTTAGTTCAACAGACGTCAATAATGATAGCCTACCATTTAACTGACTACATCTATGTTAACAATTCCTGTAAGCAATTACATGTGCGCAAAGGATAGACGTAGAATATTGAAGTGAGATGATAATAACGCAAATTATGGTGTTTCTTTAGTAGGAGCTTTATTTGATAGAAGTTATAAGCCTGTCGAAATGAGCTTCCTCTACCCATATTCAGATGAATAAGTAAATACTGGTGTTTTTCTACAGTCCAAGCATTATTTCATTTTCAAATAGGCATGTCGATACGTAAGCTAGCATGTTTTGACGGGGTAGCGTCAATCCATAGACGTCGCTGTCGATATAAGCTACTGGTAGCTTACTTCGACGGAGCAGCTCAACTCGACAGAACACCAGCTTGACTTGACTCAACTCGGCCTTATTGCATCTCCATTACGTAAAAGTACCTGGAATCTGGTACCTGGCTGGATTTTTTTAGTATGTGTTCGGCCGAGGTTCCAAAATGGCTGAAGAGATACTAAAATGTGAAATTAACCCTTTCATGCATAGTGGTCACTACAGTGGACAGCTGTTCAAAGGTGTTGCTCTCTTGTATATTTATGGATTTTGTCGGTTTATTTCCATATCAACCAACACAGTGGACATTTATGCATCATCCCATACACTGTAATTCACACCATTACTGTAAATTTGTTGTTCTAGATAAACCTGATCTGCAGAAACATGTTTGAGTGCAAAAAATTCTAATTGTTATTAGACTATAATTAACCTTTTTTTTGTTTGTTTTGTTTTGTTTTTTAACAAAAAGGTTGTTTTTTTGGCAAATTATCTCCATGCAGGTATGTTAAAATGTGAGAAAACATCAGATGAGCAGCATTAATGTTGTTATTCCATAGTTTTTATGCAGTATATCAGTAAATACATGTTTCTTTGCTTCTAAAATTAAACGCATGGTGTCCAGCTGAGTGGATATTTTTGTAACGCCATGAAAAAAAGGTTCATAAAAAAATTCAGTCACATTGTTTGTTTGTTTTTTCATGCCTAAGGAGGAATTAAAAACACCAAGGAAAAAAAAAAAAATCTTGATTAAGCTCCTCATAATTAATGCATGAAAGGGTTAAATTAGGTTTTTGTTTGTTCAAAAATAAGATTTGACCATTGGGACCTGATGTATTAAATATGCTACAAATTGAAACTCATACATGGAAATTGATATTTGAAAAAAAAAAAAAAATTGGGGGGTTGTTCAGAAGGACCAATAAAGGCTCCAGTTTCAAAGAACTGGAATTTTCTGTCACTGATTTAATGGTTCAGGCTTTACAGGGTTAATTTAGAACTCATATAGAGGGGATGAAAGTGGTTTTTATTACAACCCACGGTCTAATAATGTTATTCAGAAACAACCAGGTCTGGGTTACCTGGGTATACTTGGCCGGTCTACTTCACACCGCTAGATCTCAGACCTCTTGTTGCGTGTAAATGATGACATTCTTTGAGTTACCGTCCGGTCCACTCACATTAACCCTTTCATGCATAGTGGTCACTCCAGTGGACAGTTCTCCAGCTGTTCTCTTGTATATTCATGGATTTTATTGTTTTAGTTCCATATCAGCCGACACAGTGGACGCCTATGCATCATCCCATACACTGCAATTCATACCATTACTGTAACTTTGCTGTTCTGGATAAATCTGATCTGCACTAACATGTTTGAGTGTAAATCAATTGCTTGTTATTGTTAATAGACTGTAATTAACCTTTTTTTTTTAACGAAAAGGGCTTTTTTCGCATATTATCTCCATAAAGTGAGTTATTACTAATATTAGAGTATGTTAAAATGTGACAAAACATAAGATTAGCAGCATTAAAAATGTATTTCATAGTTTTCACACAGTATATCAGTAAATACATGTTTCTTTGCTTCAAAAATTAAATTCATAGTGTCCAGCTGAGTGGATATTTTTGCAACTCCATGAAAAATAGGTTCATAAAAAATTTTTCAATCGCATTGTTTTTTCATGTTTAAAGAGGAATAAAAAGACTCAGGAAAAAAAAAATCTTGATTATGGTCAAAACACAGTATTCAAAATCTCTGACGGGACATTTTAGAGACAATTTGACCCACATTTTTACTTTTAAAATAATTTTTGCTTTAGTTGAACCATAAAGGATTATCCAAAACAAGGAGCTACTTTATACTGAAATAAATGTTGGAATGGCAATTAAATTTTGCTCTCAGACTGGACATTACTATGTTTTGATCCATTAAGGTTCTCATAATTCATGTATGAAAGGGTTAACATTAGAGCTCAGCTGAAGAGGCTTTAGCGGCTCTTCTGTCCTTCTACCGAGCACAATCCCGCTAGCGTAGCTCCGCAGTGACACCCTACTGTGAGGCTGTAATGGAAAAACATGTTGGCCCGTGTAGTCTCGGTATGGTGCCGCTAACGCAAGCTAACATATGCTAATTAGGAAACACAGTTTTCATTACGAGTCAATATGAGAAGTGGATCGATGTAAAATGAAGCCGACTTAATGCAGCAGCGATACGAAAAAAAAAAAAAAACAAAAAATCCCAGTAGGCCTGTCACCTCGTTTGAATTAAAACTGACACAAAAACGTCTGGTAGTTTTTATTAAAGCAGCCATTTGTCGTCATGGCTTTCCCACCGTTGGAACACTTCGACCTTTTACTCCACTCCTTCGCTCGGTTCTCAGGTGAGCCAGAAGTGAGGAGTGTTTCGACTCTCTGACCTCCACATAACCCCGATTTAAGACAGAATGATGCTTTCTGATCTCGCCGGCTCTATAGCGAAGCCCCGGCTGCCGCTCTGCGTCGGTGTCTCTCGCCCCTCTCTCTCTCTCCGTTCTGAGCTTGTGTGTACCGGCTGCCTGTTTGTGTACCTGCGAACTGACAGACTGTGCTTTGATCAGGTCCGAGCCCCGGGGGCAGCACACAAACCACCGGCTCCCTCTCCCATCCATCGTCTGTGAGCTCAGAACCTCGCGCTCTCATTCACTTCAGAGTCAGAGCGAGATGATGGGAGACAGATAGGCAGAGAAGGAGGGGAGACAGGCCCGGCTTTGATGTGCTCAACGGTTTCTGTGTTGGCCTTTCAAACGGCAGCCATCATAACACGCACAGATTGTAAGTGGAGAGGCTCCCGAAAAGATTGGACGACAGCTGATTGACCCTTCAAACCAGGCCAATCTTATGGGGGGAGGCTGATGGGAAGGAAGGGTAGGGGAGGTGGGGGTGGGGATGGACCAGGCCATGCTCGTCGTCTCATTTCCTCTCGACTTGGATGCTCGCCACCGCCGTCGACTGACAGACACATCACCTTCGGCTTTACTCTGAAAAAATAGGTGCTAATGAGAACCATATCAGGCCCAAACAGGGTATCTGCAGTCATTATTTACCAATGTGCACCAAAAAATACAGTAAAAAATGCATTAAAATACCCAAAAAAAAAAATTATGGTAATTTAAAACAAAAAACATTTAAAGACACTAAATACACCTGTAGGGTATCTGCAGGAATGATGAAGGCAGATTTATGATATTTTAAGATATTTATCTCTCCAGCAGAGTTATTATATATCAATATGTACCAAAAAATACAGTAAAAAAATGCATTAAAATACAAAAAATTCTAAAATACACAAAAATTATGCTAAGACATTAAAATAGGTAAAAAAAAAAAAATAAAAAAAAAAAATTAAAATACACAAAAAACACACTAAAATACACATAAATTACACTAAATACACTAATAGGGTATCTGCAGGAATGATGAAGGCAGATTTATGATATTTTAAGATATTTATCTCTCCAGCAGAGTTATTATATATCAATATGTACCAAAAAAATACAGTAAAAAAATGCATTAAAATACAAAAAATTCTAAAATACACAAAAATTATGCTAAGACATTAAAATAGGTAAAAAAAAAAAAAAAAAAAATTAAAAAAAAAAATTAAAATACACAAAAAACACACTAAAATACACATAAATTACACTAAATACACTAATAGGGTATCTGCAGGAATGATGAAGGCAGATTTATGATATTTAAAGATATTTATCAATCCAGCAGAGTTATTATATACCAATATGCACCAAAAAATACAGTAAAAAAAAAGCATTAAAATACAAAAAAAATCTAAAATACAGAAAAAAATTTTTGCTAATACACTAATTAAAAAAACAAATAAACAAAAAAACCTTTAAAGACACTAAATACACCAATAGGGTATCTGCAGGAATGATGAAGGCAGATTTATGACATTTAAAGATATTTATCAATCCACTAGAGTCTTTATACACTAACATGCACCAAAACATACAGTAAAAAAAAGCATTGAAATACAAAAAAAAAAAAAAAAAAAATTCTAAAATACACAAAATATTATGCTAATACACTAATGTTAGATAAATAAATAACATTAAAATACAATAAATACATCAACAGGGTATCTGCAGGAAAGATGAAGCCAAAATGTCAAATGACATTTATCCAGCCAGCAGTCATTATTACACCAACATGCACCAAAAAATACAGTGAAAATGCATTAAAATACTTTTTTTTTTTTTAAATCTAAAATACACAAAAAATTATGCTTAATACACTAAAATATATCATAAATAAATAAACTAATTCAATACAATTAAAAAAAACAAAAAAAACAATTAAAATACACACAAACCCCCCCCACAAAAATGCACATAAAATACACTAAGTACACCAATAGAGTGTCTGCAGGAATGATGAAGCCCAAATTTTTACATTTAAAGACATTTATCAATCCAGCAGTCATTATTACACCAACATGCACCAAAAAATACAATGAAAATGCATTAAAATACATTAAAAAAAAAAAAAAAAAAATCTAAAATACACAAAAAATTATGCTTAATACACTAAAATATGTCACAAAGAAAGAAAGAAAGAAAGAAAGAAAGAAAGAAAGAAAGAAAATAAATAAATTTAATACAATTTTTAAAAAAAAACCATTCAGTCATTATACACAGATATGCACCAAAAATA
This sequence comes from Sphaeramia orbicularis, assembly GCF_902148855.1. NCBI lineage: Eukaryota > Metazoa > Chordata > Actinopteri > Kurtiformes > Apogonidae > Sphaeramia > Sphaeramia orbicularis. The sequence continues at coordinate 5,043,633 of NC_043961.1, read as the reverse complement.
CATTAAAATCACAAAAAATGTACTAAAATACAAAAAAAAAAATTTAAATAAATAAAAAATACACACACACACACACAAAACAGAATACACTAAAAACACACTATAATGCATTCTTTTGTCTGTTTTTTCAGAAAAGACCCAGGCCACTTTCATATGTGGTCCTAAATCAGATACATATATGATACAATAAAATGATCAATACAATTTACACATTCAACTAACGCAAATATAATAATATCATTTATTGTTTCTGTGGAATTCATCAGACCTTTGAGTGTCAGATTAAAGGATTAATTATCAATTTTAAGGATAATAATTATGGCCTTAATTTAGGTCAGTCAACTGGAAGACATTTTACAGATCTATGGACACTCGACCGATGCAGAACCTCTGTTTGTCTTTGGGTGGAACCTGACGAACAAAACCAAACCATAGACTTTAGAGAAAAAAGGCAGTATTATTCCATCCAACATGGTCTGCCTCTGCTGATACTCACTGTTGTTGCCATCGAACAAACAAATGGATTTCATTTCACTTCACAGTTGTTTGACAGTAGCTGAGTGTGTAGACAAAGGGATTTGTGGAAAAAGACAAAATCAAGGTGCTTTCAAAAGTTGCTCTGTTGTTGTGTTGTTTCTCTGAAAGGCAACTGTGACTTAGACATTCTAGTGGAAAGAACCAGAAGCTTTTTCACCAGTGTTTGATTAAAAAGACACTATCTTTATCTTTTTACTCCTGGTTTCTGTCATGTAGTCGGTCTTTTGTATGTATTAACAACCTGTCAATTGCAAAGCTGACACTGAACGAGAATATTTATTTATTTATTTATTTAAACCTATAAAAACCCAAACATCCAAAACCATCTACTGATTTAAACTGTTAAATTCCTGTTGATCCACTAATCCTATCAATACATGTCAGTAATTGGTGTAAAATACAGATCTTCATCTTTTCATGGTCATCAGATATGACCGTATTTGGACGTTCAGAGGCTCTGTAGTTACCATGAAAACACCATCATCTTCTACAACATTGATTCACCAGTAAAACCCATGGAGTTGGATCAATGACAGTGGATAACATGAACAAAAGTGAAGAAAAAAATGATAAATAATGTGAAAAAAATAATCGAAAACTGAGTAAAACAAAGTACACAAAATGAAAAAAAAAAACAAAAAAAAAAACAACAGCCAAAGTAATGAATAAAGAGGAATTAAAACTAATAATAAATCAACAAAATAATAAACAATAACAAAAAAGCCACAAACGGAACAAATTTAAAAAAAAAAAAAAAAAAAAAAAAAGAAATAGGCAAGAAAATGTTGAAAAATAAACAAAATAATTGAACAAAAAAGAAGGAAAATTAATTAAATAGCCAGCAAAATGAACCAGTACAGCCACAGTAAAAGAAAATGAACAA